>NC_056745.1:600382277-600561873 GCF_019279795.1 Protopterus annectens
ACACATCCATTTTGTGTCACTAAGCCACTCCCTGACCTTTGCCTTCAGCCTTACCCCCAGTGGTAAAGCTGGTCATGAGGTAACAAAATTTAATTTGAAATAGTTCAGCTGTACGTCCTCTGACTAGAATGGTGACATAGGGGATCCTAACTTGAGATATGACATTTTACATTGTACTTTATAGGAAAAGAGAAAAAACATACAGTCAGACCTTCATGATTAAAGAGTATGAACAAATAAACAAACCATTTTTTAATAACATTTTATATTATAGTACTTTTCTGACTAGAGCTGTGACCTTCTGTGCTGTTTTTAATAAGATGGATTAGACATTATTAACTTTTTGTTAGTGCTATTTTGTGGTAATATATGTTCTGAAATATTCAAACTACAGAATTCTGACCAGTGCTAGGACATGGGGTGGGGTTCTGACTGTAGCTGTGATATTTTAAATTGCATTTTATTACTCTCAAAAATGCACATAAACGGTTAAAAATATAACATACAATGTGAAAAAAAAAAGAAAGAAAACAGACGCATTTCTTCTGGAATGGAGCTACAACAAAACAAAATAAAGCATTTTAAAATATCTGTGAAGACCAGCATTTAACACTAAGATGAGATATACAATGTTAACAACAGAATGCTGAAGTACATTGATAAGCCCTGTTCTAAGATGTCTAAATGAGGGAGGGGATGTCGACTGATGATGTGTGTGACACCTCATCATTGTGCCTTATAGAAATGGAGAAGCAAAAAATTATTGCGCTGTGACAGTTGAGTGCAGATTTTTACCACTGCACTTGGTCTTAGCCAAAATGCCAGAAGGCAGAACACTGCAGTTTAGAATTAGAAGGAAATGAGTGCAGATACACATGAGCAGCAATATATCACAGGGATCTGACAAAGTGCTATTAGGAGATGCCTTCTGATCATTGAGGTGTGGGAGCTATGACTGAAGCTGCAACATTTTGTATTGCACTTTATAGCAACTGAGAAATAACATGGGGCAGATATTTCTCTCGTTGTACCATAAACTATCATATCTTTTCATTTCCTTTCTCTCCCTCAGTACTAGATAGAAGGACAGAATTAGTTACTGTTATGAGCTATGGTAGCTTGAAGTTTGGCATCTATCACATCAATTGCTCAAAAGGCAGATGAGGGAAGTTAAATATAACATTTTTAAATAAAATAATTTAGAATTGTCTGCTGCAACCATCCCAGGAACACAGTGTCTGGGACATAAGGCCATTCTGCCCTGCCCCTCTTATATCACTTATTGTGGGCATCCTCCTTAAGTCCAGCATGACATAAAATGAGGTTAGTGCAGGGCAAGGAAATGGGACTCAGCAACCTTATTTTATGGTGCTGATCATTTTAATGCTTTGAAGATCAGCCATGATAGCCTATCATCATTGCAGTCACAACTAAGTGCTCATCAGCAAGACATTGTCAGTGATGCTAATGATTTCCATTAACACGGGTAACATTTATTTTTCACTGAGTGAAAAACAGTAATGCACATAACTACTAATGGAAAGAAAAGACAGCATAGTGAGTTTAAGAGGATTAACAAGCAGTAGTAATGGTCGTCAAGCTTGAAATGAAGAAAGCTGCATTTGAGGGACTGCAACACATTAGCAATAGTGATATTAGCTTCTGGGTAAATTATCTAATGACAGTGACAAAGCTTGATATAAATGATAGAGTAGGTTCAGAGGACATGTCAATAAACTGAGGATGATGAAATCAAAGTTTTTTTTTTTTGTTTTTCACCACCTTCATCTCCCCCTCCCCACAGGACTAAATTGGATGCCTCCTCATTGAACCCAACCAACACATTCACACAGTGGTAGGAATCCTGGGCAGGTATACACCATATGGCCCAGTTGTTCCCACCCAGGAAACTCCAGTCATACACTCATCAGTAAGAGTCAGTTGGTAGGGAGTGGACTACATTTCTGGTCCTGCAGGGTGGTATGCCATTTCCCCCAAAACACCCTCCACTCCTGCGGCAGCACTTCCAACCTGACTACAGCTGTCCTTCGAGGAGGAGGCACCCCCACAGAATGAATTACCCCTGACATACTATACAACTTGTTCATGACAAGGCAGCCTCATTGTACTTGTGCTCAATGGGGTGAACACTTGGTGTTCCCACTAGATAACACCTCTGGGTCAAACAAGAGATGCTATCCTCTCCCCCATGATTGATGGCCCAGTAATAGCCACTCACTCCCATCCACCCTACCAGCTCTTAAAAGACCTCAAGCCACTACATGATCTTGGGTCACTTATGATAAAGTCAGGGATTTCTATGCCATATTGCTGGATTAAATCTACTGTTTATTTATTTATTTTGTATTTCTGTGTGTGTGTGTGTGTGTGTGTGTGTGTATGTGTGTGTGTGTGTGTGTGTGTGTGTGTGTGTGTGTGTGTGTGTGTGTGTGTGTGTGTGTGTGTGTGTGTGTGTGTGTGTGTGTGCGCGCGCACGTGCGTACTGTCCTGAAAAATTGAAAGGCCAATTCTTTGAAGCTATGTATTTTTTTATGAAACTGTCATTTGATTCAAGTGACAGCTACATTTCAATACTATTAGCCGTTTTCTGTGTTTTGTGATACATAAAAGTACCAGTACAGCTGCATTTTCTCTAATTTTTGATCACACTGAGTGAGTAATGAAGACGACCTAGCTTTCATTGTTGGTTGCCAGTGGGGTGGAGTCAATAAAGCCTACATTGTCATTTTTCACTGTGTGCGCATCGCGGCCGTGAAAAGTATTAGATTCAACAAATTCTGTGTAGCGGTGTGCACTCAATGCAAACATAGTAAATTCCGTGGCATGCAAACTACAGCACAAGTAGCTGAATTGCTTGCTAATGAAGCAAGCCAACACTGTGGAGCGATTCAACAAGTTGTAATGCAACTGTGTAGACTCTGTGCTTACATTGCCTGTGTATTTGAAAACTTTTAAATACAGCCACAGAAAAGAGTCTACATGGAAACAAGAGCAAGTAAAAGTTATTAGATTTGTACAAAACTGACCTTAACATGTAACAGCAGGCAAATTATTACATTATAGACAGGGTGGATGCTACAAAAGTAGAATAACAATAGCAACAATCCTTTTTAAGTGCCATGACATAAATGCAGCTTTGCTCCCCCACCACCAAATGAAGAATATACTCTTAACTAATGTAGATAGCTAAAAATGTAAACCCCATGAAACAGACTATTCATGCTGTCATTTTAAATATATGCAGTATGTAGCTGATGGAATATAGTCAAATTTTATCAGAAACTGTCTGCAGAATTCAACAAAATCCATGTAGGTTCTGTGTAGAACCTACACAGAATGTACCCATGTACATGGCCACGGTTCCCGCTCGGTAGAGCACCATGCATATCAATCATGGAGTGCTGCCGAGGGAGATCATAGTAATAGCAATAATGAATCCATGAAGACAGAAGTGTTGAGGCTGGTCAGATATTATGTACATGGTGAAGCTCCCTGCAATGTTCCCTGCTGCTGTTGAAATGTGTTGTGAATTAATAATTTGTGTTTCAAATTTCTAATTTTTGTTGCATTCTTTTTTATTTATTTATTTTTTTTTATGTCCATTTGTGTGGCACGGCACAGAGTGCAGTAATGCCAAGCCGCTCTTACACATAGACAGCTGATACCTGCCAGACATCTGAAAAGAGAAATCGGACATAATTAATTTTTTTAGAGTTTGTTTTTTTATTATTTTTTTAAATTTTTCTTTAAATGATGTTTGCTCAGTGCAGCATGGAGCACAGTAATGCCAAGCCGCTCTTACACATAAACAGCTGACACCTGCCAGACATCGAAAAAAAGAAACAGGATGAAATTAATTATTAATTCTGCTTATATTTAAGCTTGTATAAGCCCATTTGTCTGTCATGGCATGGTAGCTTAGTAGTATATGTGAAGGTATACTAGTTTGTATACTAGCCAAGTAACTAAATGGGTAGAGTGACAGCCTAAAGCTTCATAGGTCCTGGGTTTAAGTCCTTAGCAGACATATCATTTGTTTAATGTAATCGACATCTTTGTGTAATTTGAAAACATAACTTTTACATTTGGAAGAGCTGAGCGGTGCTACGCACTGCTTAAATGTGATTAACAGCTACTACTGTTTGTGCATTGCTAAGCTTCCCTAAAACTTCGGTTGTGGGAGTTTTCGCAATGCTCAGCTCTGCACCGTGGTGCTTTTTGAATGTTGCTGAATTATGTGTAAGGGTGGGAAAACAGCCTATATTAAGGGCAAGAGGTGAGAATTCTGCAGCATTTGTTGGAGTCTATCTAACTGACAGTATGCCAGGTGGTGTTGGAGACGGTGCATGGGCACTTTTTGGCACAGAGATGGAGTGTGCAGGAGTCCAGGGTTTTTGTTGGGATGCTGATATGCAGTTATGAACCTAGGCTGTTGCAGGGCAATCACCAGGGCTTGGAACGCAAGGGTGAGGCCTGGAACCGGTTGGCTAGGGACCTTACCAGTGCTACTGGTATCTACATCTCTGGTGAGCAGTGTCATTACCACTATGATGACCTGAAGCATAGAAAGAGGGGAACTTTGGACACTTGTATCCAAGAGGCAAGGGCTGGGCATGCCCCAGACATATGTAGGTATTTCTTCCAGTATTTTACTAAAATGCAAGCTGAATCTGTGCAAAACTGGTATGCATAATCGTCTGTTTCTCTCCCAACAGCTGTAGCTTAGAGGGCTCTCAATGTCCAGTCCCATACCAGGTGCCTGGCCAGGTTGCACCGTGAGCATGGTAAGTATGGCTATATTAAGCTAACTGCAGTGAAATAAACAATAAAGAATAAAAAACTATACTGCAATAAAGTATAAACTATACAAACTGTAGTGCAATACATGGGCAATTAGAAGTGTAGTGCAATAAGTGAACAATAACTACTGTATTCAATAAACACTAAGCAATACCAATAACAGTAAGCAAAAAGGTGTACAGCAGGATTTTGGTGTCATAACATAATTGCACTAGAGCTCTATGCATTGTATGTGAGGTAAGGTTGATGCAGTCAAGTGTAAAACTGTAATAACTGTATGGTTCAAGGCTGTCTCCAGACCAATTTCAATCACATAATGTTCTCTTTTCTTCCCACTCCAGGAACAAAAGGCATAAGGGTGAGGTAGCCCACTTTATGGGCAGATATTGTGTGTACACTTCACAGATAATAAACACCAGTACCAAGTGTTAAGCAGCACTATGTTATACTAAATAAATATGTCTTAATATTTTCATTAGAGCTGTCTTCATTGCACGTCTGTTCTAAGTTGCTACAGTCAGTTGTTACATTATTTGCAGATGTCCCCTGCAGTCACAGCTTTTGGGTTCTACTACCATGTATGCCAACTAAGGCAGGAAGGCTGTCTAGTTTACTTGATGTTCACAAACATACCTCTCAACTGTCACAATTTTTTGTAATGTAATTACAACTGCCTAACAGGGGCGGCTCGTGGCATCGGGCTGCCGGACTGCAGCCCCCTCAGCTAGACAGCTGAGTTGTTTATTTAGTTTTTTTATGTTAAAAAAAAAAAAAAAAAATCTGATTTTGTACTGAAAATACTTAAATTTTGAGTCCGCGACTCGAAATTACGCGCATGTGTATTGCGCGCTTCAAACGCAACAGCGTTTTTTTTTTTTCTAAATTCTTGCTGGGTTGCTGCAATGTTTACACTGCAGCCCGGAGAAGCAAAGAAGGCATCATTCTGATGCCCAGAACTTCCCAGAAATCTATGCGGTTGACTCACAAACCGCATAGATATGGAAGGGGCTCGACTGCGACGTCCGCAGGCACGTCATGACGTGCTTGCTGGGCAAATGCTGCTGATTGGTTGTTGCTCTCTTCCCGGGCTTTATGTGCTGGGAAAAGAGCGAGAATCAGCCAGCAGTTGTTAGCTTCGGAATCGAGCTTCAGTTTTCCTTGCTTGCTTTGTTGTGGTCGTGGTGGATTGTTTCGTTTCGTGATTATTTTACTTTTTTTCTGTGAATTTTTATTTGTTTTGTTTCTGATTTGGAATCGGTTTTTGGGTGGATTTTGACAGCGCCTGACCTGTAGAAGAACAGAAGAACAAGAAGAAAAAAGAAGAAGAAAGAAGAAGAAAAATACAGAGTGAAGAAGGTGCAGAATTAAGTAAGTAGCACAACTATTATGTAAATAGTGATTACAGCTATGATTTGCATTTATGTTCTGGCATCTGGCGACCTCTGCTTTGGAGAATGAATGTTGATTTGGACACAAGTGACACAAAAGTGCAGTTAATTTATTATTTAATATGCTGCATAGTTGGGAATAGAAGGGGACATAAGAGATTTAGGAGAGAAAAAAGTGGAGAAGGCACTGGAATACCTCAAGGAGGATGGAAGTCAGGAACTAGGACATACTGTGAGGATGAATTTAGGACTGTTGCTTGAAAGATGGGTCAGTGACTGAAGTGTTTTGAGTTGTTCTATGATTTATATATTGTTATTGAACAGATGTAATATTACCCAGTATAAATAAAAACAATGGAGGATAAGGACAGAGTAGGTAGTTTTAGCTAATGGGAAAGAGGAGGTGGTTAAATTGCTTATTTTATGGGAATATAACCAGTTGAAATATATATGGGAGGAGATTTTGAAATTATGGAAAGCACATATAAGAATGTTGGAATTTAAAGGAAGGAGTTTAAAGGCATACTGATGCAATGGAGAAAACAGGATACAGGACAGAAGTCATGAACATCTTAGGAAATGGATAACAGGATTATTATGGGGAGTGGAAGAAGAAACAATAAAGGTAACAACTGGCAGCAATGAAAGGGTTTATAAGTTCTGCATTTAAAAGATTGGGGAGGTCAGAGGTGTCAGGGTATCAGAGGTAGATGAGGGAGTATAACTGTAGACTATGTAAATATTGGTAATGTGTAGGGAAAGTTGTGAGTGTCCCAACTCCCTCTGTACAACAGAAAGCCCAAGGAGGAAGGGTAATTGCAACTTTGGGTTAATATAGAACATTAAAAAGGATTCAGGTAGCACCAAATCTAAGGGTGATTGGGAATAAGAGAACAATGGGGAGGAACAGAGAAGATTTTTCAGAACAAGATACAGGGGAGAATAACTGGGGAAAGAAGGAAAAACATAACAGCAGGTCTGCTATTAGCCTGGCTAAAGGCAGATAGCTTGTTAGAATGTGCTGGGTACTGGCACAATGTAAGGTGGAAAGACAAAAGGGATAAATAGCATGGCTAGGCAGATGAAGATGAAATGCAAGGATCAAGCTGGTTAACCAGAGATTGTTTTATTTTGGTGTAAGAATTCTACTGTACTATTTGCTTCTAGATACTTATAGAACTTCATTTTAGGTACATGGATGTTTGTTTTCAGTGAATATGTTCATGGATGTAGGGAAGAATATCAAGTAATATCATGTAAGGGGCAGAATCTGATACATAATTGTGTGTGTGTGTGTGTGTGTGTGTGTGTGTGTGTGTGTGTGTGTGTGTGTGTGTGTGTGTGTGTGTGTGTGTGTGTGTGTGTGTGTGTGTGTGTAAAATGCCCCAGGTGCTACATAGTGGCAGGTAGAGAATAAGGCTTGAATCCTGTACCCAGATGGCAAGAGCCTGAATTCCCTACTCACCACCATTTGTAAAAATGTTGCAGATTTATCCTCATACTTGTTCTGTTCCTCATAAAATCTGTAGTTTCTGTATTTTTGTGTCCTTGAAATGCCAGTAGTGCATTGGTGCAGTGGCAGCATTGTTACCTGACAACTACATGTTCTCTGGTTTGATTCTTGGCTGGGGTGCCTTACTTTCTGTGTGGAGTCTGTATGCCCTCCCTGTTTTTGTTTCCTCTACTGTCCTCCCATCTTACAAAGACATGTGTCTGGAGTGTTTCTCCCTGGGCCTCTGCTAAAAATTAGCTTTTGTTCCAAGTCAGACTTTCCTGGTTAGCAAATGTTAAAAATAACACGCATTTGAATATCAGACTTCATATTCTTCAGAAAGTGCATGGTAACACAAAAGCTTTTATTCTAGCAATTTTCTAAGTGTATAAGATGGATATTTGAAATTTGTCCCTATTTCTGGGACTGTATTCCCCCATTATTGGCTTCATCCAGGTTTTGTGCTAAGGTTGAGAGCTATGGTAAGAACTGAATCCACCGAAAATGTTTGGGGGCTATATTCCCCCGTTACTGGTTTTGTCTGGGTGTGTTTTGCTAAGAGGTTGAGAGCTATGGTGAGAACTGAATGTTTGAGGGCTGTATTCACCCATTATTGGCTTTGTTCAGGTGTTTTGTGCTAAGAGGTTGACAGCTGTGCTATGGTGAGAACTGAATTCACTAAATGGTAGCCATTTAAGTTTCCGTCTTCCTGTTTCACAAAATAGCTGATTTGGCATAGTGGTATGTTGCTCTGACTGTTTTGCACAGGGTCCTGGGTTTAAGGCTTGGCAGTGAAATGTATGGTGGTAACACAGCATTTTATTCTAGCAACTTTCCAACATTATACAAGTAATATTTAAAATGTGTCCCTGGTTTTTGGGCGTTGGTCCCCCTCCCCACAATAAACTTTGGCTTTTTCCAGATTTCTTTGTGCTGCAAAGTTCAGAGATACAACTGAGTAATTAGATTTTACAAGGAGCTGAGAGCTGCAGAGGAGCAAAAGTTTAGTACTGCTTATGCTGAATCTGCTTGCATTATTAATAACACAACAGGTAGTATGTTTGCTTTTGATGCAGAAGGTTGTGGGTTCTACTCCCACAGTAGATAGATGCATTGCTGATACTGTACTGAATTGCAAAAGAGGTGGATGCTGCATTCCTTTTTGGTGAAGATACCTAGTAACTATGAACCTGTTATCAGTTTGCCATCCATTCCCTATTGCACTATACCTCTCAACTGTCCAGATTTTTGCAGAATGAATAGATTTTTGCTTCTTATTTTTAGTTTGTTCCTCATAAAATTTGTGGTTTTCTGTCAAATCCATTTAGGAATGAAGTCACTAAATAATGACAGACACTGAGTTTCAGACTTAATAACCTTCAGAAAAATGCATGTTGTTTTTTTACAGCAAGCAGGTTTTTTACAGCAAGATCTGTTATTCGATCAACTGTCTCAGTTTATACAAGAGCAATTTTTAGTACTGTTTATATGTTCCCCCCATATATTTGGCCTTGTCCAGATTTCCTGCATTAACAGGTTGAGAGGTACATGCAAACAAATTGCTTTATAGAATTAGGCATATCCAAACCTCTCAAATGTTCCCAATTTTGGCTCAAAACGTTGCTCTTCCCCTAATAATCCCTCAGCAAAATGGCAATTTTGGAAGAAAACATGGAGAGTTTGCAATTAATAAATAACTGTAATAATCAGTTATAGATTACTTTTATTTCAGAAATGCATGTAGATTCTTTTATTTTGTCAGCTGCTCAAGTTAGCAGTACTAATATTAAAAAGTGTCCCTTCTTTGACAGGTTCCCAGCTGTATTGTGTGGCTAATTTATATTTTTGAATCACATTTTTGGTCCATTATTCATAAAATTTGTGGGTTTTTTTGGCAAATTAGTGGCAAACCATTAAAAACTGAAGTTAGAAAATAATGACAGACATTTCAGTTTCAGATTTCATACCTTTCAGAAAATTCATACTAATGCAAGACCTACTATTCTATCATCTTTCTAAGTTTATAAGAGCAATATTTAAAAATTGTCCTTATTTTTGGACCTTTGTCCCACTTCTATGTATGGCTTTGTCCAGATGTCTTGCTCTGAGGTTGAGAGGTATGACAAATGTGTCAGGGCCATCGCAGTCAGCTAGAGACATTTCAAATTGTGACATACTTGTTGCACCCACTCACCCATATATGACTCTGGATGTGTCCAAGCAAGGCAAGGAGCAGTTATGCAGTGTAAATGTGCAGAATATCCCCCCCATCCAAGGTAGACACAAGTACTACAATGGCTTTTCATCTGTCCTTGATTTTGCAGAATGTTCTGGTTTCTGTCATATTTTTATACTGTTGATTTATGCACTGCCAGTCATGAGCGGACAGGTGATCTGCTGTGGTGACCCCTAACCGGGAAAAGCCAAAAGAAGAAGAAGAATTATTCAGAAAGTGCCTGTTGCTCTGTGTTTAAGTAGCAGTGTTTTAATGTCCATCTGGTAAGCTTGTCTGAGATTGTAAGATGCAAGTACGTTTTAATAAACATACTGTTAAAGAATTGCCAACATTGAAAGCCTTTCTGTTGCTGCCATGCAGAGAATACTTACATAACAAGATAACATATAGGCCTTGGGTATTGAAATGCATATGACAGTATTTGTAATAAAGGACAGGATTACATTATTTTAAGAGCTCATTACAGGCTTTACCTGCAAACTAGGTTCACAGTCCCAAAGCAGTGCAGCCACAAATAGAGACGGGGTTCCACGCAAGTGAAAATGAATAAAAATACCAATCAGAAAAGCCTGATGGCAATAAAACGATAGATGTAATCCAGTAAATGAGACGCTGAATGCTCTGCTAGAAGTTCATAAACATTTATTTATAATGGTGAGTGAGCACTTTCGCCATAAGGCTTTATCAAACTCTTAAAACAGTATTACCTAATTTAAAAACCTTTATAAAACATACAATCCACTTTCATTGGTCAAAGAAACACGTCATAGTTTAAAACCTTAAAGCAATAGTTCACATGATAACATCTAAACAATGTTTCCTAAATACAATCCATAAAATAAGCCAACAATGCATAGATCAAAGTACATCGTTATGCATGGGGTAATCTTACATCCTTTATGACTTCCAAATATATATTGGGTATTGAAACCCATACAATCAGAGGATGGTAAATGAACAATAATGAAAACAAAACATCATGTGAAAAAAGAAAATAAGCAACATCATGGCAAATCGCACTGTAGCGATCGGAACATAACTCTAAAATAACAAGCCAAATAGATGCTGTGTTCAGACAATATCGGCAACGCAACAAGCTAACATTACTGTCATAGAAACATGCCTAATAAACAGACTGTGCCGGAAGGTGCGCGTCATAGTTAAAACTTGAACAATATCTCACATAGAACTCACTGACGTCTAAATAATGTACCTTAGATAAAATCCATTGGGTAAGCTAGCTAAGCACGAATAAAAATGCATACTTATACAAAAAGTAAAATTGCGCTCATCTTGATTTCTTAATAGACTTATTGGGTCTTGACACTTATACAGTCACGGTAGGCTGAAAGCACTATAGTGAAAGTAAAACGCCATGGAAAGGCGCAAATCGCAGTATAGCGATCAAGACACCTCTCTAAAACAACAAGCATAGTGGATGCTGAATTCACACAAAATTGGCAACGCGACTCTCTAACATCACTGTCAGAAAATCATACTTAGTAAATAAATTGAAACGGAAGGTGCGCGTCATAGTTTAAAACCTCTTAACAGTATTTCACATGGAACACACTGTCATTTAAATAACGTACCTTAAGTACAATCCAATAGGTGAAACCTGCATGGATCAAAGTGCATACTTCTACATAAAGTAATCGTACGCACATCTTAACTTCTTAATACACTTAATGGGTCTTAACACCCATACAGTCTCAGTAGACTGAAAGAGCAATAGTGAAAGTGAAACTTCGTGTAAAGGAGGGAGGTGAAAAACGTCATAGCTGGTCGCACGAGAGTGGTCAGGGCGCACCTCTAAAATAACAATAACAGTGTATACTGTGTTTAAACAATGTTGACAACACAAATAGATAGCACAGCTATAAAACCATGCCTGGTAAACATACTGTGCTGGGAAGTGCGTATACACAATTAAAATAATTCACTCTTTATGTACTGAGACTGTATGGGTGTTAAGACCCATTAAGTGTATTAAGAAGTTAAGATGTGCGTACTTTATGTAGAAGTATGCACTTTGATCCATGCAGGTTTCACCTATTGGATTGTACTTAAGGTACGTTATTTAAATGACAGTGTGTTCCATGTGAAATACTGTTAAGAGGTTTTAAACTATGACCTTCCGCTTCAATTTATTTACTAAGTATGATTTTCTGACAGTGATGTTAGAGTCGCCAATTTTGTGTGAATTCAGCATCCACTATGCTTGTTGTTTTAGAGAGGTGTCTTGATCGCTATACTGCGATTTGCCTTTCCATGGCGTTACTTTCACTATAGTGCTTTCAGCCTACCGTGACTGTATAAGTGTCAAGACCCAATAAGTCTATTAAGAAATCAAGATGAGCATTTTACTTTTTGTATAAGTATGCATTTTATTCGTGTAGCTAGCTTACCCAATGGATTTTATCTAAGGTACATTATTTAGACGCCAGTGAGTTCTATGTGAGATATTGTTCAAGTTTTAACTATGACGCCAAGACCGCACAGTCTGTTTATTAGGCATGTTTCTATGACAGTAATGTTAGCTTGTTGCCGATATTGTCTGAACACAGCATCTATTTGGCTTGTTATTTTAGAGTTATGTTCGAGCTACAGTGCGATTTGCCATGATGTTGCTTATTTTCTTTTCACATGATGTTTTGTTTTCATTATTGTTCATTTACCATCCTCTGATTGTATGGGTTTCAATACCCAATATATATTTGGAAGTCATAAAGGATGTAAGATTACCCCATGCATAACGATGTACTTTGATCTATGCATTGTTGGCTTATTTTATGGATTGTATTTAGGAAACATTGTTTAGATGTTATCATGTGAACTATTGCTTTAAGGTTTTAAACTATGACGTGTTTCTTTGACCAATGAAAGTGGATTGTATGTTTTATAAAGGTTTTTAAATTAGGTAATACTGTTTTAAGAGTTTGATAAAGCCTTATGGCGAAAGCGCTCACTCACCATTATAAATAAATGTTTATGAACTTCTAGCAGAGCATTCAGCGTCTCATTTACTGGATTACATCTATCGTTTTATTGCCATCAGGGGTACCGGCTTTTCTGATTGGTATTTTTATTCATTTTCACTTGCGTGGAACCCCGTCTCTATTTGTGGCTGCACTGCTTTGGGACTGTGAACCTTGTTATATTTTTCGTCAGGGCAGCTACTGAAGAGGATGGCGAACGAGAGCATTACAAATATTGAACTTCCTTACGTTCCGACTGCTTTGGAACGTACCAGCAAGTTTATGCAACGTTTTCAAGTTTGTGTGACTGGGGAAACCAATGTGTTACTGGATTTTGAACCCATAGTTGATGGAGAACAGAATAACCAGACTGGAGTAAGTAACTTTGATGTTACCCGTGATTTAGCTGAACTAGAGACTGCATTTGTTAAACTGAAGAGGTTACAGGTCCAAAGACAATATTTTGAAGTGTGTTTACTGAAGCGTATTATACCTCGTGGGCTTCGTGTTTTGAAGATGCCCACTTCTGGTAACCACTTCCCGGACCTGTTATATCGTTGGCAGCAACTAAATCTAGAACTGAGCTTCAGTTATATGAAGCTGTTGATTGACTTTCACCTGCCTGAAGAAAATCAATTGAGAATACAGGTCAATAAAATGTTTAATGACTTTAAAACTAAATACACTGAAAATGTGTATACTGTAAAGTTAGAAAGAGTATTGGAGGATGTATTGTTGGTGGAAAAAAGGATGTTTGATCAAAAAAAGAATAAGATAACACGAGATATGCGCGATTTTAAAAATAATCACGTTTTTACTTGGCCTAGGGATAGGAATACAGGTCACTCAAGCAATTATGCTACTAATGAACAACAAGGGTACACTGACAGACAGGTCAGAAATAATGGTCCAAATGAGCAACGCTTAGAGACTAGTATTAACCAGGCCAGCGTCAATGAAGTTATACGACAGACCAACACAGTACCTGATAGAAAGGTTGTTGATGAAGTCTCTAGTGAGAGCAGTTTAAATGCATGTACGAATTCAAATGGGCAACACGCAGCGAAACACAGCAGTGTTAGAGCTAGTGAGGAAATTACAAATTCACAGTCAGAAGACAGTTTGACAGGGTGTATTACTGATGTACAGAGGTCAGGAGCTGCGGTAGTCAGACCCAAAACTAGTAGCACAGTCCTACCCGCACCCCTCCCCATTGCACAACAACATTTTTTAGAGAAGAAAAGATCCAACAGCAGGGGGAGGCAGAAAAGAAAAGGGTCCACAGAGGAACAACTTCAGGGTCCCACTATAAAGAAAATGTGGGGGAAACAGAATCCTTAGTTATTAATCTTTCCAATAGGATTTTAAGTGTATTTGAAGAGCAAGTTTTAAATAAAGGTTTGGGATTTATTCCCACCAAAGACAGCAATTTGGTAGATACGATCATAGACACCAAATTGTTTATCCGAAACATACAACTTAAACTTGATTTTGGACAAAACAGTCTGCCCCTGGGAATGAATAAATTTCGTGCCAACAGTGTATATGTCCCACAATTACACCCGACAGTGGAAGTATTTGGGAATGTGTTGGAGGATGACATATACAAACTTTTTCAGGAGAAGGTTATTAATAAGCATGGACAGAATCTGAATTACAATCAAAGACAGGCCCTGTACAGTTTGAAGAATGACAGGTCCATCACTATCAGACCAGCTGATAAGGGTGGACCCGTAGTCGTTATGGACACTAGTTACTATGAACAGAAGATGTATGACCTGCTCAATGACGTACAGACATATCACAAGATAAATCAAGATGCACTGGTTGATAAAGTTTTTAGAGTATATCATACTTTGGATGACTTGGTCATGTCATTTGACATAACTGAGCAATTGTATGATTTCCTAAAGGTTAAAGATCCAATCATACCGGTAATTCAGGGTCTACCTAAGGTCCATAAAAACAAGGTAGACCCACCCATGAGACCCATTGTGGCGGGCCAGGGCTGGGTCACGGAACCCATGTCCTTATATTTGGAAGATACTTTGAGGCCATTGGTGAATAAGAACAAGACAATTTTAAGAGACAGTAAGCAGTTTTTGATTGACCTATACTCTCACACACAACATTTATCGGATGACCAACACTTCCTCTTGGTTACCTTGGACGTTGTGAGTCTGTTCACAGTGATTCCGAATGATGTAGGTATCAGGTACATTACAGAATATATGAGAGAACATTCTGATCTATCAGTACAAAAGATAGATCTAACCACACTACTACTTGAAACTGTCCTTACCAACAATGTCTTTGTATTCAATGAAGACATGTACCTGCAGAAGGATGGCGTAGCTATGGGCACGTCCTGTGCGAATAGCTACGCCAACCTTGTCATGGCCAGATGGGAAGACAAATTTCTCTACGGTGTATCACAGTTTAGTGAGTATGTAGGCATGTATTGCCGATTTGTAGATGACCTGTTTTTCCTATGGTTGGGGGATGAGGACTCACTGAGAGATTTTGTGAGTTATCTTGAGTCCACGACTGAATTTTTGAAATTCACCATGAACTTTTCATATGACCATATCTCATTTTTGGATGTGGACATATTTCGTATGTTGAACGGAATGCTTAACACCTCCATATATAGGAAGAGCTGCCAGAGAAATAACCTACTACATAGACACAGCATGCATCCACGTCATGTATTTAGCAATGTCCTTAAGGGACAATTTATGAGAGTGTCCAGATTCAACTCTGATTATTCCCAATATGAGAATGGAACACAGGAAATGAAGAAAAGATTTTTAGAAAGGGGTTATGATGAAAATGAAATATCTGATACCATTAAAACAGTTGGTTCTTTGCGCTCGAGCAGTGCAAAACTGTACTTTAGTCAGTACTTGGAGTTCCAGAAAACTGAAAACACTGTCGAGAACGAAGTCAGGGCTAAATTGAACTTTAGTAAGATGAGCCTGGAAGTCAAAAAAGCTATGCATAGACGATGGGATATTTTAAGGTCTGACAGAGAGGTTAGTAATGTGGTAGGCCTCACACCACGTGTAACTTTTAAGAACCATCCTAATTTAAAAAGTCTATTATGTAGACCAAGAAGCACAATTTACAGTAGTACTACTATGAATACAAATACCGTACCTTGTGGCAGGTGTAATCAGTGCCGCTTTATCTGTAAAGACACCATGTTCACACATCCTTTGACTAAACGAATTTTTTACTTTAATACTAACACTACCTGCGAAAGTAAAAACTTAATATATGTTGCTAACTGTAATGCATGTGATGCCTATTATGTGGGGAAGACCAACCGCATGTTAAAAGAACGTGTCAGAGAGCATAATTACTTAACTAGAATAGGCTCAGACCTTAATGCCCTGGCAAGACACCATAAAGAGAAGGGAATTGATCACACATTCAGGTTTTATGTTATTCAAACAATTTTCCAAGGTTTCAGAGGAGGTGACTTGATTAATAGGACACTAGAGAATGAAACTAGATGGATCATTAGATGGAGATCGGATAGACCCCCTGGCCTTAATGATAAAGTTCAAATTAAACCATTTTTGAAAAACAGAAGATTACACAGAGTAAGGTAGTATGTTAATCCATCATGTGAACTTATGTTTAATTCAGGCATACTAGGAGTCGTGTTCATTGCTTTACTTTTATTGATGTAGTTGCCCTAGAAGCTCTCATTAGGATCTATCCATTTTGTGAGCTGTATACTTGAACGGAGAATGTAACATGTATTTCTCTGAGCAATAATCTTTTGGAACATAAATGGTTGAACATTTTTAACGTTTATTTAATACATGTAAGCTCACGATGAGGCTATAATATGCCACTCTATATGTGGCTATCCTTGATCTTTATATATTGATACAAGTAGTGTCCTATTTGCAAAAAGGTCATTTAAGGTATTGATTGACATGTTTGGTCAGTCGCTTACTTCATCTCTAGATTATTTTACAGTAGTTAGACTATCGTACTAAGGTTAGGTTACATAAAGAGTGAATTATTTTAATTGTGTATACGCACTTCCCAGCACAGTATGTTTACCAGGCATGGTTTTATAGCTGTGCTATCTATTTGTGTTGTCAACATTGTTTAAACACAGTATACACTGTTATTGTTATTTTAGAGGTGCCCTGACCACTCGTGCGACCAGCTATGCGTTTTCACCTCCCTCCTTTACACGAAGTTTCACTTTCACTATTGCTCTTTCAGTCTACTGAGACTGTATGGGTGTTAAGACCCATTAAGTGTATTAAGAAGTTAAGATGTGCGTACGATTACTTTATGTAGAAGTATGCACTTTGATCCATGCAGGTTTCACCTATTGGATTGTACTTAAGATGTTATTTAAATGACAGTGTGTTCCATGTGAAATACTGTTAAGAGGTTTTAAACTATGACGCGCACCTTCCGTTTCAATTTATTTACTAAGTATGATTTTCTGACAGTGATGTTAGAGAGTCGCGTTGCCAATTTTGTGTGAATTCAGCATCCACTATGCTTGCTGTTTTAGAGAGGTGTCTTGATCGCTATACTGCGATTTGCGCCTTTCCATGGCGTTTTACTTTCACTATAGTGCTTTCAGCCTACCGTGAATGTATAAGTGTCAAGACCCAATAAGTCTATTAAGAAATCAAGATGAGCGCAATTTTACTTTTTGTATAAGTATGCATTTTTATTCGTGCTTAGCTAGCTTACCCAATGGATTTTATCTAAGGTACATTATTTAGACGTCAGTGAGTTCTATGTGAGATATTGTTCAAGTTTTAACTATGACGCGCACCTTCCGGCACAGTCTGTTTATTAGGCATGTTTCTATGACAGTAATGTTAGCTTGTTGCGTTGCCGATATTGTCTGAACACAGCATCTATTTGGCTTGTTATTTTAGAGTTATGTTCCGATCGCTACAGTGCGATTTGCCATGATGTTGCTTATTTTCTTTTTTCACATGATGTTTTGTTTTCATTATTGTTCATTTACCATCCTCTGATTGTATGGGTTTCAATACCCAATATATATTTGGAAGTCATAAAGGATGTAAGATTACCCCATGCATAACGATGTACTTTGATCTATGCATTGTTGGCTTATTTTATGGATTGTATTTAGGAAACATTGTTTAGATGTTATCATGTGAACTATTGCTTTAAGGTTTTAAACTATGACGTGTTTCTTTGACCAATGAAAGTGGATTGTATGTTTTATAAAGGTTTTTAAATTAGGTAATACTGTTTTAAGAGTTTGATAAAGCCTTATGGCGAAAGCGCTCACTCACCATTATAAATAAATGTTTATGAACTTCTAGCAGAGCATTCAGCGTCTCATTTACTGGATTACATCTATCGTTTTATTGCCATCAGGGGTACCGGCTTTTCTGATTGGTATTTTTACCTGCAAACTAGATGGAATGCCAGTCTATCATGTGTGGTCCATATCCTTTGCAGTAATCCTTTAAGCAATGTATGTTCAGCTTGTTTCCTGTTTGCTTTTCATTTTTTACTTTGATCATGTTTTCCCCATAAAACAAGTAGATAGTTGTTGTCAGGCAGCAGGTCTTTTTTGGATAAGAAACATTTTTACAAGTGGAGGGGGTATCACAGAGATTGCTACTTTCAGCATGTTACTTGTTACTTTAATAAAGCTGAGTATAAATTATAATTAGAACTGGAGTACAAAGAGAAGTGGTTTGAGTTGACCGCTGCTTGTTTTTCTTTTACTTGATTTTGAATAGCATTCCAGTAATGTATTTAAAAAGTAATTAATTTTTTCATGCCTCACAACCTTTTTGTTTCCATCTAGATATTAAGTAAGCTGTCATGCAGCCAATGGATTGAAATATGTTTTTCTTCTACACTTCATTTTGTCTTGATTGAACTCTCATAATGATGGTTTGGCACCCAGGGCAGAGTATTTAATTAAAGTTATAGTTTTTGTAGTTTTTGAGCTTAGCCCCTCCCCTTTCGAGTTGGCCACACCCATTCTCATTGACCCCACCCATTCAGCTGTCTCCTGCAGCCCCCCTTTGATTTGAAGTCACCAGCCGCCACTGCTGCCTAATATGTCTGCTCCATGATTACCAGATAAATGATTACCTGGAATGCAATATATTTTTAAATCCATTTACAGAACACCTCGGTAGTTATGCAAGTCCACATTGTGTGAAACTGTTCTGTATAGTTGTGTACCTACATTTCTTAGTGCTTGGCCCATATTGTCCCATGCTAACAGCTTGAGAGGTATGTACATGCTACAGGTATAGAAGAATTGTAGTCACTGTACTCACAACTAACACTGCACACCTGTAGATGTATGTAGTAGTACTCTGTCTAGTAATATTACCTGCAAGGTAACTAATGATATACTTTTCTCTCTCTCCCCACCCCTTATCTTCTTTCATTTATTATTAATTATTATGATTTAATATTAACATATTTTGCTAAACTAACTGTTTTGTTGGCCTTATGGTTTAATTCATACTGGCTTGCTGTTAACATACTTACTGTTATATTACGAAATGTTGTGTTACACATAATATACCTTAATATGTATTTGGATTAATAAATATTATGTTCTATTCTGCTAATACTAACATTGGTTTGGTTATACTAACCTTAACTTATTGTTATAACTACTTTACTACAATGCATCAAGGTCAGCTGGTTCCTCATGATCCACCTACCTTGCCTCCTTCAGCCATGGCAACAGCTCCCAGCATGTCTGGAACCCAATCTGGTGGTGCCCCCTCTGCTGCCCCTGCACTGCCTGTGGCATTGGGTAGTACCACCCCACAGGACTGGATGCCCCCCCCCCGGTAGCAGTGGTGGAGGGGAGTTGTCACCTGAGATGAACTGCCGAGTTTGATGCGTGGGATCATCTACCATGGGTTTGGATGATGCCTGCATCAGATGGAGAGCATGCTGGACACCCTGGTGGGGCAGGCTAAACCTGGAGCACTGCCTCCACCACTACCATCCTCGGTGCAGTAATGGAGCAGGGCTGATAATCCCATGGGTGGGGATGTGAGTCACACTGCTACCTTGTGGAAGCACATTGGACTGAGATTCAACAACATCCTCCCTATCCAAGGTTTTCACCCCCTTTTGTGTTACACACCACCCCTGCCTGCTGTCTTGTCTGTCTTGCCTGTCTGCAAAAGCTTCCTCACCTACCCAACTTACCTCCCCCACATGTACCTATGTCCCTTCCCAAACATTTCACTCTCACCTTAAAAAAAATGGGCAACTGTTTCAAAAAAAATATTGTCCCATACATAATTCTACATTTTGCACATGCCTCCACTGGGCACACATAATTTGGTCCAATTGGCTTAACAATGCAATTATGTTGTTCTCACCCCTCTCTCTGGGGGGTGAGAGTTCAAAGTCATCTACAAATTCTGACAAAGTGCACAGTTGTTGCTGTACAAGAAATGGATAGCTATGATTCTTTCCTACACCCTTCCTGTACATATCTACCTGCCTTTCACTAAGTTTTTCCACTTGCTTACACCCCATTTCACCACTTTCCTGTCTCCCAGTTTTTCTTTTGTTTATATATTTTTAGTACAATGGGCAGCTTCAATAAGCTCAGTTAAATGGAGCTATATTGATATATGTGTTTTCAATGATAACAAACATGTACAAAATAAACACTCGTCCCTTATTTTGAACACAAGACCATCTCATTTGTAGACCACTGCATTAACCTGACACACCACACAGCTGTTAATTAAAATAGGCGGTTTACGAAAAACATATTAATAGCAAGTTACACTCATTAAGTGTGTTTAAGTACAGCTGTACATTGCTCCACACCGAGCAAATTGCTTAAAAAGTAATGGAAAAATTGTGAGTGTACCTTGGAGTCTGGTGCAACAGTACACCACTAGAAAGCCAAACACAGAATAATGGATGTAAGTGTGGTCTCTAATAACAGGTAAATGTCCCCTTTTATCAGCAACCTTTACAAATACACCTGCTAAGGCATTATTGCCAAAATACATGTTCAGTTGGGACCCTGGTGCAGAAATACATCCATATAAAGCCATGCACATAATGATGGCTGTAAAAAATGTATGTCACAGCCTGTATGTGTGTTACTTATATCTTGCAAATACACATGCTGCAACAGTGACTCAATAGATCAGTCTGTTAAATGCCTTACAAACAGTATATTTTGCCACACAGTCCTGGGTTCAAATCCAGTGGTGTGTAGCATTTAAATTTCATTATTGTGAAGCCAGCAATTAATGACTGAGTCATGCACTCTCTATCCACACAATGCATTTCAAATGAAATGTCTGCTTTTCACTGATGGAAGTCACAAGCCTGCAGATATGAACACACTTCAACTATCCCTATAGCAAAACTATAAGTGCATAAAGTGTCACATCATGCATTAATATGCAAACGCAAGGACGGCCACAGTGGTGCAGTGGTTAGCATTGTCACCTCACAGCAAGAGGCTCTACAGTTCGATCTTCAGCTGGGGTGTCTTTTGTGTGGAGTCTGCATATCGCCCCTGTGGTCATGTGGGTTTTCTCCAGGTGCTCTGGTTTCTTCCCACATCCCCAAAGACATGCTGCAAGTGGATTGGACATGCAAAAAGTGGCCCTAGGTGTGAGTGCGTGCGTGAGTGTGCCTTCCATGGAAGGTTGGGCGCCGGGCTGGCAACTCAACACCATAAAACTCCACTGCCAATCATGAGCGGACAAGGTGATCCGCTGTGGCGACCCCTAACTGGGAAAAGCCGAAAGATAGAGAGAGATGATTTTAACTCAGGTAATACAAATGAGGCCCACAACTATCAGAGTGCAGTACACAATCCTTTCAAACTCACAGTGCAGACTAGCACAGCTGCACAACTAACATACACCTATGAAGCCCCTCTTAACAAGGACTGCCAGCATACACGTTCCAAATGAGTACCAGACTGTAACACATAGCCTGACAGTTGCCCAAATGTTGGGCATAATGTTATAGTTATCTCCTATGTTGCTCAAGGACAGAACAAACATGTTGCCTAGTACTCTGCTAATGATACCGTTGCCTAACATACTTACCTTAAACACATGCCTTAATTGGAGTGGAATGGGTACCCTCACTCTGGCTCTGCCTATACAACAAGGCTGACACAGCTCCCACAGATACTCCTACAGCTTGTTGTCCTCCAAAGTGTTCACACTCTCTGCCTATGCCTATTACCTGCATCTGCAGCCTGTAGCACACACATCTCTATGTAAAAATAGCTACTACAGACCTACCCTCTGCAATGACATAGTCTCCTCACCCCAGTAATGTCCAGCACAACATATCAGAAAGGGCGTCTAATCTACATGAAGGCTTTATGGTTGCATGTCATTGGTTGATGATAGTGCAAATCAGCTGTGTTGCCTGCAATTAGCATTTCAGAACCACGGATTGGTTAAATGGCAATCACCTGCTAATGAGAAGCATGTTAAAAGGCAAACTTGCTGGCTATAGGGAACCATTTTGTATGAGACTTTCTCCTCACAGAACACGTTAACAAAAACTTAACTATTACCACATATCAGCAGAGGAATTTTGCACTCCAGCAGGTATGTAACCTTTTTGTTTACAACAGGATGCAGATGTGTGAATATACTTACAGGGAATAAGGATTACAGCATTAACAAAACCAACTGATGCAGTGCCCACGAAACCAAAACATGTAAATCCACAAGGCAAAGGCACCAGGAAGGAAGATGACCACTGTGAAACGTTGAATAATTATAGCACTCAACTTTTATTGAAAAAAATGTAGTTAGTTTAGTCAGTAGATGGAGCCCTCACACTGTATTAAAACACTAAAATATACAATTTTACTGCCTGGATGTATATTTATTCTACTCTATTCTATTTTATTATTTATGGTTCCCTGTTTATAAATTTTATTTCATGCATTAGGTTGTTAGGGTGATTGGTTGTTGAGAAATATTTTAACATTATGGCTGTATTTATACTTTTAACATTGACATTATAGATGTAACTACACTAGCTGGGGTAGTGACACATACAACTGAGTGACTATTATTTTCGTAATAAGGTTCTTAATTGAATAATTCATGTATTTCTTAATTGAATAATTCATGTATTTAAATGAAGTTATTTAACTGAATAGAAACACTGGATTTTGCATCTGATGAAGTCTTTTCTTTGAAGAAGACGAAAGCACTGTGACATACTGTAAGTTAAGCATTTATGTTTTTTTATTATTATTTTTTTCAATAAAACTTGAGTGCTATAATTATTCAACATTTCTCAGTGGTTATCTTCCTTCCTGGTGCCTTTGCCTTGTGGATTAACAGGATTACAGCATTAAGCCTTTATTAGAACTGTGATAATGACGTCATTGATCTCCAGATTTGTTATACCTACAGAGGACGTAAAATATGTCAAGGGTGAAATGTTTTTTGTCAATGTGATACACTGTTCTCGTAGTACTGTCCCTTTATAGTGGTTGTAATAGAACACTGCTATTTGTTTGGCACTGTTGTTTTGACATATTATCAGGGGGGTTACCCCTAGGGGACACACTACAATAGACTCCAGTGTCGGGTGTATGATCATGCAGCAGTATCTGTCATGGCACACATGGAAATAGCTGACTATTGCTAGTATTGCTAGTATCTTAGTTGTATCCACATGCTTATGTATACAAGTATGTTTGCAGACTGTGGAATATGACATGTGTGATCAAGCAGTGGATACTGCCAGCCATTCTGTTCTTGCTGTACCTCTACATAGTGTACTTCTATGTATGTGATCCTGACATGTGTTCCCATTCTGTTGTCTTTCAGGAAATATGTACCCAAGATGCCATGCACCTTTCATGGATGCAGAAAATGATATTATACTTGAAGACCTCCAGCAACACTATGAACTCCTACTGTCCAGGGGGAGGCAAAACAGGCAACAGTGGGCAACATTATGGGCTGACATTGTCTGTGATGTGAATGCCATGGGTCATCAGAGGAGGACATATGAGCAGGTTCGACACTGCGCAACAGGCATGATCAATGCTGCATGCAGAAAAGCAACAGGTGCAGCCATGGATCATGGCATCACCAGTGGAGGGCCTGCAGCAGAACAACCACTCTCAACCACTGAGGAATTCCTGACCAACCTAGGCACACAGGACAGGTCCCAGGTATCCATCACATCATACATCATGGATATGGGTGCACAGTTTACATGGCAGAGGAGCATGCAGGTAAGTTTAGTTTGATCACCACTGCAATACTGTAGCATTCAGTGTGTCAGGGTGTGCATAGTCTTACATGGGTGTCAGGTCTGTGTTCTTTGGGGGGGGGTTAAGTGCAGTTTGACTCTCATTACCAGATGTTGACTGATATAACAATTAACATAGTAGCTACTGTAAATGGGAGATATATGGATGTATTACCTTGTTGTGGTGCAACATGCGGTGGTACTGACTTTGCCTCTCCCTTAACTTTTCACAGATCTGTCAGGTATCGGACAAGGCCATGGTCCTGCTCCTGGTAAGCATGACACAGTTTTGTTATAGATGTAGGTTTACACCAATGTGATCCCTAAAGAGTCATTCCAGGCCTGCTGCCTGGATTGGTGTACTGTCGCCATGACTGAAAACTTCACAGATATTTTCTGACTGTACACATGTTGGAGTCATACATATGCCTTGTAGGTGTGACCACACTGATAGATGTGACTGGATTGTCAGGACTTTGCAGATTGTCATATGTGTCAGCCATGCAGAGTCTTCACAAATGTCAACAATGTACCTCATTGTTGCTGATGAGATTGCTGTGTAAAGAGCTTTTATTTACAAGTAACTACAGCTGTTTGTGGGAAAAGTAATGTCCTCTTGTCCTACTATATGAGGTTGGAGTTTCAACAGGTCTGTAATAGTGCCAACAGTATATAGAGCTCTACACATATTGCAACATAGTACTGCAGAGAATAATAGTGTAGGTATTAATGTGCTGCAGAGAATAATAGTGTAGGTATTAATGGACTGCCTTTTCCTTTCTTATCACAGGTGACCAGGGGTGTTGGTCTCTGCCCCCTACGCAACCTGATGTCAGTGTCTCTTAAGACTCTGATGATGATGGAGGCCACATTGAGGCACAGGTGGGGGTTTCAGGGGCTGAATTTATCCCAGAGTTTGACATCACTCTTCTGCCTTCATTGTCACCGCACACAGTCAGTATGCCTACATATACCCAATCCCTGGAGGCCACAAATATTGGCAGTCAGAGGGTGGGGACATTGAAAAGGAAAGTGTGACAACTATGGCACCAGTGAGTTTAGACACTGGCCATAGCCAGAGAGCTGGTGAGGTTCCACACAGGGGGATTGATAGCCAGCCTGCTGTCCTTCCATCACCTGTTGCAGATATCACATTATAGTTCACTCGCCATATGTTTTGGGCTGTCATGGAGGCACAGGCACATTCTGAAAGGATCTCCAGACATATGCTCTGGGTTATGGATGCAGCACAGCCTGACATCCATGACTACATCCACCACATTGGTGACATTATGGACTGGTTCACTGATGCAGTGGAAAGAAGGTGGGATGAGACACACAGTGTCTGTGCTGGAAGGTGTGGTTGGAGTTGAGTGCCAGCCTTGTGGATGTAGGTCAGCAACCCTATCTGCTGAGAGTCCATGTGGTCATGCATAATTATGCTCCCATAGTGGCAGTACATCCAGCACTACAGAGGGGAGTATGCTGTCCACACCAAGACATGGCAGGCCATGGACTCATGGTCCTGGGCATTCCTATGAATGACACCATACCAACAGACAGCAGTCACTGTCAGGTACTAGCACCACTTCTGACCTTGGGCATGGAGGTGCCAGTGCAACTCCTGGCAGAGCCAATTCGCATGTTTGGGGCCAGAGACAATAAACTGTCAGCTCTACCATGCATGATTCAAAGCTGTCCAACATACATACATGTAGGGCTAGCACTGAGTTTTACTGTGTACATGCACGCACTCACACACCACTGTTAAACGCAGGTCACCTACAGACACACACTGCACATTTCCATTGTCCATCTTGCCTGCTTCCCCTCCTGACCTACACACATGCTGTCAACCTTTTGGGTCATCCTATGCCTCCTGCACCCCCACACAACACTCTGCGCAAGTGATTATACCTGTGCCGCATCCATGTCATCCTCATCATCGATGCAGGGAAATGAAGTTATGTGTCTGATGCACAGGGTGATTATATAAATTAAGATGTATTTGTGTAATGAATTGTTATTTTGCCATGCCACTTGTAGGGGATACTGACAGATACTGTATGCTGACATTTGTAATGAGTAAGCCACATAATTTTGTGTACCTTATGTTGTATGATGTTGTACACAATGAAATCTGTGTCATGGACCTGTTTATGTTTCTGTTTGAGGATTCTGTTGGGGATAACTATGGATACACAGTGGCAACAAAGCCATAGACGTAACAGCACAGGATAGAATGTCAGCACAGAAGAAATATGTCTTCAGCAAGATACAACACTATAGGTGTATGGCTCCATGAATCCATATGTGTATAACAGGCTAACAAGGACAATGTCATCATTCTGTGTCCTCATGCATCCCTAATCTGTGAAAAGGTTGGATACCCTCGATAAGTGTTACCAGGGTTTGGGGAGCTAACATCCACAAGCTGTGGTGTTGGAGAAGACCCATCTACAAATTTCCTGTGTCCAGAACAGACATCTGTCTGGCAACAGCTATGATAGTCTTGTGCTGCATCACATTATGTAACCTGAACATGATGTATGTCATGGCAGTTGTGTGCTTCACGTGCATGGGGGGGTCTGTTTCATATAGGGTGTACTATCTGTGTTACATACCTGTCTCTCCAGCATGTACTATTTATACCACAGTGACAGTGTAGGTGTGCAGAACAGGTAAGAGATGTGTTAGTCCTGTCATGGATATGCAGGAGGTACACAGTGGGATCTGATACCTCCCTGTATGGCAGTCATACACATCCCCTCCAAAGACAGACTACATATGTATGGTCTTGACACAGACTCCATAGGACATGTTATCTGCAATATGTATTGCTGTACTATGGAACTGGTATGGCTGCTACAGTTGTAAGATATGCCTGTGTAGTGACATATTAAGGGTGCCATTGTACACAATGATAGGTGTGATGAGTGCCACATTCAGTATATCAATGACAGTCTGGGAGTTACATCACATACTTTTCTGTTTAGGTTGTGCAACATTGAATGCATCCCGACTACTTACTGACCAGTGAACGTCAAAGGTTACATTTCTCTCTGTGTCCATAAGTCCATTAGTAATGACTCAACTGTGTGTGGTGTGTGGAAACTATTATATTTCCTGGAGTGGATGACTTTCCAAAGGACAGTATTGTGCAGTCATTGGAATATACTATTTGTCAGTGGCTTAGACAACAACTGAATGTGTGTCTTAGGCCATCCTGGATAACTGTTGGTTCTATGTGGGATTCAGTGACAGCTTCTTATATGCAATCACCTGCTAAAGTAGTCAGTTAGAGGGGACTGAAAGTAGCTGTGACTTCAGGGAGTGAATGGCTAGAAGGGTTACACCATTAATGATGTCTGGGGAAATCCACTAGTGACTGGTGTCATTGCAGTGTAGGTCTCCCAGTCCTATCTTCCCAGATTATGACTGCCAGACACTTGCCAATCCTACACAGATTCCAGCAAAGCCTACTGGCCTAATATTGGTAAACACCTTGTCAGGCTATGGCAGGTAAAATGAGTAATATTTCTGTCATCCATTGCAAAGTGTGACACTCAGTAGGATCCAATTAGAGTCAATAGGCATGACTTGGCCTTCAGCGTAATAAACAGTGCATGGTCCAGTGTCAGTAGGTGTACAACAGTATTACTGCTCATATTGATGCTAACTCCTTTCATGGCATTTCATATCACATGACTTAGAGATCTGGGGACACTGCTTGGCACTACATAGTAGTTGTCCTTTGTGCAACTAAGTATTGCATTTGCTTCCAGGATGTTCCAAGAAGAGAGTCATCCAAGGTGTCTGTACAGAGTGCAGAATAAAAAAGACCAAGAAGACGAGGTCCAGCCAACAGGAGTTTATTGACAATGAACGCAATTCACCATTGACCTAGGTTTCGTCCGAATACTCAGACTTCTTCAGAATGCCAAAAACACTGTTGCAAACACACTTAAATACGCAATACAATTTATCAATTAATTAATTAACAATTCAATAAAATTAATCACTATGAAAACACATTAAAACCTAATGAGTGTTGTCTGTCATTAACAACCCTACAATTCATAATACAAAAATAAAAATATATATTTAATAAAATATAATAAAATATAAACCTCACATATGTGACTAAATTTTAATGAAATAATACATGTGTTAATATGATGTTAAAAATACAAAATCCATATAAAAGCAAAACCAAAAATAGAAATTGAAAAATAAAAATGTGAAGATAATAAGACTTATGTCCTGCACATTATCCAAAAATCAATAACTACAATAAGTGTGTAGTTTAAAACCTGTATAAAGTACTAAAACCTAAATGATGTTATTTAATACCTATAAAGAGTGCAGAATAACATGTTAGGGAACTGTAATATGTATACCCTGTGAAGGTGGGGGTTTACACAGGTATTCTGCAGTTGGACACTGCCCAAATAGTGTGTAATGGAATTACCTTGTGAAGACTGTGTTAAGCATGGGAGTCCACAGAATTGCTGTTGGCTGGCAAATACTACTGCTGGTCTCACCAACACCCCTCTCACATAGGATACCATGCTCCAATACATTTCCTGTCATCACACACAAAACATTACTAGAAGCCCATGATATCAAGCAGGACACAGCCTGTTTTTTCATCCACATAGCTGTCTCACATCATGAAAGGCTCTGTAGGCTTCACATACCTTTTTCCAGGTAGATGCCTTGATTAGCACCCTGGGCACTCAGCTGGCTTTTGCATGTTTTATGCTATCTGTTCCAGGGTTTGTGGTATGTCACTAGGGAACTGACAAGAGGGGAATCAGTAGCACTGCAATATAATATAATATACAATGTCCATTGACATAGATGTCAAGTCTTGCTGTAACAATCAGCACACTGGCAGTGAGCCACTGTAGGTGACAATTTCACAGCTAGTCATGCAGTCTGCCATTCAACAGATTACTGGTGGATATCTGAATGACATGGGTGTGAGGCCTACTGCAGTGGACTGGTCACCTTTGGCCAATGTATGTTCACCTGCCACATGTCCTAAACATGTCATACTGTATAGTTATGTACTAGATATGTCATACTGTATAGTTATGTACCTGAAACATGTCTGTGTTCCCATATCATGTCACACAAAACCAGTCTTCTGTCTAGTTGCTTGACAGGCATTGTACACTTGAGAGGCCAACGTAATGTCAGCAATGTTGAGCAAGTCCACTATGCATGCATGGTCATCCACATCTTTCACTGCAAAGTGTGCCTGCAAACACTGTATATCAGGCTGTCAACTTCAAGGGTGTGGCAGCATGACCCTATCTCTGCAGGACCTGCTGTTGAGATGTTTGGAGTATCACCACCCCTCTACTCATATGACACACAATCGCAATGTGTGACAGATGTGACTGCATTTCAAACCTTGCTGCCATGGTGTCTTCAAAAGCAGTCATTACATATGGCAGTGAGCATTATGCCAACATGCACAGCTCACATGATGCACTACCTACACCCACATCACACACATTTGCATGTGTGCAGATCCTTACCAGACACATTGCCAAACAGATACTTCAGAAAATCCTGCCTCTGGTGTGCACAGTACACATAATACTGCAGGCACCACTCACCAGTCAAACAGTCAAGGCAAAACACAAAATCACACCTCTTAATCAGAAGTAATTATATCGTGATACACATTGAGGTCTGTGTCAAATGGCTACATATGGAAAAGATCATAGATAACTGTGATTTGCATTGCCAGAAATCACGGAATATCAGTTAACATAATGCTGACATTATAGTGCCTGCAGGTATGTATGACTAGGGACATATGTCACCGGTCTGTATGCAGACACATGAATGTGCTTAGCCAGTCTGTGTCTCTTGCAGGTTTACACATAGCTTTTGACTGCAGTTGACTCTCACCTAGGATGGTGGCTCCATACACATGGAAACTGATGGAAGTCAATAATTGCCTTAGTGTGTGTGGTGTCATTGTCAAGGGATCTACTACATGTCTGCCTGGGATGCCTTGATGAACAGACATCAGTGCTTCATCAGTGATGGTCTTCATCTCTCACCCCTGAGATTTGGAGTACTGGCCATGGCTACTGACACCTCTACAATGCATATTAGATGCATTGTTCAGGGAAAAGTTGGCAGTGAGAACACCATCTTTCTACAACATCATGGTTATGCTGCTACACAGTGGGTATGACAACACTGAATCCCACTCTGTGGAATGTGTCCCCACAGTGGAATATGCAGACATGTGTGCAGTCAAGGACATCTGGTTCACGTCTGTGGACAGCACCACAGCTATAGCAGACTACACGTCCCTCTACATCTTCACACCTCAAAATGACAGTGCTCAAGGTAATGCAGGTGGTGTATATGTACTCATTAAGGACAGATGCATATCCAGATTTTGTGAAACACTGTAATTTCCCAGAGACACTGCAGGTGCCATTCAGCACATTCAGGAAGAGCACATAATCAAGCAATAGCCAGCTACAGGAGCAGCTCTATGAATGAAGGCACCCATTGTGCGTATTTGTATGTACGTGTGTCTGTCAAGATATATCATTACACAATGTTATGGGGTGGCATTAAGTGTCCATCAACTGTGTTGCTTAGTCATGCTGCAGATCACTTAACCAAATGTTAGTTTACGTCCTTAACTGCAATGCCATGGAGCAGTGAAGTGACATCCCCCAAAGGGGAATAAATGTATTACATCATGTGTTTACTAATATTGGTGACTACTGTAGCCCCTAATGTGAGGTACTTCCTGTTGGGATCTAACCACAGATCAGTGTCATTAAAACTATCAGTGCTGCCTCCCCTTGCAGACAATGCAAACATATATTTCAAGAAAACAATTTATTACCTCCTTGTGGGATGGTTTACATAGTTTGATTGCACCCTCCCCCCCAGATTGGACAGGCAAGTATGCAGATCTCTACACCCATGGATTATGTCATCAGCATTACAACTCCATGAACTCAGCTGTACCTGACAGGAGAAACACAGGCTCCTCATGACACAGCAAACCTGCCTAGTGGACAACTGCCATTATCATGCTGTACAGTAAGAGGTGGACATTGCTGTGTGACAGTTGGGGTGAGGGTGCCCCTCCCAAAATGGATGCACAGCCTCCTCAGCTAAAGCAACCACATACTGTTGTTGTGATGTTATATAGACACTGTAAGTGACACAGTTAGCCACCCACGCAAAGCAGAACCACAACACACAGTGTAGTTACATGTAACCTCAAAGGACCAGCACAGATTTTCAGTGAACTCATACATAATGATGCCACAAATAATGGGTCTGTACTCATAGCTAACCTGTAGTCCCACAGGTTCTGTGTCAACTTCACTCCCCTGACCCACCACATGTGACACATGACATTCCTACAACCTGTCCCATAACTTCCATATCTACAGAACAGGTCATAAATGGCCTCTCTGTGGTGGATACACAGCATCAGTTGGACATGCTAACATCTCAGGCTACATCCTACATGGGATCTGTGAAGGATTACTAACATCATTGGAAACACCTTGCAATCATACTGAAACCATTGGCTGCACTCCAGCTGACTGGGCAATGGAAACTGTTATACACTTGCAAAGAGGTGGTGCATGCATTGACCACCAGAACTATAGACCTCTTTGCCTGAATATCCATATCTGTATAGCCATAGGGGCAATCATCACTGATCTGATCAGCACACATATATGTGATCTACACACAACTGACTGTACACAGTTTGGATATCTGACAGGGGGATCATGACTATTAAACATGTTGGACATTTCTGAGACAGTCACCAAGGACCTTGGTGAGGGGACATCAGGGCATACAATCCCCTCAACAGACCCAAGCCATGTGACCAAATCGCCAACTCGGGCATCATTTACAAAGCATCCACTTAGGCATCCATAGTACTATAACTGTAGGGGTCACTAAGTGGCCCATTGATGGCTCACATACTCAGCATAGAGACAACTGCCTACAATATCTGATCTGTATGCAGGAGTGTTTAACAGGGCTCAGTCCTGGGTCATCTACTTCTTGGAATCCATTTAACCACAATACAAGCAAATACTGGCTGTCTGTGGCTAACAATGTTGGCTGATGCCTGCAAACTGTGAGCACTCATGGATTCTGTGAGTTATTTCAATATCTTACAAGAGGGTCTTGATGAACAAATGCCTGTTGATATAGTAATGGCCACAAACTTCATTCAAATATATATGTAGTATGATTTTCATCACTAACACCTATGTAAATGGTAAGTAGCACATCAGTTGCAACATGTGATGTACATACTCATGGGTGAAAGAACTGGACACACTGACCTGTCCACAGGTTTACACCTAATGTGCCTGAAATCACCATGTCTCCCCAATGGTATGACAGGAATCATATGTCATAGCTGAGGGCACAGTAACCCATAACTGACATACTCATAAACGCCATGTACTCTTCCCTCAGCATGCCAATATCTAAGTGCAATGACTATTTGGTAATGGCCCTTTCCTAGCAGTACTGGTGCTTGCACACAACAGTATGGTCCCTCACAAGGGAACTTCACGTCTTCAGCATGTGTCCAATGGGGATCGTCTGAAATGAATGTCATTTGTAGCCTGTGGCATATAGACTACTCAGAGGTGATCTCTGCCTTGCATATGGGGCAATGTGTGACTGTGCTTGACTGCAAATGCTGCATATCTGTAGGTGGCATAGTTGATGGATTAATCACTCTAAGGACATTAACCTAGTAGGTATCATTAGTAATACATGCTAGTGGGAGAGATTTGTACAGTAGACTTTAATCCACCTTTGAAACAGAAACCTGGTTAATGGTAAGCAGAGCACCTTAGCGCACCTCAGCACATGACATCTGTATGATTGGCTGGGTGATCATCATTTCACCACATGGCTTCAGTCTGTGTCCCTCTTGGACTGCGGCAATATGTGCTGATCAAGGGTACACAATTGTCTACGATTGTGATTGCTATATGGCCATTATGCTAGTTAAGTTTAAATATCCTATGTTCCATAAGCTGAAGTAAAATGTTCTAACAGCCAGACACACAAACATAGCTAGATTGAGGATAGTACCACTTCCAGTTACTGCTTACAGGACACAGCATGGCACACGCAGTGCAAGTTGGCTATATGTAGATTAAAAGACTTATCTATGTAATGGTACACCCTACAGATCACAGTATGAGATGCACGCAACACACCTCATGTCTGATAGTTCTATCAGTTTAGGACATATTATGCTTAATGACATCAGCAGGCCTAGTTGTAGTCAGGCATTTGGAGGTCAACATCACCTGCTACACATGAACTTCTGCAAAAGCCTACCTTTTTTTCTAATTTCTAAGTTACTGAGGTGATCATATTTATGACATATGGGCATACATACACACACCAAGGGGCCTGCAGTGAGGTTAGAACACCTGCCTATCTAGTCTTACACACTATATATCACAATACTTATTGCATGCACCACGGCTTAAGTCAGATGCTATAATGGCAACTGGTAGTATTAAGGTAGATGACATCATCAGCCTTGTAGAAGAGGGCAGTTTGGAAGCCAGCAGCAACTTACAGAGCCAAAAAGTGCATAACCATTGCAGTTTGATAGTCAATGAGGGATTCTCAGTTGTTCGACAGGGGGATACACACACCCACAGATATATATCTATTTGAAAATACATAGAGATAGATATACTATGTATGTGAGAGAAAGAGATAGTGACAGATGGATATGTATACATATATGTATGTATGTATAGACATATAAATACATGACAGGTCATTTTGATCAAGGAGCAACAAGATTGCGCTCAGTTTAACCAAGTGTATGGGCATGCCCATGGGACTGTCAGTCCTTTTAAAGTGACTCCAGGCCACACCTACCTGACTCCAGTCCAGGATTTTGTGTGTTACAGACACTGACATCTGTCTCTGTTTCTGCAGTACTGCATTTCACTCAAAATGTCCATGGCTTTCTCTAACTGTCTGATGTGATTAATATGTGACAGAGGTTCATAATGTTACACCACACACAGACTGACAATCTGTAAAAACACCAACATAATAATACCTTACATGCAAAAGATGTGGATACGTCCAGATATGAACCATGAACAGCATCACCCATACTAACTTCCATAGTCCACTGAGCCACCTGAGCTGCCAACCAGAAAGTGGTCATTGATCATGAAATCAACTGCATACATATGAATATTGCTATTCCTGCATTAAGTGAGACATGCAATGCATGATCAATTTCTGTGTTACTGCCATGAGATTGCCTGAGCTGCTGATATACCACTGATGACCTACTGTTAAAGTGGTTATAAGGGAAAACTGCTGTGTTGGGTGTGGGGATACAATGCCACATGTTCGGCTGGGATGCAGAGTAGTTGAAATATCATATGGCTCCATTATTTAACATCTCCCTTGACTGATGTAGTGCATATTCCAACCACGAGGCCTAGTGAAGATTAAGGAACACATACTAGTGGACTGGGTAACTGCAGTCCAATGTGGATGTTACTTGTGTCCAAATAGGCCACTATCTTTCCTTGCATAAATGAAGCAAATCCATGCATACAATACCATATTTTAGTAATTCTTTCACGTAGTGTGTAGGTTATGGACTTACCTTGTGAATGCAGCAGTTGACAGAACTGTAGTTCATGGCTGACTCTGTCTGATGCAAGCAGTACACAGCCAATACATGGATAGGTACAGGATGTGTGGGTTGCCTGGCATCAATTTTAAAATATGTACATGACTAGGAGCAAGATATCAGTACCTAGGGCTCTAGGTTGTTAGTGAATGTGCTATGCATTGTCTCTTAGCTAAAGCCAGGGCATACTGGGCACACCTACATCTGCCTACAGGGACATCATCAGGGGCTTCCTCCTCCAAGTCCACCTATGACTGTGGCTGTGGTGACTTAGGCACTGATGGGGGGCTGTGTATCCCTTCCTTTTGCTGATGCTGATACAGATGGTCCCACAGGATCATATTGTGCAGCATAGCACATACTGTGAACATATGCGCACATGTGGCTGGAGAGTACTGCAGGGCTCCCCCAGATATATCAAGGCACTGGAACTGTGACTTCAGAAGCCCAAACACACAGCCTATGATGTCCCTAGTATGTGCATGTGCCTCATTATGGTTTTCTTCAATGGGTGTGTGTGAATTTCTGATAGGTGTCATCATCCATGGTTCCAGGGGGGTAGTCTACATCCCCCAGTAAATGGCCATGTGGGATGTTCCCCCTAGAAAACATCTGGTACAACTGTGTTACATGCCAGATATGGGAGTTGTGATAACTGCCAGGGCTGCCAGCACACACATTCATGATAATCCCCTGGGCATCGCACATGACTTAGCAGTTGATGGAGTGGTACCCCTTGCGGTTGATGTAGATTCTACCCTCCTCACCTGGTGGTGCCTTGATGTATACATGAGTGCAATCTATGGCACCCAGTACTTCAGGGTAGTGTGCTACATGGTAGAAGTGTTGCATATTCTGAAATCTGACAAACAAAACACATAAACAAAGATAAAAGGACTTCTATAACAAACCTCCCACAGCCCTAAAATCTAATCCTAAAAAATTCTGGAACTCTATTAACCAAATATTACATCCTGGTAATCTTAGCTCCACCAATCTATGCCCATACAAGACATCTGAAGAAACTGCCACTATCTTCAATACCTATTTTATTGATTCAATATCTAAGCTACTGAACCCTAACCCAAACTCCTCTACTACTAACATCTCCAACTTTTCTGAACCTACTCCTAATACTATCTCCTCAAATACCTTCTCCCTAAAACCTGTACCTACTAGCTACATCAAAACTCTACTCTCTAAATTAAAACCATGCTCAGCATCAGCTGACAATATTCCTTCCACTTTTCTTCTACTAGCAGCTGACTCTCTTGCTCTCCCTGTATCTATCCTAATTAATTGCTCTTTCTCTGAATCTAAATTCCCTTCCATCTGGAAACAATGCTACACTCTACCTATACACAAAGGAGGTAACTCCTCTGATATCTCCAACTTTAGACCTATCACTATCCTCTCCCCTCTCTCTAAAGTACTAGAAAATGTATTCATAAACAAGTTATGCAGTATCTAATACAGGAAAATCTGCTTAGACTCACTCAACATGGCTTCAGACCCAAACATAGCACCACTAAAGCTATATTATCCTCCCTCAACACAGTCTCTATAGCCATGGATGACCATAAACTTATTTCTTGCCTATTCTTGGACCTCTCAAAAGCTTTTGACACTGTCTCACACTCTGTTCTGCTACACAAACTGCATAACCTCAACTTCTCCTCTAATACTGTTGCATGGTTCTCCAGCTACCTCACTGATAGATCTCAGTCAGTGAGATGGCACTCTGCACTCTCCTCTCCCTGTCAAGATGAGTGTACCTCAAGGGTCTATCCTATGGCCTTTAATTTTTAATATCTTTACTAATCCACTCTATACCTCCTGTCCTCAGTCATCTTTAGTGCAATACGCAGATGACTCTACAGTCATCACTACAGCCAAGTCTCCCTCTAAGGTCTTCTCGGCTACTCAGGCATCTTTTAACTTAGTTGAAACATGGCTCTCCAGCAACCAGCTCAACCTTAATCCTAAAAAAACAAAGCTGTTACTCTTCCTACCTAAAATGTTCATAAATATTAAACCCTCCTTCTCCATACAGTCCCTTAATAACACTCCCATTCAGGCAAAATCCAGTACTAAGCCCTTAGGTGTAACCATCAATGATCATCTTAAATTTGACTTGCATGTTAATAACTGTATCAAAAAGACACATTCAAAACTAGAGCTCCTTTACCATAACAAGAAATTCCTTACCTCTGAAGCCAAGATTACTCTCTGTCTTACCTACCTTCTACCCAGTCTAATGTACAATTCTCAAATTCTCACAAATCATAACTCAGCACTCCTGACCAAACTTGAATCTACCTACAACAAGGTAGCTAGATTTGCCACCCAACAAACCTACAAATCCCATCACTGCCTCTCTCTAAAACACCTAAACCACCTAAACTGGCTTGAATTACCCCACCAGCTTCTTCTCTCTCAGCTCCAGATCATCCATTCTATCCTATACCAGCCTTCCTACTGCCCAGCTCTGTCCCCTCTCATCTCCCATTATTCTCCCTCCAGACCTCTCCGAAGCTCTAACCAAGACATACTACAAATCTACAAACCCAAGTTTAAATTTGGACACAACATGTACAGCTATCACCCCACTATTTCCTGGAATAGGCTCCCACTAGAAAACAGGACCCTTACACATCCTAAACAATTTAAAACAGCTATCAAAGAGCACTTTAAAAGTCACTGGTCCTGCCACTGCACTCTCCCTCCTTAACATCCCCTACTTCTCATACCTTAATCTACTTTCTGCCCTTAACTCACTCTTCTCACTAGCTCTCTCTAATCTTCCTTGACTACTCTTTCTACTGTCTTCTAAAATCTATTAAGCAAATTGCCTCAGAGAAACCTTCTATTGTAATTGTCTTGCCTTCATGCAACTATATGATAATAAAACTGGGTTTTTTTAACCACTTACCCCAAAAACTATACTCATCTTAATGACATATTTATTTTTATACTTCTTGAAATAGTTATGCTATACTCCTGATTATTGACACTGTATAACATTGTATTGCTACTTAATGTCTTGTAATAATCTTGTAACATTGCTGTTTAATGCTAATTTATAATAAAAATTGTATAATATGTTGGAGCTTTCCTCCCCGGCCTCCGCTGAAAAAGGGCTCTTCAGCTCAGTCGGACAATCCCAGTCAACAAATGTAAAATAAAAAATAAATAAATAAATGAATAAAAAATATTGCTGGCCCTCACCTCAGTGGTAAGGAGAAAAGAAATGTGCTCACTGGCATGTGGTAGCATGGTATTCAGAAACTGGTGGAGTACCCTGGATGCTGATGCCTGTGAGACCACCATTATGTCCCCAGTTGGTCTTTGGAAAGTACCTGTAGCTAATATTCTAAGGGCTACACATACCATTGTTTCCACTGGGATGGGTTCTGTTGGCTGTGGGTCTGAGTTGAGAGGGGGAGAGCTCAGTGAGTTCTTGTAGTATGTCCCCATTCACCCTGTAGTGCTCTACAATGTCCAGTTACTGCAGCTCCTGGAAGGTTACCCCAGGCCTGAACACTCTTCTCCTTCTCTGTCTAGCCCTGTTGTCAGCAGCAGCAGCAGCACTGACTTCAGCATCTAGTGCATACAGGTGCACCAGACTTGCAGCAGCCCCCCAGCATTATCTCAGTTAAAATTCCTAAGTCTGTACTCCAATGGTCCAGAGTATTGGGGAAACATTGGAGTGTAGGGTGTATGCATATTTTATAGAGCTCTGCTCTAGGTGCAGAATGTGTGATTGGGTAACTGTGATGCATTCCACCTGCATACAACTTAATTAACATCATGTAATGGTCCTATTTTAGCTTAAACAAGGGTCAAAATTTTCAGACACATTCAGCATGGTGGCAGGCCACACAAACACTTGCATGGAAGGTAAGAAAGCTTGGAAGCTAGTGGACACACACCCCTGAAGGACATTCTCAGCCAGGCAGCTGTGCAAATATGTGCACCAAAACAGAAATGAGCTTAGAAGTCAGTAGACACCTGCCTCCGGTGTCAGCTACATCCTATGTAAACAGCAACATCATGGGTCTAAGCCTACACAAAGGGAATATGTTGACATGATTACTCCTTTCCTCTTATAATTGTCTAATAATCTAATAATCTCATGATTACTCCTTCATCTCTTATAAACAGCAACATGGGTCTAAGCCTACACAAAGAGGATATTTCGACATGATTACTCCTTTCTGCTATTCATTAACTCCACTGTAGATCAGAGTGTAGTGTGTGCATACTACGTCTTTAAGGAAGCATGTGAGGCTGTACGTGCACCTATATATTCAAGACACATGCAATCCCTAGTGCTATTTTGAAGAAGCAACCAGTGTGTAAGCATGTATGGTCAGATGAGTTAGTTTGTATATAAGTTAATTAGTCATAGTCAGATAAGCTTTACAGTAATGTGTTTGTATAGAATAATGCTGCTTAAACAGAGCTCATGAAGACTTGTTTATTGGTGTACCAACACGAAAACAACATGGCGTCAGAACTATGATGGAAAAGGACAAAACATTTGGAGCCACGAGATGTAAAGATGACAGCAAAGGTAAAACCAGAAAACAGTGCGAAAATAAATAGAAGTAATCAAAGGTAATGAAAAGCAACACAAATAATTTACTCGCTGCAAAGAGGCAAGAAAAGGTATTGCAAGGGCATAAACTGCATTATCAGGCAAGTGAAAAGCTCAGGAAAGTTTGTTAACTAAAGAAATGTTTAAGATAAAAGTACTTGATGAAACAAATGTATTTAAAGTACAAAATAAGCATGTTAAAATTCAAAACAAGCATGTTAAAGTATAAAATGAGCATGTTTAAGGTAGAAAGAGTGTGTTTAAGGGATAACTGGGCATGTTTAGAGTAAAACAAGCACAAAAGAAAGTATGTTGGACATGAGGAAAGAAAAAAAGGGTTTAAATGTGCACAAAGAATAATAATAAGAAAACAAAAGCAGCACAGTAGATAAACATGAAGTAAGGCGATTGCTATGTTGGGCAAAGTGCTGTGTTTGTGCATAACTATGACTTCATTTGATATTAAGAAAGTAACTAAAGTCATTCCAAGTATCTCAGAGTGTGTAAAAGTGCTTCCAGTGTGTGCTTATTACTGTGCATATGTTTCAAAGAGTTCACTGTGTGCAAAGTGCAACTATCTCGTGTAATTCAGTTCAAGCATGGTTGTCCGAAGAAAAGTTCTTGTGCAGGGTGTGACTGTTCGCAAAGTGTTACCATTACAGAGTACTTCTTGTACTGTAATGAGTTACCTAGCAAGGTGCTGCCATTTTGGGAACATTTCAGTGTAGTGCATCTAGTCTTTTACAAAGTCTTCATACCTCAAAAGACATTGAATTTGGGCAACCAAAATCTCATTATTCGCATTGTGCAAGTGCTTAACAAGTTTCTTGTATTAAAGAAAGGTGTTTCTTACAAAAGATTAAAAGAGTATTACAGTGCTTGTGAATTGCTTGGCTGCATTGCAAAGTTCTTGCATGTTTCTTAAAGTGTCGACTTTAATAAGTGATAATGCATGACTGTTCCATGCCTGCCTTTATCGATAAATTTCCAAACAACTACTTTAATATTTTTGCCTTTATCAATTCCAAAAGCCCACAGTCCAAAAAAGTAGAAGAACACCTCTATGTAGCAACCAGTTTTATTGTTAAGTGCTTTTGTCGGTCAATTTCCCAGACTTCTTCAGAGCAAATTATATCACTACCAGCATCCTTAAATACACACATTAATTAATACAATTAACCATTTAAATAATAATTTAAAAACTTTCCCAAATTTAAATACGAAATTATATACTGGCAATCCAAAAATCTTGAAATGAAAAATGTTTTACATGTTTTTTGAGTCAACAATAAGTCTAAGTAGTGGATCCACCAATGATTTATAAATTTTGGGAATACCAAATATACACCCTAAAACTGGGTACTCATTTATCATATAGGTATGCTCTTCCAGTGCAATATTACCTTTGTAAAACATATCATCTAACAACAAATCTGTCTTTTTATGTGCATTATCAATGTCGTTACGGGACACTTCCTCATAGATACCATCTGTTATAATTTTGTTTAAAATACACACATAATCTACTTGGTCCATCACCATCATACCATTACCTTTATCAGGTTTCATGACCTGTATTGCTCTATCATGTGTCAAAACATTTAAAAGACCTTTTTCATCAAAGGTTAAATTTGTAAAATCACTTAGAGACTTACTACACAGAAACTGTCTAAAATCAAGTTCACACATTTTGTCAAAAATACACAACTTATGATGTAAAGGTGGATTAAAAATACTAGGTCTAATTAACATATCATGTCTAGGGGTTGCCATGTTATTCTCATTGCTAAACCATACACGGAGGTTGAATTTATATAGAAACAATTTAAAATCCACAAGTAAATCAACAATAATACCCCTTCTTGCAGGAACAAAAGAAAACCCCTTAGCCAATACATCTACATGTGCGACCGAAATGTTTTTTGCTGAATAGTTATACACTTTGAAGCCCCCTTTAGTATTCTGAATTATAACAGGAACATTATTTTCATTACTTAACATTTGAGAGTCATATAAGTTATCTTGGGCAGTAAACAAAATGCTTGAATCATTAAAAACATCACTTAAATTTGTTGTTGAACTGTCACATTCATTAACATTGTAATCATGTAATGAATATAATGAATTATTCCAGTCGTTTTCTTGATCGAAAATTCAAGATGTAATATTCACATTATTCAATGTTTCATCAAGCACACTTAGGTCAACATTAATAAAATTGTCCATATGACCCTTGATGCTGTCACTAATTACTATTTTTCACTCACAAACCCCAGTCTCACATCCCATACTGTTAGTAGAGGAAACACTTTTATCTAAAATAATGTTATTTATCTCATTATTGCAATTTAAACCTGTACTAAATGTGTCAGATAAAGAAAGGTTACCTTCTAAACCAAACAATTGTCCTAACACTTGTTGCGGTTGTTGCTTTTGGCATACCACTTTTTTGGCCTGCACCTTGTGCCTGGTAATTGTTCTATTGATTGTCCCTTAAAAAATCACTAGAATAGTCATTTCCATGTTCTTTATTTGGAAAATAATAGTCTCTTTTAGCACAATTTTGTAAACGTTCAGAGTGTCTTATTGAAGCGGCCCCAGATGTAACATGTTGCTGTGTTCCTTGATGTTGTGTCGTTTTGTCACCAGATGAAGCTGTTCCCTGATTGGTTGGTCACCGTCGGTTACCATGGGGACTGTTTAACTTTGGTTATGCCCTTCCCTGAAGATATTCTTCCATGTCCCTTTGTAACATTTTACATTTGCGTAAAAATAATCATTGCAAGAACTCTCCACAAATAAAAAAAACCCCTCAAACTGCCCCCTTAAACTGAGGAAACAGCAAATCACTAGATATAGACTGGAAATGTTCATCTAGTGTTTTAGTAAGATTGTCCAGTCTGATATTGTTGTATTTGATCATAAGTCTCAGTAGATCCAACCCTGCCATATCAAACAAATGCTCAAGCTCTTTTTGAAATTCTGGATTGTCAGAGGCACCATTGGGTACACCCACAGTCTTAGTCCCTTAGGAGCTTGATTTAAGTCTAAATTCCATTCAAGATAGCTGTTTTCAAGTTGTAATTTTTAAAAAAGAAACAGGGTGTCTTCAAAAACTTTAATCCTATCTTTCCTAAGTAGAGTTACGTTAACACGTTCCCACATTGTGTCAACGTTCAAACTAAAACTGTAGGTATTCACCTTCCAGTTAGATTTTGCAAAATTAAAATTAGAGTTAGAGTTGTGTGTCACAGTCTCAGAGTTGGGTGTAGGCTGAGTCAAGGGAACACCTAAACTACCAAATTCTTGTGACCCTTTTCTTAGTGAGTTTTGTAACTGCACTGTGTGCAAAGATAATTGAGAACTCACTTGTAGTAACATGGTAAAATCTCCTTGGTTGGAACTAGCTGGTATATTCTGGCTACCATAGGTTCATAGGTTGGTACTAGGCTATCGGCCCTAAGGCCTATACAAGCCTAGTCATAACAATTCCCTGGCTATTTCTTCCCACAGTATTTACTTCCCTGGACCCCTGTCTAGCAGGGTGACTGACGTGATCCCCGGGGTGAATTTCCTATCTCCCATCCAATCAAGGTTCCTTTTGAAGAGGGCCAAAGAGGCACTCTGCCTGACATGTATGGGCAGTCTATTCCAGAGTGTGAGGAGTCTCTGGGTCAGGAACCCATCCCTCCAGCATGTTTTGTTTATTGTGATGACAAGATTTAGATCCCTGGAGCGTGTGTCTCTGAGGGATTGGGATTTCTTTAAGTGTATCATGTCCAACACCTCTGGGGTTGACATGGCCTTGTATGTTAAGCATAGATCACCTCTGAGTAGATGATATGTGACAGAGTATAGGTTCATAGGTTCATAGGTTCATACTAGGCTATCTGCCCTAGGGCATTTATAAGCCTAGCCAGAGTGTGTTTGGCTTTCGCCACCCATTTTAAATTAATTTTGCTATGCCCTTTTTCGAGGTTAGTATACTGTGCCTCTGTCTAACAGTGACACAGAAGTGATACCCGGGGTAAACCTACGATCTCCCATCCACTCATCAAGATTCCTCTTGAAAAGAGTCAATGAGGGACTCTGCCTAACCTGGACTGGGATTTTATTCCAGAGTGAAGGGAGCCTCTGGCTTATGAATCTGTCCCTCCAGCATTTATTTCAGTGCTGAGGTTCAAGTCTCTTGAGTGTGTAGCTCAATGGGATTTGGATTTTCTGAGGTGCAGCATGTCCATTAATTCCGGGTTGGACATGGCTTTATACATCAGGCACAGATCGCCTCTGAGCAGGCGGTATGCCACTGAGTAGAGCTGGAGTTTCTTTAACCGGGCAGCATATGGCATCTGTTTGAGCCCTTTGATCCTCTTGGTGAGGTACTTTTGGGGTCTTTCCAGTTGCTGCAGGTGTCTAGTAAGGTACATCCCAAAAGGGGCATTGTACTCAATTATGGGCCTGATGAGGGATGAGTAAAGAGGCATGATGACCTCCCCTGATCTAGATGTGAATCCCTTCATGATTAGGTGGGCTATATAAAATGTTTTTCTAACCACTTTGGCCACGTGGTTGTCAAATGAGAGATTGCTATCAACTTGGGTCCCCAGGTCCCTAATTACTTCTTCTATACTTAATGGATTACCACCTATGTGGTAATTTGTGGGCACTTTGTTTTTGCCAAAGGGGATGACTATACACTTTTTGGCGTTTAGCTTGAGGCCATGACTCTGGCACCAGTTGTCTGTTTCTATGAGGCCCTTTAGGAGGATGCTTGTGTCGGCTGGAGAGTCGGTTATGGCCCAGTTTGCAGTCATCTGCGAACTTGGTCAGCCACAGTCCTTCTGTGTTGGCCTGTACCTCTGAGAAATATATACCAAACAAGAGAGGTCCCAGGACTGAGCCTTGTGGGACGTCACTTGTAACTGGTTTGGAGTCTGACATGGCTCCGGCAATTCTAACCATGTGGGTTCTGTCCTTGAGCCAGTTTGCAACCCATCTAGTGACATAGGGGTTTATATTTAAGTTGGTAAGCTTATCTATAATGCCCGAGTGGGGTATTGTATCGAAGGCTTTTGCGGGGTCCAGGTAGGCTGTATGGGCCACCTTCTCCTTGTCAATGGCCTTGGTGACTGTTTCAAAGTAATCAACCAGGTTTAAGAGGCAGGATCTGCCCTTAACAAAGCCAAACTGGGTAGGATCCAGTGTCTGTAGGTCCCCAGTTTCTTTATTTATGAGGTCCATGATGATCCTTTTCATAGCTTTGCAGACCAAGCTAGTCAGGCTTATGGGGCGATAGTTTCCAGGATCCATTGAGGCACCACCTTTGTGGAGAGGGACCACTGTTGCTGTATGCCACTCTTTGGGTACATATCCTGTAGTAAGGCTGAGATTGAACAGTAGTTTTATGTTTGGGTTTAGCTCTTCTTGGAGTTCATGTAGGATGCAGCCTGGGACACCGTCTGGTCCCACTGATGCTGTGTTTTTTGCTTTGGAGAGGGCGGCTCTTACCTGAGAATCTGAGATGTCAGGGGGGCAGCACTCTGCTGGGAAAGATATTTGCCCTTTTGGTGGGGGGGGGGAGTTTGCACTGAACCTGTCAGCTAGGATGTTGGCAATGTCTGTGGGTTCGATGTATATTTTGTCATTTTGGCTAATCCTGAGCATATCTGGGAATTCACACCCAGGTTCCTAACATAACTAAAGAAAGCCTTGTGATTATCCTTAGTGTCCTGTGCAATTTTTCTCTCGAAGCTGGCCTTAGATGATTTTATGAGTGCCCGTAGTTTTTTGCTAATACTGATCAGAGATGCCTTCCCTTTTTGGGATTTTGCTCTATCATGTAGTAGCTTCCTCCTTCTATTGTATAGTTTGTTTATGGCTGGGGTCCACCAGACAGGATGTCTGCCTTTGGAGGATTGAGTCTTGGTTTTATTTGGGATTGCATGATCCATGCATTCCTGAAGGTGTTCATAGAATGTGTTTATAAAGGATTTTGTGGTTTGGGCCGTATTTTCCACAGGCTTGGGGGCTTTGAAGGATTTCACCTCGGTTTTGAGGAGTGTGAAATTTGCTTTAGAGAAGTTTTTCACTGTGGTTTTCTGGGCAGGGGGTGGGGTCGGGATGTGACTATCCAGTGAGATTAATTTATGGTCTGATCTTACCAGTGAGGGATACACTTCTGGTCTGGAGCATAGAGTCCCTATGTTGGTGATGATCAGGTCCAGTATGTTTTCCCCTCTTGTGGGAGTGGTAACAAGTTGTTCCATAGCATTTGAGTTTATAAATTCTAGGAACCTTTGGACTAGGGTGTTGGAGCTAGAGTAATACTCCCAGTCTATGTTTGGGTAGTTGAAGTCGCCCAATATAATGGTGTTTGGAGAGACCTTCATATTTCCCAGTGTTCTCAGGAAGGCCGAGTAGGGTTCCTGGGTTTGGGAGGGTGGTGTGTAGCAGGCTATAAACTGGAAGGCAGTTTTACCCACTGTTAGTTGCACATGGATAGTCTCTGATGCTTCGTGCTGTGCCACCAACCTGGAGGTGTGGGTATCTTTGACGAATATTGATACTCCCCCACCTTTTGTGGTTTGGTCCAAGTTTTGGGGCCGAAAAGCATGGTATGAGGTATAACCTGGTAGTGCTGGGGTGCTCTCGGGATCCTTGAACTAGGTTTCTATTACTGCACAGATATCGATGTTCTCCATGCTAAGAAGAGTTTCGAGTGTGTGCATCTTGAGATTTAGACTTCTGGCGTTGAGGAGCATTACTCTTAGTTTCTTATCCCTTGTGATTCCTATGGTGGTGGGTTTGTCTTTTGAGCCTTGCCTAAAAAGGCACTATGGGGGAAGCAAGAGCCTTTGCCAATATCCGAAAGCCCAGGGGTGACAGGTGCAAGCCATCCCTAGTGAAGCATCGTGGCTTGTTGAGCATGTCATCCCAGGTTGACAGGCATTGGATCCCCTTTGAATGACACCAATACTTAAGCCAATTGTTGAAATTGATCATCTTGTCTTCATATTGTGGCATCATTCTTGGTGAGGGTAAGATGCTACTCAAGGTCAGGGTCATACTGGCCTGGGCTACATGCTCAGAGAGCTCCTCTATGTCTCTTTTCATGTAGTCCAGGGAGGTACGTCTCAGGTCATTCACACCTGCATGGACAATGACCGAGTCATATTTGTACTTGCCTTGGAGTGACCTGAGTGCTTGTGTTATGTGGCGGATCCTAGTGCCCGACAGGCAGCTCACTGTGACCTTCTCCTTGTTCAGCCTGGTGAGCGGGACGTCAGTGTGCCTGACGATAGAGTCACCTATTACAAGTGTATCAGGTATGTTGTTTAGCCTTAAGGGCTGTGACTGTTCAGCACACTGACTTTATGAGCTATGTGTTGCACGTGTTTTGTTTTGGGGTAGCGGTTGCTTGGGTGTCTGCTTTGGAGGTCTCTGCTGCTTAAGCAGATTTTTATTTAGAGCCTCCGAGTATGTTTTTGTGTGTTTATGTGTTTGGTTTTCTGTCATGGTAGGTCTATGTGAGACTGGAATTGTAGTGAGTGTGGTTTCCTTCTCCTCCTGACTGGTTATGCCAATACTGAGTTGAGAGAGCTTAGCCTCCAGTTTGGCTATATGGTTGCATCTCTCACATGTGTTGGAATTTGTTGGGAGGAGGAGAGGGTTGTCTGTGTACATGAGGCAGTTGTAACATTGCCTCAAGATTCCCAGATTCACCAGCTGGACCGGAGAGGAGATTGACAACTGACCTTTGGACATGCTAGAATAGTATTGGGAATTCCTTTATAATTTAAAAAAGGGCCAATGGGGAACAAGATACTCAAGGGGCGTTTGTGAGGGTGTAGTGCTTTTAATTTTTTAGTGCTGACTTATATAATTGCTCTAGTGAGCAAGTACCAGGTAACTTAAATACAATGTGTTACAGGTAACTTGAATGCAAAAACGACAAACAGTAACTTTCTTTCAAGTGAAACAAGGAAATAAGTACAGTAAGCAATGCAGATATCACTAGGGATCCACAGAAGCACTGAAAAGCCGTGTTTTAGGTGGAATTAGCGTTTCAGGGAAATAACAAGCAAACAAACAACAAGCATACAAACAAAGCTAGATTCAGCAGGCCTGGATCTAGTCTATGCTACAGCAAACAAGGTGTACCAATTTCAGTTGAGTGGAGTGTTTTTAGATGGTCAGCATAGGGCATCTGCTTTAGGTCTGTGATTCTTTTATTGAGGTTATTCTGCAGCCTTTCCAATTGTTGCAGATGACTTGAGAGGTACATACCAAATGGGGCGTTGTATTCTATAATGGGTCTAATGAGGGATGAGTACAGTGGGACAATGACCTCCTTTTTTCTGGATGAAAAGCCCTTAGTAATGAGGTGTGCCACGTAGAAGGATTTCCTGACTGCTGTGGTGATGTGATTATCGAAGGTGAGACCAATGTCCACCTGTGTCCCTAAGTCTCTTATCACACTTTTGGTGTTTAGTGTACTGCCACCTATTTGGTAATTCATGGGTACATGTTTTTTCCCAAAGGAGATAACTATACATTTCTTGGCATTGAGCTTGAGCCTGTAAATCTGGCACCAAGCATCTGTTTCTGTAAGGCCCTTTTGTAGAATATCCACATCATTTGGGGATTCAATAATGGCTCCCAGTTTGCAGTCATCTGTGAACTTTGTTAGCCAGAGTCCCTTATTGTTGGCCTGTACTTCAGAGAAGTAGATGCCAAACAAGAGCAGTCCCAGGACTGAACCCTGAGGTACTCCACTTGTCACGTGTCCTGAGCTGGATTTGCAGCCAGCTACATTTACAGTGTGGGTTCTGTTAGTAAGCCAGTTGGCAACCCATTGAGTGATGTAGGAATTAATGCCCAGCTTAGTAAGTTTATCTATGATTCCAGAGTGGGGATGGTGTTGAAGGCCTTGGCGAGGTCCAGATAGGCTATGTGGACCACTTTCCCTTTGTCCATAGCTCTGGAGACTGATTTAAAGTCATTCAGGTTCAGGAGACAACCTACCATCAGAAGGTCCACCTCCTCCAATGGTTTTCGACATTGTAACCCACAAAAACACAAATGACCACAATCCAAAAAAGAAGAACATCTCTATGTAGCAACCAGTTTATTATTAAGCACTTTCATCTGTCAATTTCCCAGACTTCTTCAGAACAAATGACATTACTACCAGCATCCTTAAATACACACATTAATTAATACAATTAACCATTTAAATAATAATTTAAAAATATGAAATTATATAAAACACCCATATCTCTTCATTTTTAAAATACTTAAAATACTAATGCATTCATTTAGGCCTGGAAATTTGGTGACATTTAATCTTAACTGTCACCTTTGATAGGGAATTTATATTTTGTGACTATAGATGTTTGCAATCTTTTTAATGTTATACGCCATGGGTTGGGGTTGCAGTGGTTGGAAGAACAGATAGCATCCACCAAAAAGTTTGAGGGCCATACGATTACCACTTTAGTTACATTGATGGAAACAGTTCTTAAAAACAATTTTGTATTTTTTGAAGGGCAATTGTTTAGGTAGAAAGTTGGAGTAGCGATGGGAGCAGCCCCTTGAAGGACAATTTTTAGGCAGAAAGTTGGAGTAGTGATGGGAGCAGCCTGTGCCCCATCTTTTGCAAATTTGGTCATGTCATTTTGGGAACCAAATATATTTTTAAAGGTCACTTTAAAGACATGATTAGTAATTATACAAGGTTTTTGGATGCTATTTTATTATATGACATGGTACCCTAGAACAGTTGCATGGCTTCTTGCAATATATTAACAATACAGAGGAATTTCTAACATTTACTCATCACTATAGTGAGGATACTATCCACTATTTAGATGTGGAGATTATATATGATCATGAAAATAATATGTTGGTTTCGAAAATATTTAGAAAGTCTACATTTTCAAATTTGTATTTAGAATATTCTAGCTGCCATCCCTTTTTTCAAAAAAGAGCTGTGGTAAAAGGGCATTTGGTTAGGGCAACCAAAATGGTTAACCAAAAAAGTGAATTTATGGAAGAAGTGGAGTTTATTATCAATATGTTTGGAGCTAGAGGTTACCCAAAAAGTTTGTTAGACACCCTAAAGGAAGAGATTGTACTGAAAAGAAACACCAAGGTGTACACCCCATTTTATTTGAAAAGGGTGGAAGTTATGCTCAATTAGTGACCAAAAACTTTAAGAATGTGAATAATGGCAAAAATGTGGAGGGCCATTTTGCATTCATTAGTACTTTCAGCATGCACAGTTCACAAGTTTGTGCAATAGTCAAGAAAAACTGGGCACTATTGTCCACAGATTGTGATATATTGAGACTGGTAGGAGATGGCCCAAAATGTGTGTCTAAGAGAGATCAAAATTTTAAGAATTTGTTAGAAAGGGGTGTAACTAGTTTTATTTCTACCACCATGAACCATAGGGTTGGGAATTTTAAATGTGGAAGATGTAGTCAATGTTCTTACATTTTAGAAACAGAAGGTGTTTTTATGTTAAATAAAATTAAGATCAATATTTTTTCACAGTTTGATTGTACATTTAAGAATGTGGTATATTTATTTATGCCTGTCCTGTCCTGTATTTCACATCGGAAAGACAGTGAGGTTGTTCAAAAATAGGATATATGAACATGTATTTGATATTACAAAAAGGGTGAAGACCAATGCTCTTAGTAGACATGTAGAACAATTTAGAGACCACCAATTTAAGTTTCTTGTAATCAACAAATTGCCAATAGCATACAAGGTAGATTAGTCCCAGAACAAATAGTGGTATGTGAATTAAGATGGCAGTTAAGCTTAAATGCCACCAAATTTCCAGGCCTAAATGAATGTGTTAGTATTTTAAGTATTTTAAAAATGAAAAGATATGGGTGTTTTATATAATTTCATAATTAAATTTAGAAAGGTTTTTAAATTATTATTTAAATGGTTAAATGTATTAAATAATGTGTGTATTTAAGGATGCTGGTAGTGATGTAATTTGTTCTGAAGAAATCTGGGAAATTGACAGATGAAAGCGCTTAACAATAAAGCTGGTTGCTACATAGAGGTGTTCTTCTTTTTTGGATTGTGGTCATTTGTGTTTTTGTGGGTTACAATTCCAAAAGGCGATGATTTTAGCATTTCTGCCTTTAGTTATCAAAAATTTCATAAAAGCATCACAAGGTCCGAGAAAGTATTCTGTTAAGCTCTGTAAAGCAGTAAATAAGTTGAAAATCTATTCTGCAAAGTACAATAAAGCATCAAGAAACTTAAAAAGCTATTTCGTAAAGCACAGTGTGGCATTAAGAAATTTAAAAAGGTATTTCACCAAGTGCAATAAAGCATCGAAAAGCCCTTGAGGTTTATTCTGCAAAGTCTGGTTAATTGAAAGTACTACATGGTTATTCATTTGCACAATACCGATAAGCACAAAGAAAGAAAGTTCAGATATAAAGCAGAAAAGCATTAGCCAAGTTGAGTGTTCATGCCAATTACTTATGCATGTGTGTGTGTGTGTGTGTGTGTGTGTGTGTGTGTGTGTGTGTGTGTGTGTGTGTGTGTGTATTTGTATGTATTTGCAAGATCCTTCACTGATATGTGTTAATATGGCAGACGGATTTTGAAAACCACAACCACTTGTGTTTGACTAGAATATTGCAGAGAATTGGAGAATATTCAAACAGGTGTACAATATTTTTATACAAGCAGCTTATGCAGATAGAGATGCCTGCACTAGGGCATCTATTTTGCCAAATCTAACAGGATCTGAGGCTATAGAAAGAGAACAATCATTTGTATATCCAGCAGCAGTGTATGAAGGTGAAGGCGCAGACTGCCATATTGTTGTACATGCTGAATCCAGAGAAGACCCAGAGTGTTTAAAGTGTAAGTTCAGAGAAATGCGCAATCCCCAGATGAGCATTACATTAGAGAGGCATTTGTTCTACCCAAGAAATCAGTAGCCAGGGAAAACATTTGCAGCTCATATAATTGACTTGAGGAACAATGCCAAAACTTGTCAGATTAGTGACTTGAAAGATGAGCTGATTAACGATAGACTTGTATGTGATATTAATAATGCTGCAGTGAGGAAGATTTTGCTTTGTGACAGTGGTTTGACATTTAGCAAAGCAATAGAGATTTGTCAAATCGATAAGGTGACAGAAAGGCACACGAACATGCTTACAAGTGACAAAAGTGTGGTTTCAGTAAGCTCCAGAGCAAACGTAGACAGTATGCAACACGTGGCAAGCAGAAATGGGCCTAAGCAAAGAGCAACTACAGGAATTCCAAAGAAGGTACCGAGTTTTCCAGAAAGTTCTAGGGGAAGTGCAAGCTCCACTGCCATCTCAGTGCCATACAAGCATGAGTCAGCAAAACCCAAGTCTAGCTTTATCTTTAACTGTCAAAATTGTGGTGCAAACCATGAGTCTAAAAGAGAAATATGTTTTTAGGTCACTATGCAAGTTTTATATATTTTCGTCTTACTTTACATTAACATGTTTATATATGGGAGAGTTATTTAAATTCTCCAGCATTGCTTTTAATTGTTTAAATTGTTTTAATTGATTAATTGAGCTGCTTATATAAGGGGAGGTCTACTGTGACTTTTATACAAGGATCTGAAGAAGCTGTAATGGTGAAAGCACTCATTCGTATGTTATAAGTGCACATTCTTGGAATTAAATTTGGAGTTTTGTTCTTACTTCTGCTGTACTCTGCTTCCTTTGTGACTTACATTAAAAGAGAAAAATGTTTAGCATACGGTTTGCACTGCCATAAGTGTTAACAAATGGAACCACTTTCAAAAGTTTTGCAAATCAAGTAAACCACACACAGTTGTAAAGAACGGTCAAGCAAGAAAACAAGTTGATCAATTAGAGCCAAAACAATCAACTTTCTATGTAGATGGTGTATCAGTACTGGGATAAAGAGGTGACGAAGTAAACTTATTGACAAGGAGTGAAGTGTTTTGCACAGTTTGGATTAATGGGAAATTCACAGAGCTCAAAGTAGACACTGGATCAAAGTGCAATGTTATATCAGCAGATATATTTGCAAAAGGGAGAACCAGTGACCAACTCAATGTGATCAGCAGTGCGAGGTTTGTTGCATATAGAGGTGAAGAAATTCAAAACGAAGGTTCAGAAATACTTCCCTGTTATTTGGCCAAGAACTCTTACAACTTATTATTCTATGTTGTCAGATGACCAGTGCAATCTTTACTAGGTCTCAAAGATAAACTTCACTAGCATGAACCAAACTTGGGAAAACAAAAAACCTGTCTCAAAGATAGTTTGAGAATGAATCTTTCTTTTGCTAAAAAAGTTCATCAAGTAAGTGCAGTTCCAAGTTCAAGTTTTGCAGAAGCCATATTCTCAGAGTATGCTGATGTTTTTGATGACAAGTTGGGCAAGCTTCCAGTTGTGTATTCCATGAAGTTAGACCCAGAAGTCACTCCAGTGGTCAGACAAGCAAGAAAAGTTTCAATAGCTATGCAAGATAAAGTTAATGCTCAGTTGGATAAGATGGTGCAGCAAGGTGTGATTTGTCCAGTCACAGAACTAACTGAATGGGTGTCATCCATGGTAGCTGCTCAAAAGAAAGGCTCAGATGAAATCCGAATATGCATTGACCCTATACATTTGAACAAAACATTAAACAGGCCATATCATCCAATGCGCACAGTTAAAGAAGTCACAGCTCTAATACCAAATGCCACTGTATTTTCTGCTTTAGATGTAAAGAGTTCATTTTGGCAAGTGATGCTTGATCATAAATTCTCATTTCTAACTACTTTTTGCACCTCGTTTGGCAGATACAAATTTCTAAGGATGCCATTTGGAATACATTCTGCAAGTGAAGTCTTTCAGCATGCAATGGAACTATTTTTTTCAGGTTATCCTTGTGCCATAATAGTAAACGATCTACTAGTTGGAGGCAATGGCAAAGCTGAGCATGACAGAAACCTCAAGAACGTTCTAGACAGAGCATGTGAAGTAAATTTGAAGCTCAGTTCTCTGAAGTGCAAATTCAGATTTCCAGAAGTAACCTATGTAGGACATCTGTTTACAAGTACAGGCTTAAAACCTGACCCAGCCAAACAAACAGTTATTTTAGAGATGTCAGCACCAGATAATGTGTAGAGTTTATACATTTTCTGGGTATGGTTGACTATTTTGGCAGTTATTCTACAAGAGGGCAGACCAGTAGCCAATGCACTTAGGACACTTAAACTGAGATGCATTATGCTCAAATAGAGAAAGAGCTTCTAGTAATATTTTTTGCATGTTCCACATTTCACGATTATATTTATGGTTGAGCTATTCAAATTGAAACTGATAATCAGACTCTAGTTACTATTCTAAAGAAACCCATGTATTCTGCTCCGGTGAGATTACAAAGAATGATGCTCAAACTGCAAAAGTACAATTTCAAAATGGTGTACATTAAACGGAAATTGCTTTATTTGGCTGATACTTTATCCAGATCACCTAGGGGTACAACAGAACAACTTGATGCTGAACATTTTAACTTTGATGTAATGTCAGTGCATAATTTTTCCACCACTAGACTTGATGAGTTGAGAGATCACACTATGAATGATTCAATTTTACAAAAGCTTAATCACTACATCAATGTGGGATGGCCATCAAAACAATTTAGTGTATTACCTGAGGTGCAATCATATTTTCCCTACAGAAATGAATTGTTGATGGAAGATGGTATTATTTTCAAAGGTCCTAAAATTGTTGTTCCTACTTCATCAAAGCATGAATATATTCAGAGTTTGCATCGTGGTCACCTAGGTTTATTATCCACTAAGAGAAGGGCTAGAAAACTAGTATTTTGGCCTTCATTATCAAAAGACATTAATAGTGTTCTTTCTTCTTGTTCGATATGTAATAATATCAGAGCGCATTTGCAAAAGGAACCACTTCAGCTAAATCAATACCTGAACTACCTTTGTCTACTGTTGCAACTGATATCTTTGAATGGAATAAGCAACACTATTAGGTTTTGGTAGACTCCTATTCAAACTGGTTTGAGATTGATCTACTTTATTCTGACAATAGTACTCAATTTACTTGTTGTTTCAGAAATTTGTGAGAGAATGGGACTTTGTACATGTCACTAGTAGTCCTGAATATCCTCAATCCAATGGTATAACTGAATGTGCAGTACAGAATGCAAAGCAATTACTTGAAAAGTCAAAGCATGACAATACCGATATATTCTTGAATTTATTTCATCTCAGAAACATACCTCTTGACAATATTCTTGGCTCACCTGCTCAAAGACTACTTTACAGATAAACTACAACTATGCTACCTATTTCATCAAGTTTGTTGAAGCCTAACTCGAAGGAAAATAAAACCATCAAGGCTCAATTGTGAAAGAAGTATAAAATACAGAAATCTAGTTATGACAGATTGAGCTAATTACTTCATTCACTGAGGGAAGCAGAGACAGTATGAATCCAGGCAACGAAAGGTTTTGATTGAATAGGACAGATAACAGGCATCTGTGCCAAGCTGAGATCTTATTGGGCAAGCTCTGAGAGTGTGGAGTATCCACAAAACAAAGGCAAGTAGAGACCTCCACGTTGAAGTATAGGCTTAATTTATTAAAAGAAAACAAGCGCTTTCACGTACATCCAAATACGCTTCCTCAGGTTTTAAAATACAACTCTATGCATCTGCTTTTATATCTTAGTCAATCAAATTAAATTCATGAGTCACTTATTCAATTAATTAATTAAATATTAACTAAAATTTTAAAGCAAAAGTAAAACAACCCAGTTAAAATCTGCATATATATTTAACTGTCTTGTTACATATATAAATTTATAAACCTATAAATTGAACTAAATCAACAATATTATTAATATAGTACTTATAAATATAGCAGTTCTAGGCTTATGTAAAAAGATCTGTATAAAGCATGTACAAATTGTATAAATGTACATGAAGCTAAAAACTAATAAAGTAATAATGTTAAAACAAACAATGACTAGATCTAAAAATCCTAGTCACAACCCTATTCTATATTAATCAAACTATGCAAAAATTCCTAAATATATATAAAAATATAAAAAAAAATTATTATAACTAACAACTTGATGAAATTTGATGAAATTTAAAACATTTTTACCTGTGTGTAACTAATACAGGTTTTATACTAACTGATTGGTTAAGTCCCGGATCAAGAGTGTGGAGTATAGGAGGAATCGCAGACATCTTCTTCCTGTACTAGTCACACATTGTGTCCAGACAAGTATGTGTTCAAAAGTCTGATTCTGTTGCAGAGAGTAATTCGAACATTCCACAGGTCAACCATTTTTCAGAGACTGTTCCCTTTGCTAAGAATGATTCTCAATTTTTTGTCACATGATATGGAAGAGTTTCTAAGCCTAGTGTGGAATACACAGCAACATGGACTTGATTGTATATACATGTGTACTTAGTATTGTATAATGCATGTCTCTAGATTATTTGTGATTTCTGCATGCTACATATCTCATGACAAATTACATGATCTATTTCTCAAAGAGGGAGGATGTAGATCAGAGTGTAGTGTGCATGTGCTATGTCTTTAAGAAAGCGTGCAAGGCTGTGCGTGCACATATATATTCCAGACACATGCAATCCCTAGTGCCATTTTGAAGAAGCAACCAGTGTGTAAGCATGTATGATCACAACAGCTAGTTTGTATATAAGTTACTTAGTCATAGTCAGATAAGCTTTACAGTAATGTGGTTGTATAGAATAAAGCTGCTTAAACAGAACCCATAAAGACTCGTTTATTCCTGTACCAACACGAAGGTGACATCCACTTCATTTGCATAGGTATCCATGCTCACAGTCTGAAACTACATGCTTCATAGCCCAACCATATTAGCAACAACACCAATGCAACACTGTTGGTACTCCACACACAGTCCTGTAATGCAGTTCTGCCAAATAATATTAATTTTTTTCAATCTATTTTTATTTTTCTATAAAGCATGTTTGCATAATGGGGTGCACCTCACAAACATCCCCAGATTATTTTTTTTAAAAATTTAATTTATTTCCTTAAATTTTTCCAACATACAGGATAATAGTTTTGTTCATATGTGTATGTGTTATGACATTTCAGTCCATATATCTCCATTTCTACAACCCCTTTTTTCTGTCTACACTCCTGTACATGTAATTTTTCCATGTACATTACAGACACTGACATAGGGTCTAAACAGATGCCTATCTGCTTTCTGGATCGCTCTACCCGCTTCATTTGCATGATGTTCACCTGCTTATGAGGTGATTTGCATGCCATGGAAGTTTCAGTGTGTGTGTGTGTGTGTGTGTGTGTGTGTGTGTGTGTGTGTGTGTGTGTGTGTGTGTGTGTGTGTGTGTGTGTGTGTGTGTGTGTGTGTGTGTGTGTGTGTGTGTGTGCCACTCAGCAGCACTTACTGAATCTAAAAATGTTTGAGCATGTGTAAGCAGCCTGGCACAATGCCAACACAGAAAAAGTGTGTAGGCTTTATTAAATTCCCCCCTGTATTTCTCTGTGCAGATATATATCAAAGTAATACCCTCCCTTGTGTTTACAACATTGGACTCCCATTCAGTTACCCTGCCTACGTGGTTACCAACCATGTAAATTCAGGGCTGTCAGCACAGTGAAGATGTGGGTCAAAATTCATTGGAATTGCTAAATCACAAAAACTTGTAACTGTGTAGGGATGTTTACTTCATGTAGGCACTTCCACAGTGTTTGTTTTCAAAGGATGGCAACAGTGAATGATGACATGGGGGGTCAGGTTACACTTACAGAGGTGTACATGTAGGTATGTCAAGGGTGAAAGTGCATGTAAGCAGTGCACAACTCACAAGTTCTGTGCACTAGAACTATGGCTGATGACACACATCAGAAATGCACACATGGCACATTTGGGGGCGGAGCCTAGATGGAAGACTGAAGGCAGCACTTTTTTGGAGCTCCATAAAACTACTTTAAATAACAGGAAAATAATTATTTTTTTTTCCTAGAAAAAACTGTTAAATAACACTCTTTAACATATTTACTACCAGTATACTAACCTTGGAATATATTCACCAAAATTTTCCTGTCAGAATTATCTGGAGTTTAAAACTGTTCTGGGAAAATGAGTGGTTCAAAGAATTCTCATGCAGAAACTACTCTGAGGAAAGAAATTCAGTTGATGTCCTCTACATTACAAGAGTTATATTTGAAAATGGACAGTTTCAAGGACAATTTAGAAAATCTAAAAGAAAGTTGTCATAAACAAACTGAAACCTTTAAAGAACTACTACAGCAGCATCAAACCAAAATATTAAACATCGAAGAGTCATTGTCTGACATAGATGGAAGGCATAGAGAGAAGGATATCCAGGGTGAATTTCTTCAGCAACAAAATAAGTGGCTTACCAACAAGATGGATGATTTGGAAAACAGAGAAAGGAGATCTAATGTAAGAATCTTTGAGTTACCTGAGAAGACTGAAGGTGATGATATGATTTAATTTTTAAATTCTTGGTTACCTGGCTTCCTAGATTTAAAAGAGGGTTTCTCATATGGCATAGAAAGAGCTCATAGAGCTATAGGGAAACCTATTCCTTTATCATCTACATCCACGCCCAGATCTATTGTAGTAAAATTTCTATCTTATCTAGACAAAGAATTAGTTCTTAAATGTGCTTGGAGGAAAAGTCCACTGAAGTATAAGCACAATCAAATCAGATTTGATAATGACTATTCCTCCAGAGTCTTAGAAATGGGAAAAAAAGCTTGGCCGCTTGTGAAGTTACTCAAGCAAAACAAAAGAAAAACCTAACTTACATATCCTGCAAAAATAAGGATTTTGTTTTCAAATGAAATGAGGACATTTAATGACATTGAGGAAGCAATCATTTTCATCAAAAACAACAACATAATGATGGTTCCAGAAGAGATGGATTGATCTTCAACTACATCACTGAAAAGATCTCCTGAGAAACATACTTGGATTAATGTGAAGAAATAAGCAAATAACTGATACAAAAAACATTATTTCTACTGCTTCTCTCAAAGAATCTACTAAAACTAAAAATCCTTGCTAAAGGTAAAAATGTATGTACAGTCTATCTATTTTCTCAATTATTTTACTATTTTCCTTTCACTGTTCTCATTAAATTCATATATGTACCTTAGGTTTATCTATTAACATAAATACAATAGACTGATAGCAACAGCCTAACTGACATAGCTATTTTCACTCTAATTTGGGGATGGAGAAGTGTAGAGAAGTGATGTTTGGGAAGGGTGTCTGATAACTCATCTTGAATACTGGAAATGTAACTGAATCTACACAGGATGTTTCTGATTTCATTGCTATTTTATTGATGAATGGTATCTGAGTTATATGCACTTAATTGTTTTATTTCCATAATGAAACATGCTTTTAGAATAAATTTGAATGTAGATAGCATTCGTGGAATCATTAAATCAAGTGCAGTCTTGATTTTTTCAGTTAAACTACCCTTTTTCAAAATATGACTTTCTCGAAACTCGAGACATGTGAACAACTATTTCTGTACAACTCGCGAGCATGCAGATGCGCTTATCATATTATATTGAACATAGAATGCTCATTCTTTCACTCAATCACAAGATGCACTCTTTTCATTTACTTTCAGTATCTCGATTAAGATACATAATGTCACTAGAAGGAGAAATAAAAGACTGAAGGGTTAGGGAGTGCTATGATGATGCCTAAAGTTTAAATCTTTTCACTTACAATTATTTGCTCATATAGCATAGGAAATCTTCTTCTGAATAACTTATTGCATACTCCATACTCTCTTCCTGTTTACCCAGTGATTAACATTGCATAATATTGAGGGAATTTCATCCTATTTCATATAACTTCCTATATGAGTCAAAAGAAAAACAGATTAGCGACATAGCTGTACATGCCCCTACACACGTCCTCATTGTCCTAAAGAGACAGCAGATCTCTTAAACAGTTTAAATTCATTGAACATAGAACATTATAAAAGTTATGAATTAAGGAAACTCTAAGGAATATGAATGTAACGTGAATAAAATTGCCTGTCAACACATATATTCGCTGGACTTCGGACATAAATAAATCAGTTAGGGAAACCAGTTAATAAACTTAAAATGAACAGATGTATATATGTCTGTAGCCGTATGGACATAGAGGGCAAAGCAGAATTATTTAACAATAGCACTATTTAATAAGATATAAACAAAAGATTGTCACAAATTACACATGGCTTGGTCAACAAATAAAATAAGAATAAGATCTTATGGTGCTTGCGTGTTATCGCAACCAGATTAGTAACATGGAATGATTTGTAATGGGATTGTGAAACAACTACATGTTTAAGTGGAAAGGGGTGTGTAAAGTATTAGCTGGTATTCGATCACCTGTTATGGCATGTACTATGACAAAGTTTATGTCTGAAGTGTTAAGCTATAATTTAGGCATTGCAGGTATAGAGCCCATAGTTGAGATTGTCTTTATGTCTGCTGCTACTTTCAGACAAACTAAACCAAGCAGCAGGACTGCATATTCCATGATATATTTACCCCTTGAGGGAACAGACCGTGTTGAAAAGCCACAAACATTTTGTACATGACAGAGTAGATACTTTACCTTCATTACAATGAGAGGCATCATTTCAGAGACCACTTTACTGTCAATGCACCATAACTGGGATGTGGCGTAAAAATGAACTGGTAGTTCTGCTTCAAATATCGTCTGTCTGCGAATCATGAGCCTGTGAGTCTTGTTTACATTAGGATAGAAATTCAAATATTTTACCACTTGCAGTAAAACTGTTCAGGATTCACTCCAAATTAATGACAAAACTATCTTTCAAATTGAAGTACCGTAAACTGTAATAAATAAGGTGTGTTTTTCTTTCATATGCAAGTTGTCTTGTACAGCAACGTTTCAGCAGCAGTTGTGTAAGCCATGAGGTTTCTTTATGCACAGATTACTGCGATCTGTGCTGTTCAGCTACTTCAGCTGAGTGAACGTTGATATTTTAGAAAATAAAGTTATTCACTGTTTGTGGGGAAAGTGATTTGTGCTGCCACATCTTTTGCCAGTCGCATTGCAGGAAGTAAAAATTTGTGGGGAAAGCATTTGCACGCTACTGTCTTGGATGCGACTTAGACAGAATAAAGATATCATTCCCAAAATATTTCCCACTGAAATTGAGATTCAATTAAAAACACATTTGAGTGACACATAATTCCTGAATAATTTAGACAAAACATTTCAGCGGAAGAAGGGTTTGAAATGGGGCACTTCTCTTACTCTGAATCTGGTTGCGATAATATGTAAATACCGGTCTTACTACATGTCAATAAAGAAGCTATTTTAAATTAACAAGATTAAAAAGCTTTGTCCTTACATAATGCTGAAGAAATACCATTATGCTGGATCAAGCAATGAAACGAATTGCAGGATAGTATTGACTAGTATATAAAATGTTATTATATCCTCAATAGCAGAAAAAAGAAAGATAATAAAAGTAAAAATACTACAATAAAAAGTAGAAGCCTGGGCTTATAGTTGCTATTACTATTAATATATCTCATAACAAAGGCTATAGTGTAACCTATAAGTCAGATACTTAATGAAATGGTTGTTCTATAGGGAATCACTAGTGATGGAAGGAAACAGGATTATCTTAACATCTTTTCATAATGTTTTAGTTGGACTATACAAAAGTTTGTTCAAAATGATTCATGTGCATTATTGTGTTATAAATAATTGTTTATGCTTGGGAACAATTTCACCATACATGAAAAATTATTATCTAGTAACTTTATTCACTTTTCAGTATCTGATGATAATATTATTATATTGCAATATTGGAAAGGTTCATCCAGTTATGAGAACCCACCTTTATTCTTAAGAAGTAGTGATTAATATTCATCTTATTTTTTACCACTCTAAATTTATAAAAAAATATTATTTTTTGATAATATTAAATTATGTTTTTTTTTTACTTTAAATGAGATTATAAAGTCTTCTCCAGAGAAACATATAATGGAGCCTCAAACCGTTCATTATACTTTGATTTATTTTCAGTAATGAGGGTTAATCTGACTGAACATTTTAGTTCTGTCAGATTGGGAATGTTCTTCATTCCATGTTTGTTAAAAAGTTACTTAAAGTCTCTGTACACTTGTATGAGATTATTCACTGTACACATATTTTCTTTCTTTTTTGGCCTCCTTTAAGTTCTAAATTATATAATTCAAAATAAATCAGTAACCTGTCTTTTAGATTTAATATATGTAAGAAAGTTACACAGCAATTAAATAACAAAATATCTTGCCACTATATCCATTTCAAATACGCTTTAATTGTAAATAAATAAGATGGACATAGTATTACTCTCTTTAAACGTTAATGGTTTAAATAACCCAAGGAAAAGATCCAATTTACTTAAATATCTAAAATTAAATAAAGCACAAGTGGTATTTTTGCAGGAAATTCACTTTAAAGCTAATGATAACTTTACATGGAATCCAAATGAATATCTAAGGTTATCTAATTTGTCATATAGTAAAAAAACAGAGGAATCTTAGTATTATGGAGGGAAAATCTCACTAATCCTCAAGTTATTTATAACTATGGAGATAAAGATGGTCTTCTATCAATTGGTTGTTTGGGACCATTTCTAGCTCTTTTGTAGTTCACTGCTTAAAATCCACGTTTGCATGGCTTTGCGCGGTCGTGCGCATAGCGCAGCACCGGTTAAACAAGGTTAAACTTTTTCTGGCTCCGCCAAGTCTGCTCTTCAATTTTTCCCTTAGAACTGTTCTACTTGCAATGTAAACAGCCTATACTCTATCTGAAAAGCTCAGCACTTGCTCCTAAAGCATTTTTTACACAGGTAAAGCACTCTTAAACAAAAAAAGTACTTCATTAACCTAAATTCTGTTGAGTACCCATTTCCCTATAGGTCCTTTCTGACTCAGTTACACAGCAATCTTTTTCACTATTTCTAGCATGTCGAAGGGTCAGTTGCTGGCATCCTCTCCTGTTCAGCTGGTGAATCTGGGAATCTTGAGGCAATGTTACAATTGCCACATGTACACAGGCAACCCTCTCCTCCTCCCAACAAATACAAATATATGCGAGAGATGCAACTATATAGCCAAACTGGAGGCGGAGCTTTCTCAATTCAGTACTGGCAAGACCAGTCAGGAGGAGAAGGTAACCATGCACACCACAAACCCAGTCTCACATAGAACTATCGCAACTGCAAACCAAACACATAAACACACAAAAACATACTCGTAGGCGCTGATTAAAAATCTACCAAAATAACAGAGGCCTCCAAAGCAGACACCCAAGCAACCACCACCTCAAGACATAGCACATGCAACACATAGTTCACAAAGTCAGTGTGCTAAACAGTCACAGCCCTTAAGGCCAAACAACATGCCAGACACACTTGTAATAGGTGACTCAATAGTCAGACACACTGACATCCCGCTCACCAGACTGAACAAGGAAAAGATCACAGTAAGCTGCCTGTCGGGAACTAGAATCCGCCACATAACACAAGCACTCAGGTCACTCCACAGCAAGTACAAATATGACTCTTTCATTGTACATGCCGGTGTGAATGACCTGAGACGTACCTCCCTGGACTACATGAAAAGAGACATAGAGGAGCTCTCTGATTATGTAGCCCAGGCCGGTATGACCCTAACCCTGTGCAGCATCTTACCCTCACCAAGAATGATGCCACAGTACAAAGACAAAATGATCAGTTTTAACAATTGGCTTAATTACTGGTGTCATTCTAAGGGGATCTAATGTCTGTCTGCTTGGGATGACATGCTTGACAAGCCACGCTGCTTCGCAAGGGATGGCTTGCACCTGTCACCCCTGGGCTTCTGGATATTGGCCAAGGCTCTTGCCACCCCCATAGTGCCTTTTCTAGGCAAGGCTCAAATGACAAACCTACCTCCCTAAAAAACACAAGTGGAAAAAACTAAGGGTAATGCTGCTCAATGCCAGAAGTCTAAACCTCAAGATGCACACCCTCGAAGCCCTCCTCAGTATGGAGAACATTGATGTCTGTGCAGTGACTGAAACCTGGTTCAAGGCTCCTGAGAGCACCCCAGCACTATCAGGTTTTACCTCATATCATGCTTTCCAGCCCCAAAACTTGGACCAAACCACAAAAGGAGGGGGAGTATCCATTTTCATCAAAGTACCCACACCTCCAGGTTAGTGGCAACGCACAAAGCATCGGAGACTATCCAGGTGCAACTAACCATAGGCAAAACTGCCTTACAGTTTGTACCATGCTACAGACCACCCTCTCAAACTCAGGAACCCCACACAGCCTTCCTGAAGACACTGAAGAGTATGAATGTCTCTCCAAATACCATCATTTTGGGAGACTTCAACTACCCAAACATAGACTGGGAACATTACTCAAGCCCCTACACCCTAGCCCAAAGGTTCCTAGAATTCATAAACTCAAATGCAATGGAACAACTAGTCACCATTCCCACAAGAGGAGACAATATACTAGACCTGATCATCACAATCATGGGGACAAAATGCTCCACACCGGAAGTATATCCCTCTTTGGTAAGATCAGACCATAAATTAATCTCACTGGAAATCCACATCCCGCACCCACCCCCTGCACAAAAGACCACAGTGAAGAACTTCTCAAAAGCAAACTTCACACTTCTTAAGACTGAAGTGGTATCCTTCAAGGCCCCTGGGCCAGTGGAAACCACAACCCACACTGCTGAATCCTTTGCAAATGCCTTCTATGGGCACCTTCAAGAATGCATGGATCTTGCAATCCCAAATAAAACCAAGACCCATTACCCCAAAGGCAGGCGCCCGGTCTGGTGGACCCCAGCCATAAACAAACTTTACAACAGGAGGAGGAAGCTACTACATGACAGAGCAAAATCCCTAAAAGGGAAGGCATCTCTGATCAGTACTAGCAAAAAACTATGATCACTCATAAAATCATCCAAGGCCAACTTTGAGAGAAAAATCGCAAAAGACACAAAAGACAATCACAAGGCCTTCTTTAGCTATGTTAGAAACCTGGGTGGAAACTCCCAGATATGCTCAGAGTTAGTCCAAAATGACACAAAATACACTGAACCCACTGACATTGCCAACATTCTGGCAGACAGGTTCAGTGCAAATTTCTCCTCCCCTCCCCCCCAAAAGGAGAAATAACTATCCCAGCAGAGTGTAGCCTCCCTAGCATCTCAGATGCCCAGGTGAGAGCCACCCTCTCTAAAGCTAAAAACACAGCATCAATGGGACCGGATGGTGTCCCGGGCTGTGTGCTACATGAACTCCAAGAGGAACTAAGCCCACACATAAGGCTGCTGTTTAATCTTAACCTTACTACAGGATACGTACCCAAAGAGTGGTGCACGGCAACAGTGGTCCCACTTCACAAAGGCGGTGCTTCTAATGACCCCGGAAATTACCACCCCATAAGCTTGACGAGCCTGGTCTGCAAAGCTATGGAGAGGATCATTATGGAACTCATAAACAAAGACATTGGGGACCTACAGACATTGGATCCTACCCAATTTGGCTTTGTCAAGGGCAGATCCTACCTTTTGAACGTGGTTGACTTTTTTGAAACAGTCACTAAGGCCATTGATGAGGATAAGGCAGTTCACACAGCCTACCTTGACCTTGCAAAAGCCTTTGACACAATATCCCACTCGGGCATCATAGACAAACTCACCAGCTTAAATGTAAACCCATATGTCACAAGATGGGTTGCAAACTGGCTCAAGGACAGAACCCACAGGGTCAGAGTTGCTGGAGCTATGTCAGACTCTAAGCCAGTCACAAGCGGGGTCCAACAGGGCTCAGTCCTGGGACCCCTCTTGTTCGGAATTTATTTTTCCGAGGTACAGGCAAACATAGGAGGATTGTGGCTGACAAAGTTCGCAGATGACTGCAAACTGGGCGCTAGAATTGATACTCCAGCGGACACAAACATCCTTCAGAGAGGCCTCATAGAAATGGATAATTGGTGCCAGAGCCATGGCCTTAAGCTGAACGCCAAAAAATGTATAGTCATACCCTTTGGGAAAAACAAGGTACCGACAAATTACCACATAGGTGGTAATCCATTAAGTACGGAAGAGGTAATCAGGGACCTAGGGACCCAGGTTGACAGTAACCTCTCATTTGACACTCACATTGCCAAAGTGGTTAGGAAGACCTTCTATATTGCCCACCTTATCATGAAGGGTTTCACATCTAGATCAAGAGAGGTCATTGTGCCCCTGTACTCTTCTCTTATCAGGCCAATGATTGAGTACAATGCCCCATTTGGGATGTATCTCACCCGACACCTGCAGCAGTTGGAAAGACCCCAAAAGTTCCTCACCAAGAGGATAAAGGGTCTTAAACATATGTCATATGCTGCCTGACTGAAAAAACTCCAGCTCTATTCAGTCGCATACCACCTGCGCAGAGGTGATCTGTGCCTGACATACAAGGCCATGTCCAATCCAGAATTAATGGACATGCTCCACCTCAGAAAATCCAAATCCATCAGAGCCATGAGAACAAGAGACTTAAACCTCAACACAGAAATAAATAGGACGTGCTGGAGGGACAGATTCATTTCCCAAAGGCTCCCTACACTCTGGAACAGAATCCCAGTCCATGTTAGGCAGAGCCCCTCACTGTCTCTATTCAAGAGAAATCTCGACGAATGGATGGGAGATCGTAGGTTTACCCCGGGGGTCATCTCTGTGTCACTACTAGACAGAGGCACAGTAAACTAAACCCTAAAAGGGTGTAGTATTCTCATCCTAAGGGGTGGTGAAAGCCACACACACTCTGGCTAGGCTTATAAATGCCCTAGGACAGATAGCCTAGTACGAACCTATGAACCTATGAACCTATGAATTGTAATAATACGATTTAGTAACAGAATCTGGACTTTGATGAATTTATATTGGTTCCCTGGTATAGGAGTATGAACAGTTAAAAAGCATATAGAGCTCATCAATAAAACTTCTAAGGGTAATTTAATTTTGGGAGGGAATTTTAACTGTACTTTAGATAGTTTGGAGACTACCTTTTTGTATTACTTCTACAGGGAAAACCCTTAAAAAATGGATAGATAATTTGATAATTCATTAATGTTTTCTCATAGTGATTAAAGATTCAATACCTAAACAAGAATTGATAAAATATTTGTATCCCAAGATTTAAAAATGAAAATATTTTATGTTTCTGTAATCCCTTGCCCCTTATCTGATCACAACTCAGTCATTCTTGAATTTCAAACAAATTTTAAGAGATTGACTTTCACCAAAAGAATTTTGGCCTGTATCACTAAATTAAAACAGTTCAAACCATGGTTGGACTCGGAAATACAATATTTCTTAGATAGAAATTATACTAGTGACATAAATGTAGTTATTTTATGGGATTCCCTAAAGGCATATCTATATGGCAAAATTATTACTTGGTTTAATAACAAAACAAAGGAATGGGAATCAGAGTTAGTTAATATTCAAAAACAAATCATAGAAATCAACTTTAAGGATTTGAAAGATCCAGTTGCTAAAAAAAAAGAAATTGGGGAATTAAATAAAAATACAATGATATCCTAACTCACAAAACCAATTTGACTTTAGAAAAATTAAAACTAAATTATTTCGCTGTTTCCCCAAAATATATGCACAACCTAGCAATGAGATTAAAAAGACACTCCACTGAAAATAATATCACAAATATAATTCATGAAGGGAAAAACAATAAAAAAGTCTCAGATTTAAGTGACATCTTGGAAGCCTTTAAATATCATTTTACAAAACACTACAATAATAATGATTCATATCATAATAACTTAGACTTAGGCTTGGATTCCTTTAAATTAAACAAAATATCAGAAAGCTTAATCATAGATATTCAAAAACAAATTACTCTCAAAGAAATTAATGAAAATATTAAAGAAAGTAAAAATAATAAGGCTTCATGTATAGATGGAATCATTATTGAAATGTACAAATTATTTCCAACATCTGCTATAACAATTATGCAAAAAGCACTAAATGGAGTATATTCACAGTGTACAATTCCACCTTCATGCAGATATTCGTTGATCACCCCTATATTAAAGGAAAATAAGAATCCCAACTTATGCAGTTCTTTTTTTTTCAATCTCACTGCTTAATAATGATTATAAAATTCTTATATCTATATTGATTAATAGAATCAAAAAGATCACTGATTCATGTCATAAGCGATGACCAAACTGGTTTTATTCACAATAGACATACCCATGATAACATTCAAAAAATTTTAACCATTATAGACATTTTAAATAGAGACAGACATGAGGACCTAATGGTTGCTTTAGATATCAAAAAAGCTTTTGATTCATTAAATTGGAATTATCTTTTTAAAATTCTACAAATTTATGAGTTCCCTAAACAATTCATTACTTTAATAAAAAAATATTTATATAAACAATCTGGCCTATGTTAAATTAGGCCTATTTACATCAGAAGCTATTGAAATTACTAAGGGCACCAAACAGGGATGCCCTATGTCTCCAATTTTGTTTGCTTTAGCAATGAAACTTTTTTCCTCAGCAATCCGTTTTAATCCCAAAACTAAAGGCATTAACATATTTGATCAATTTAATTCCAAAATAATGCTCTTTGCCGATGATGTACTTCTCACTTTAACTCAGATGAGTCATTACGTGAACTAAATTTACTACCTGAAAAATTTTATCATATCTCAGGTTTAAGAGTTAATAGTTCTAAGTCAAATCATATGTTGTTAAATAAAAAAAAAAAAAACAACTCTAATACTAACATAAACCAAATAACTGGGAAACAGGTTTCGTCTTTAAATTATTTGGGCATTGTATTGTGTGAAAATTTAGAATTAACTTTAACTACTAATTATAATAATATTGTGAATGCCCTAAAATTACTAATTGAGAAATGGAATAAATTGTATTTAAAATTTGAAGATAGGTTGCAATTAATAAAGATGGTTTTACTCCAAAAAATAAACTACATTGAACTAGCTATTCCTATAATTCCCAGTAAGAATCTTTTAAAATAAATAAATTCTTATAAATTTTCTTTGGTACCCAAAAAGAAATAGAATAGCTTTCTTAAATCATATTAGACCTTGGGAAATAGGAGGAATTAATTTTCCTGACTTCATCGTCATCATTTTCTTTCGGCTGTTCCCGTTAGGGGTCGCCACAGTGGATCATCTGTTTCCATTTCTTCCTGTCCTCTGCATCATGCTCTTTCACAACAACCACCTGCATGTCCTCTCTCACCACATCCATAAACCTTATCTTAGGCCTTCCTCTTTTCCTCTTACCTGGCAGCTCCATCCTTAGCATCATTTTCCCAATATACCCAGCATCCCTCCTCAGCACATGTACAAACCAATGCAATCTTGCCTCTCTTGCTTTGTCACCAAACTGTCCAACCTGAGCTGACCCTCTAATATACTGATTCCTAATCCTGTCCATTCTAGTCACACCCAGTGCAAATCTTAACATCTTTAACTCTGCCACAGCCAGCTCTGACTCCTGCCTTTTTGTCAATGCCACCGTCTCCAACCCATATAACATAGCTGGTCTCACTACCCTCTTGTAGACCTTCTCTTTCACTCTTACTGGTACCCTTCTGTCACAAATCACTCCTGATACTCTTCTCCACCCATTCCACCCTGCCTGTACTCTCTTCTTCACCTCTCTTCCACACTCACCATTACTCTAAACTGTTGATCCCAAGTACTTAAACTCATCCACCTTTACCAACTCTACTCCCTGCATCCTCACTATTCCTCTACCCTCCCTCTCATTTACACACATATATTCTGTTTTAGACCTGCTGACCTTCATTCCTCTCCTCTCTAAAGCATATCTCCACCTCTCCAGGGTCTCCTCAACCTGGAACCCTACTCTCTCTACATATCACAATGTCATCTGCAAACATCATAGTCCACGGGACCTCCTGTCTGATCTCATCTGTCAACCTGTCCATCATCACTGCAAATAAGAAAGGGCTCAGAGCTGATCCTTGATGTAATCCCACCTCCACCTTAAACATATCAGTCACTCCCACTGCAGTCCTTACCAATGTCACCCTACCCTCATACATATCCTGTACCACTCTTATATACTTCTCTGCCACTCCCGACTTCCTCATACAATACCACAACACCTCTCTAGGCACCCTGTCATATGCTTTCTCTAAGTTCACAAAGACACAATGCAACTCCTTCTGACCTTCTCTGTATTTCTCCAACAACACTCTCAGAGCAAACATTGCATCTGTAGTACTCTTTCTTGGCATGAAACCATACTGCTGATCACTAATCATCACCTCTCTTCTTAACCTAGCTTCCACTACTCTTTCCCATAACTTCAAGTTGTGCCTGATCAATTTTATCCCTCTGTAGTTACTGCAGCTCTGCACATCACCCTTATTCTTGAAGATAGGTGCCAAAACACATTTTCTCCACTCCTCAGGCATCCCCTGACTTTTCCAAAATTTCATGAAACAATCTAGTTAAAAATTCCACTGCCATTTCTCCTAAGGACCTCCATGCTTCCACTGGTATGTTATCTGGGCCAACAGCCTTTCCATTATTCACCCTCTTCATAGCTGTCCTTACTTCCTCCTTGCTAATCTGTTTCACTTTCTGATTCACTATCCCCACATCATCCAACCTTCTCTCTCTCTCATTATCTTCATTCATCAGCCCTTCAAAGTACTATTTCCATCTACTCAACACACTCTCCTCGCTTGTGAGTACTTTTCCCTCACTACCCTTTATCTTCCTAACCTGCTGAACATCTTTCCCAGCTCTGTCCCTCTGTCTAGCCAATTGGTACAGGTTCTTTTCTCCCTCTTTAGTGTCCAATCTCTCATACAACTCTCCATATGCCTTATCCTTAGCCTTTGTCACCTGTCTCTTTGCCATGCACCTCATCTCCTTATACTCATGTCTACTTTCTTCATCTCTGTGACAATCCCACTTCTTCGCCAGCTTCTTCCTCTGTATACTCTCCTGTACTTCCTCATTCCACCACCAGGTCTCCTTGTCCTCCGTCCTCTGTCCAGATGTCACACCAAGCACCCTTCTAGCAGTCTCCCTTACTAGCTCTGCTGTAGTTACCCAGCTATTCAGTAACTCTTCATTGCCTCCCAGTGCCTATCTTAACTCTTCCCTGAACTCCACCTCACAATCACCCTTTTTTAACTTCCACCATTTAATCTTTGGCACTGCTTTCACACTCCTCCTCCTCTTCTTGATCACCAACATCATTCTACAGACCACCAGTCTATGCTGCTTAACTACACTTTCCCCTGCCACCACTTTACAGTCTCCAATCTCCTTCAGACTGGCCCTCCTACATAGAATATAATCTACCTGTGTGCATCTTCCTCCACTCTTGTATGTCACCCTGTGCTCCTCCCTCTTCTTAAAATATGTATTTACTACAGCCATGTCCATCCTTTTTGCAAAATCCACAATCATCTGACCTTCTGCATTCCTCTCCTTAACACCATACCTACCCATCACTTCCTCATCCCCTCTTTTCACCAACATGCCCATTGAAGTCCACTCCAATCACTAGTCTCTCACCCTTGGGTACACTCACCGCCACTTCATCCAGCTCACTCCAAAATTTTTCTTTCTCATCCATTGCACACCCAACTTGTGGAGCATATGCACTAACAACATTCATCATTACACCATCAATTTCAAGCTTCATAAACATCACTCTATCAGACACTCTCTTCACCTCCAAAACACTCTTGGCATACTGTTCCTTTAGGATAACCCCGACCCCATTTCTCCTGACTTAGAATCTTATATTAAAGCTTCCATTTTCAAAACGGTAAATTGGTTTGATCCAAAATTATTTTCTGCATGGAAAACTTTACATACTGCTATATTCCTAGAAGAAAATAAATTAACAAAAAACTTACAACTAACTGAACAAAATAATAAACTCTGGTATATTATCTGTATTAATTTGCAATATAATTCTACTAAACCGACCAATCTAAATTATATAAATTACATTTACAACACTTTCAGGAGTTTTGTAAATAATAGTATTGATATTAAATTATGGTTACAGTTATTAATTCCCTTTAAAATCGCAAAAAAACGTTTTCAATAACATTCATATAAATACTCGTAATACATGGAAAACAAAAAATGTTACATGCTGGTACCAATGTATGAGAAACTTGATAGTCATGGATGTAGATCAGTTAATTAATACATTTAATTTATCAAATTCAGATTGGTTAGATTTTAGCAGTCTACTACCCTATGCACATGATCTATGCAGAACAATAGATAACTCATTCTTTAAATCCATACCTAAACTCATATTTTTTTTACATACAGTACTATATAAAGATTTTAATTGGACAAATTTAACTTCAAAATTATATAAAATCATTATTAATTACAAAGCCAATCGTAATCAGAAGTTTTGGAATTTTATTACTAAAGAACATCCTTTATTGTTAACAAATGAGAATAAAACTAGTCTTTTATATTCTATTAAATTAACCTCCAATATGCAAGTTTGGAAAATGTTTTCATGGAAGTTTCTGCATAGAGCTTTTTATACACCCACCAAAATTGCCAGATTCAACAATTCTAATGATACAACATGTTGGCGACGTTCTTCAAAATGTAAGGTTGGTCTCATATCATGTAAGAATGTACCACATTAAGAAATTTTGGGAAGATATTGCTGAATTTCTACAAGCCATTTTTACCGATTATTTTATTTTTGTCTAAGTCATTAATTCTTCTGAATATAAATGAAACTATTGTTATGAAAAGCAAAGACCTTTATCTTCTTTGGACTACAATGGCAGTTACTAAGAAATGCATCACAAGAAAATGGAACTCTTCCTCCATTCCAACTCTTGATGATTTTCTAACCCTATTGAAAGATGTACTGCTGTTTGAAATAAGAGTCAAGGAAATGAGAATCTTTCCTAAGAAATGGATTAATAATCCTTGGGAGAAAGTTCTCTACCATACTGAGACACTTAAAACAGACACAATTTTATCAATTTAAACTAGAGAAGAAGTAAAACGACCTATTCTAACAATGTGTAACTCTCTTTTTGTATTTCAGATTGTTTTTCCTTTTCTCATATTTGGTTTGATGCCATTTGTACATTTTGTAAATAGTTCATTATAATTTATTCTTGCTTGAAATGTAAAAGTTTATTATTATTTTGTTTGGAAAGAATTAATAAAATTATTTGAGCAAAAACAAAAAATGCACACATAGGCATGGAAGAATGCCACAATGAGGCACGTGCTCAAACCATAAACATCATAGAGCATGTGTTGGGCTGCTGAAGTCATGGCTCCAGTGCCTAGATACATCTGGTGGAGCCCTGCAGTATAATCCATGCACATGTACGCAAACCATGTACAGTAAACTCTCAGTTGACTAGCCCCCATGGGGATTGGTAGATGCTAGATAACTGTAGTTTCTGGTTGCTTGAGAGTGACTATTAAAAATAGGCCTGACTAATACTGTACCCTATACTATTTGTTTGGTTTGACTTGTCAGGTTGGGGAGAGAGGGAAGTTATTCCTATCTTCCTTTTCAAGACTCTAAAACTCTAAAAACGTAAGGTATGTTTCTGCTGGGGGAAAACAGAAAGTGCAACATATGTCTATTGTACTGCATTTCTTTGATATTTTTTGCTGGTTGCTTGAGTTCTGGTTAACTGAGAGTTTACTGTACAAAAGAATCAATGTCTAAGACCATTTACAGATGATGAAAGCAATATAATAATTGATGGTTTTTGGCAACATGGTGCCTTCTTCCTGTAAAGGGGAAGGCAAGATATGGGCTGTATGCTTGTAATATGGCAACAAACTGTTGCCAATGTGAATGCCATGGGTAGCCATGGTAGAACCTATGAACAGGTGCACCACAGGGCCACTGATATGATCACTGCTGCAAGAAGGAAAGCAGCTGTCGTAGGCCATGACCTTTTGGTTACAGGTAGAGACCCTGCTAGGGAACCAACCCTGATCCCCAATGAGGAGTTCCTAACTGACTTAAGGACCACACAAAGCTCACAGGAAATTGAAGTCCACCATGTGTTGGATGTAGGAGCCAGCGTGTTGGACATACCAACCGCATCTCAAGACTAGCTTCCAGGTAGCCCTTGTTATTTGAACTGTTGAATACTGTTATATATCTAGTGAATTTAATAAGTTAATTCTGTGTCACATGTATTTATTTGGTTGGGAGGATTGAAGATTGCTACTCTTATAAGCTTAGCTTGGAGTTGTCAGCCACATTTTTGTTTAAACAATTGTTTACTGCAGCTATAAAAGGGCAAATGTATTACCCTCTGTGTTACAGCTGATTGTGATATTGTTACCCTTACCTCTTGCTTATCTTCTTTCAGAACCATCAGGCCTCCAGAAAAGCTTGTTTCTGCAGTTCGTAAGCCAAATAGTTTGATGTCAATACTGCTGATCAATTTAAAGAAATATTGCAGTATGTGATTTTGGATGGACCCGGTGGTGCAACGGTTAGCATTGCCGCCTCACAGCAAGAGGTTCTCCAGTTTAATTCTCGGCCGGGGTGCTTTCTGTGCAGAGTCTGCATGTCCTCCCTGTGATCAGGTGGGTTTCCTCTGGGTGCTCCGGTTTCCTCCCACATCCCAAAGACATGTAGTAGGTGGATTGGACACTCTAAATTGGCCCTAGCTGTGAGTGTGTGCATGTGTGTGCCTTCTGTGGAAGGTTGGGCACTGGGCTGGCAACTCAACACCATAAAACTCCACTGCCAATCATGAGCAGACAGATGATCCATTGTGGCGACTCCTAACCGGGAAAAGCCGAAAGAAGAAGAAGAAGAAGATTGCAGTATGTGAGTTTGATCTCAGGAATGTTGTGTGTATTGTTGGACTGTCTGTAATAGCGGCAGCACTGTTACTTTGTTAGTGTATATTGCACTGTAGTAGTGGTGGTATTAATGTGTTCCTGTGTGTCTTTTTTTTTATCACAGGTGATTCTCTGTGCCACTTGATGTCAGTGTAGCAGCAGAGGCTGATGGTGATGGCGGCCAAACTGAGGCACAGTGCAGAGGTTGAATCTGATACAGAAGTGGACATACAGCCATCCCTTGCATTTACATAGGACACAGCCAGTATGCCTACACCTATCCAGTCCACTGAGCTCATAGATCTTGGACAGGTTGAGAGTGAGGACATTGATCAAGGAAGTGTGGCTACTGTGGCATCAGTGCCTGTTGAGTTTGGGTGCAGCCAAAGTGTGGGTGAAGTGCCATGCAGGAGGATTTATACTGGTGCTTGGAGGGGCCTGCTATCCCTCCTCCACCTGGTTCAGGTGTCACTTCCCATATAAGTCAACATATGTTTAGGGCCATCATGGAGGCACTGGCATGTTCCCATAGGGTCTACAGATAAATTCTCAGGATTGTGTATGTGGCACAGTCTGACATGTGTGACTACCTCCACCTTGTTTTTGATTCACTGGAGATAATGAATAACATATTAGGATGAGCACTGTCTGTGATAGAGCTTCTGCGGGGAGGGGAATGGCATCCTGGTGGGTGTAGGTCAACCACATCATCTGCTGACAGTCAATGTGACCATACCTGATCATGATCCCATAGTGGCAGTACTTCCCCTGCTACATCAGTGACTGTGCTGTCCCAGACACAAACGTGGCAGGCCATGAAGTCATGGTCCTGGGCGTTCCTGTGAAGGGACCTTGCCCAGCAGACTGCAGTCATGTTCAGGTAGCAGCAGTCCATCTCAGGGTGGTTCTGGACATCAACATGCCAGTGCACCTCCTGGTAGAGCCAGTTCTCGTTGTCAGGGACAACAACAATGAACTTTCACCTCTACTATGCAGAGCTCACACCTGTCCAACACAGCAAGATGTAGAGGTAACACTCAGCTATTCATTTTCTCTATCTTCCCATTTGTTGTTTATTCCAAATGTCTGCCTTCTTACTCATACACACTCTCCGACCTTTTGTGTCAGCCTAGGCTTCCTGCCCCCCATACAACCTTCAGCAGAAGTGATGATAATTGTACCATATCCCTGAGTTCTACCTTTCTGATTCAGGAATACGAAATCTCTGTCTGATGTTCTGAGTGCATAGCTAACTTAGTGCTTACTATATCTGAATTTGTGTTGGAGAACTGTTTATTGTGCCTGTCACTTATATTGACCTTGGAAATGTAGAGAGTTGAGAGCACCCAAATGTCACAGCTTTATAGTGAATGCTGTTGTAAGGGTTGTAAATTCAGTAAATGTAATGTGTATAATCCCTTTGTAACTTCTTTCTGTAATGATCACCACACAACACCCTGTTCAAGTGATGATAACTGTATCATATCCCTGTTTTCTATGTTTTGGATTCAGGGAGACAAAAGCTTGGTGTCTGATGCTCAAGGTGCATAGTTAACTTACTGCTTAGTATATCTGTATTTGTTGTGTTTAACTGGTCGTTGTATCTTTAACTTATATTAGCCTTGGAAAGCTCAACAGTTGGTAGTATCAATATGTCAGAACTTTATCGCTTGTGAGGGCTGTGAAGTAAGAAACTGCAATGTCTATAATTACTTTGTAAGATATCTCTTACAGGATTTTACAGTCAAAAGTATAGTGCACATCACAGGTCATGCCATGGTATTCAGAGCTTAGGATTGTATGACCGCACTGCACTTGATTTCCCTTTCTTTAGTTTTTTTCATTTAATATTTTTTGGCCACTGTTTATGCGATGTACCTCATAGTGCAAACACTGGAAGCAGATAACCTAGACCAAAGAAAAATAGTAAAATAAGGGATGTCATGTAATTAGTCCGTTGGCAGTGTATTGTTGCTATGTGGACTGGCATGGCCTTCACTTTTGCCTAAAACACATACACAAAGACCTGTACATCCAATAAACCTGAAATTGCATTACTAACTAATGTTGCTCATCACTGTGCACTCCTGAGCACCATGCTTCTCTGATGGTAAGCATCACGCAACATTTTCAAACACTGTACGCACACCCTGTAAGTGCATGATAAATGGAATTGACGACAAAACATCAGGATATAAAATGCAATTGGTGGGAAAATGTCATTCTACATTGGGCTTGATCTGTGGTAGTCATTGCTGGTGTTTGTGCGGGAGGGACCGAGCTTCTGAGCTCAGAGGTGGAGTTTCCAGGAGTCCAAAGTGTTTGTTTGACTCCTAGTTAAGCATCATGGGCCACAGTTACTGCAGAGGGACTATTCAGGTTCAGAATATAAATCTGAATCATAGGATAGTGCTGCCAGGACTTTGACCAGTGCTACAGGTATCTGTCGCACTGATGATCAATATCGACACCATTTCAATGACCTCAGGAAGAGGAAAAGAGATACCCTCAACCGTTGGATTGGGGAATGTAGGACTGGGGATACTCCACATATGCGTATCAATTACAGTGACTATTTATTAGTAAGCCCATCACTGATCGTCCAACACTGAAACTATTGTAAGAGGACATCTTGAAACACTTGCAAATCCAGTACATGTATTGATCCCAAACCACAGATAGTATTCTTAGTTTATCTAATCTTCTTAAATATTTCTTTGAAGCCACATTACATAAATGTATCCTTTCCCTGTCTCCCTATCTGATCCTGAGCCTGTTCACTTCCTCTTTGTATAAAGCTTTTCACAGCTTCTATTCATAAGTTTCAAGCAATTAGATGGCATGTGTCTGATTTGTCTTACCTCCACTGTATAAAAAGTGGATAACACCCCTTTTTTCAAGTCATTCCTTTACTGCTACCTTTAGCTGTTCATATTGCAACCAGCACCTATATGAGAGGTCACACTTAACTTTGCATTCTTCCCCAATCCATTGTGCTCCATTTCCCTTTCCAATTTGTTTGTTTTACAAAAATGTCCCTAGTCCTGCTTGTTTCTTTATTTTTCCAAAACATTCACTGCAAACTCTTTCACTGAATTGTAATTTCATTACTGTTTTACAATCCTATTTTTTTTTCCAAAATTCTTTATTTAGTTTTTCAAGTCATAAGAATACAGACAAAATGAAACAGTAAAACAATGATAATGTACACTGGGTAAAGAATTGCAGATACACAGAATTGATTCATACATAAACACCTACCTTGTACAACTGTACAAAGGTGCCATATACTTATTTTCAAGGTGAATCAGTAAGCTTACAATAATGTGGATATTTCTTATTTTCACGTCACTTATGTATTAGAAATATAACTATGTGTGTAAAGACCAAAGTCCTTATGATAAAGAGGGTGGGTTATGCTAATAGTAAGTTAAAGGTCTGTTCCCATCATTCTAGTTTCTTCAGTGTATCACTCTTTGTGCCAATTACTCATTTGTGCGCCAGTAGATGTCTAATTGCCATTTTTTTTAAATCATTCCAGTTTATGTTGAATCTGTCACCCCATTTGGAAGCAATGTATAGTTTTATTAATAGAAATAATATGATATAAATGTTTGCTTTGTTTTTAGGTATCTCTGAAGGTAAGATGTGAAGGAGTGTGAATTCCCAAGTAAGTGTTATTTTTTCATAACCTTGTTTTTGTAGTTGGATTTTTAGTGAGTTCCATAGTTTAAATATGCATTTACAACTCCAAAACATATGGATTAGATGTGCTTCCTGTGATTCACAATATAGACAGTAAGGTGATTTAGATGAGTTAAATTTGTGTAATACTAGGGGAGTAAGGTAAGCATTATTGTTAATCATGAGTTGAGTATGTTAGGTTTTTATAGAGGTATTGCTTTAAGAGTTAGGGTTAAGGCTTGGTTTAATTGTTCAGTTATTAATGCATTATTTTTTCACCGATAGCTAGGGATGAGTGTTGTGTTTAATCTCGGATATTAAGTTTTATGTGTTGGATATCATTTTCCCACTGGTTAACATTATATTCCATATTGTTTCACATGTTTATATCTGCCTCTGTTAATTTAGTGTTTTGAAGGTGATTAGAGCATATTTCTTTAATTTGTCTCAAGATAACTGTGTATGATTTTGGTAAGTTGAGTTGAGATCTTAGCTATTGTATAGTATAGTTATGGTAAGGGTAAAGGTCTTGAATTCTCATATCTTTTAATAAAGGGTAGTTATTGAGGTTTATCATTGAGTTATTATTTTTTCAGGTTTGGGTTATTATGGATTGGTTGAAGGATATCCATTGCTATCTCAAGATCAAGGGAGATGAATAACTTTTGAAGTATAATAATGAAGTGTTTTAGCGGGTCCATGATCTTGCGAACAGTTATTTCTTTTTTGGTTAAATAGGCAGAGCTCTAGGATTAAAGTCTAGAGATTTGATATAAGTATAATATATTTTCAACCACATTGAAGTCCATGTATTATGCGAAGGGGTATATTCTGCTATCCTTAGAATTCTACTGCTATTGATAATGATGTAGTATAGTTTAAAATCCAGTAAGTTTAGGCCCCTTTTAGTTTTGGTAATGAAAGTTTTTGGTATGAGATTCTTGTTCTTTTAGGTTCCCATATAAATTTGGCCAAAAAATGTATGTATTTGTTTGAAAATGTGTTTTGTATTATCATTGTGAAGTCATAAATACATAAATTATTCTACGGAGAATATTCATTTTGATTATCGAGACTTTGGCTAGAAAAGGTATTTTGAGATTATTCCATCTATTGCAGTCTTGTATAATCCTATTCCATTTATCCTGCATATTACTTTGATAAAAGTCTCTTTTGTTTTGAAAGAACGTAATCCCAAGATATTTGGTTGAACAATCCTGTTTTGAAAGGTGCAGGTAATGCTGCATTAGCCATTTCCCCATCAACTCTCATTACCTTCTCAGCACTCCCTGTGCAACAAATATTTAACCTCATATGTTCCGCCTGAGAATTGATGATTCCATTTCCCTAGTCAATACAAGGGAAGCAGATGCATCTATGATACAAACATAAAAATCCAGCATGCTCCACCCTCCAATCTCCTACTGAGTCCTAGTCTGTCCTTCATAATGCTGTTACCCTACTCTCACCATACAAACCTGTCACAATGTACTCTTATCTTCACCAACAATTTATCCACCTCTGCCATTGTGGGAGATCAGAGTAATCTGTCCATTAAGAGCATATACATTATTAGACCATTTAAGAACCATTGTGGTATCAAGTGCATCTGTTGCCATTTGGTCTTATGGAGACACCACTGCCCTGCTCCCCCGGAACTAAGATAACACCAAGCTGTCTTAACCTGCCCAGCTATAAGGCTAGTATTGCATTATGAAACAGGTGCTACCTCAGTTGACTTCACCTAGCATCTTTCCTCCTTCTGTCTCTACCCAGATTCACTAACTTTGGTGGGTTAGTTATCCACCAGAGATAAAAAAGCTCTGCTTATTGACAAGTTGACCAAGATGAAATGTACTTGATCCTCTTATATCCCCCTCTGATTTGGGCATAAGTCCCCCACCACATCACACATACAAGCACTATATATGAACATTATTCTTCCTTCTTTAAGTTTGTTCTTTTTGCTCCATACACGTAAAAGGCAATTTTAGACCACTTCTATTTCTGAGCCAGTATTTTACTTTTCCTGAGCTGCAGTCCTGAATTATTGTGCTTAAATACAAGTTTTTCAATTATTTTTGGCTTGGTCGTAATGGGGGGGGGTAACCTAGGTTACTCACAATGAGGCTGATTTGCTTGATTCTGGAGTAACTCCCATGTGCTTTCCTTCTACTGCTCCACTTTCTCTCTCTTTGTTGTCATTTATACCTTACTCACCCCACTCTCTCTCATCATTCCTTCCTTCTCTATCAATCTCTCCAGCAGGGTGCAAGGGAGCAGGGTAAGTGAAATAGTACTGATGGTGTGTTTAAAATGGCCAAGTAAACCAAGATTCCACTCAAAGAGAAGCAGACACTCTCAAGTTATGCCATCTACAGTTGAAACACCATAGTTAGCTTCCTTGACTTGGCTCTACATGAATTCTCCTCACATAATAATTATTCTAACTTGATATGCCCTTTACTCAAAATTTCATAGGTTGTTTCAGGGCACTTACTCTCCAGGTGGTTACTATCCTGTTACAATCGGCTTCGCTCTGCCCCCCCAATCCATACCCAATTCCCACAGATCCCCCTTACTATACATTTATTCTTTTCACAATTTACCACTACCCAATCAGGGAGTACCTTCCATAATTCTGAACCAATAACAACACAGCTCCTCTCTCTACTATAAGAAACCACACCCTTCCAAACTTACTTATTCTGCAAATTTCTGCCTTTTCCATCAGTGGTTGGGGGTTGGTGCAATGGTTAAGGTATTTACCTCAGTCATGCAAGATCCAAAGTTTGATTTTCACTTTTTAGCAACAGAAGAGTGGTGCAGCAGAAGCATACTGGAAAGACAACCCAGATGTTAATGGATCAAAACCATCATCTGCAATGTAAAGGAAGGGATGTATGAGTTGAGGATTGGCATAATGCTTAAGGTGTTAACCTCTCAGACAGAAGATACAAGGTTTGATTCTCACCTTTGAAAGAAATTGACTAGGCGTAAGAGGGCCTAGCAGTGTTAGTCTAGTACTTACCCATGAGCATATCTAACATGATATGATCCATTTAGGGTAGAGTTGACATAATGGTCATGGCCTTAACCTCAAAGGTACAGGGTTTGATTCTGATCTGTGGTTATTGACTAGGTTTGTAATATTCTGCAAACTGATAGCCTAGTAATTATCTATGAACCTATATTTCCTACTGTAACACTGTATAATCAAACACATTGCACTACTGGCTCTATAATCTAATATTCAGAATAATTACAACAAATCTCATTATATCCAATTCTTCAGCAAACCAAATGTGAGCAACCCACAGTGTTATCATTGTTAATTCTTCCAAGTAGTTAATCTAGCTATAAGGCCACACATAATCTTCCTCAGCAGCATTAAATCAGTCTCTCTATTTTTATCATCGCCTACTACTTATATTACCAGACAGACTTCAGGATGTCCACCAGTTTCCCATACCCTTCAATAGGTTTACCTACAAGGCATTGACTATCCTTTCTTCAGATCAGTGTTTATCAAAAATTTAATTTTGAAAACACTGAGTTAAAAACTTATAAAAACAGAAAAATACTTTTTGCATGATGCAAGCTCCCCTGCACCAATGATATAGGAGCACACACCACCACACCCAAAATTGTATATACTAATTCCACAGTCATACAACAGTGGGGAATAGGGAAAAGGCCAGGAAAGCACACCACTGGCTTACACAATATAATACACCATGGTGAAATTCACCACAACACATACATCTTCACAATAAAAACGCCCAATTAACAAGTCAGTGATGACTTGTAGGATAAGGATATATTTCTTGCAATAACTCCCATCCACATCACCCTAGTGCATTTCTAGCACGTTCACATACTTCTCACCTATACATTCTCCTACACAACTATACTAACATTCCTTTTCTCATCATTCTTTGTATTATTTTCTCACTTCACCACTTACCACTCAACCCTCCATTACCTTCCGTTACACTGCTCCAGGCAACATTCCCTTACATACTCACTGCCCACTAACCATTTCATCATTACTCCTGGACTCTTTCATATTTGACCTACCCACTTCTTAAAACCAAAATATCTGCCACTAAAATTAAAAGAGAAAGCATATACCCAAAATGCTTCAAAAACTCAGCTTACTTTACTCTTTAACTACTCTAGCCTCGCATAATACAGCGACACAGTATTGCGATATCTACCCAAACGCAGGCCCAAAAGTTACCATAACGTCTTCTGTTTCAGAACATACTTTTGCATATAGTTAAAACTTACAAAGGACCCACTAATAACAATTCTTTAAAACTATTTAACCTAAATATCCAGAGACTCTGCAGCAAAACAGCTAAACTTTATGGATGGATCTCCCGCCATTCCGTAGATGTTCTCATTGACACAGAAACATGTCTCAAAGCAAATATATTCAATGAAGATATCCTGCCTTCTGGTTATAGTATGTTAAGACTAGAGTGAGAAAACAGAAGGGTAGGCAATGTAGCAATAACCCATAAAAACAATCTCCAGTTTTATCTCTTCACAAATAACGTCTCTAAATTTAAGAATGCAGAAATGCTAATCATTTGTCTTCAACTAAATTGAAACAAAGCCATATGTATTGCAGCTTTCTATATCCCTCCAAACAATAAGCACAATACACTTGAATTCATTCTGTCCTGGTCATTAAAAGAAACATTAAATTAAAAGCTCTCATACTTGGTGATTTACATACTTTTATCACCTATTCCCCAAGTCTTTATAATGTGTCTCAACTCAGCATAACTCCAACCAGCCATAACGGGACAATAACTCTACATCAGTCTTGCACTGGGCACTTATTATGACCACCAATTAAATCACTCAAGCTGGCACTCTCTCTGATTGTCTATATGATCACTGCACTGCTTATCATTACAAAGTATGACAGATGAACACATTTGCATCACAATAAGCAAGTCAGGAACCTCAGTAAATGCAATGCTGACTCTATTATCAATGCCCAGCAACAGGTCAAAACAACTACTCCTAGTTGAAGCCACTACCATCTTTAATCAGATCTTCTTAAACTTACTAAAAGAGTATGTGCCATTTAGGAAAACATGCATAAAATCCAGATCTGCATTCTTGCTATCTCAAACAATTAAATAAGTCACAAGACTTAAGGCGAAAGTTGGAAGATCTGGCAGAACAACAAAACACTTTCAAATTATTAGACTTACCATGATCTGTGGAACCAAATCAAATTCCTCATAAAAGGAAATAAAGGATTACTATGTAAACTTTCAGAACAGTTCCCAGAATAATAAAAAAAAACTTTCTAGTCCACCATCAATAACCTCCTTCAACCAGGCAGAAGAAACAAATCAAGCCCTATGCCAAATGATAGCACTATAGCAAATTCGTTCAACTCCAACTTCATAGATACAGCAAGCACACTAATAAAATCCACAGGTTCTTAACCATGCTATGATCAGTCTGAAATTCCACCTCAATCAAATACCTTTACACTAAAAAAAAAATTCTTACTTGTCCATCAAAAAAAAAAAAAAAGAAATTCTTGAATTGAAGCCAGCTACTCTAGCAGCTAATAGCCTGTCAGTAAAATTCATCATTGAAGTATCTGAGGCCTTAACATTTCCAGTCTCCATTCTCAAAAACACATCCATTACCAAATCATATGCCCCTGCAATATGGAAGCAATAGCTCTCAACCAATCAGGGACAAATCTCAACATAATCAGGAACAAATCCCGAAATAATCAGGGGCAGTCAGGGATAATTTTAAAATATTGGTAATATTAACATGACGCAATGACAAAGTAAGGGAATGTGAATTTAATATACATTACCAAAGTAAAAGCAGTATATAAATCTAGTTATTGTTATTATTTTTTAAGAATAATTCACCACATTTTCTGCAAAAGTCATCAGTTTTAGGAGGTGACAGAGCTAAAATTTGAGACAAAATCAGGGAGAGCTGAGAGGTATGATGGAAGTAATCATCTGTCGCATGTCTACATAAGAGAAGAAACTCTACTGACCAAGGTAGTTACTGGCATACAGCTATACTTCCTCCTGTCTCAAAAATCCTGAAGATTTGTATGCACATTCAAGTCCCTCAATATCTACTCAAAAAAAATCCTCCCTCGTCTGCCCAACATTGTTTTAAATTTCACCATAGCATCATAACTGCTCTAATATAATTTCTATTTAATGTAAACCAGCTAATATCAGGCATTTCTTTTATCTCTCTAAGGCATTCAGTACTGTAACACACTCAAAACTGATTCAGACCCTAACAGAACTTAACTTGACTCTCATAACATTATCATGTTTCAAGAGCTACTTAAGTAATAGCACTCAAGCAGTAAGGTGGCAAAACATTTGCTCCTCCTTCCACTCAGTCTCTATAAGTATCCCCCAGAGAGCCATTCTTATCAACACAGAAGCATATCTGGCTCAACCAGTTCCCTGTGCCAGTCCCATGAACTAGCATCTCACCCCCTCAGGTCTTCAAGTGAAGAGTAAACAACATGATGATGGGTGGTTGATTGTGCTCCTTAACACTTTGTGCCAGGGACAGTTGCCCCACTTCCCCTACCTTAACTATACTATTGAAACAACATATACATAAATAAGCTTTACACTGTCATATCTCCATCCACCCTGATTCAATATGGTGCTACAATCATTTGCTCCATCCCTTCTTTGGGGCAGACACTGAACATAACTCAGGAATCCTATTCAGCAGAACTGTGAACAGAAATACTCACTTTACACTTAAATGCAAAAAAAAAAAAAAACACACACACTGTTGCTCTTCCTCTCTAAAATTAGTTCCTAAAGCTCAAATACATTTACTATTTTCTGTACACAAAACATTAAATTTGACCAGGTTTCCTGTATCAACCAGATGTAACAACTGATGATAAGCTTAAGTATAACATTTATATTAAGTAGTGTCATAAAGAAAATTCAACAAAGACTTGGCGCTCTACACAGATTCAAGCCATTTCCCACTGGCCTAGGGTGTAAATCTACTGCACATGCTTTTCTTCTACCTAGGAAAACTTGAGCAATGCAACAATAAAATTGCCATATTCTCTGCTAATTTGCCCAACAGATTACAACCTTGCTTTACACTCTCAAAAATATATAGGATGGAATTCCAAAATGATCTGAAATTCCTTTATGGAAAAAATTGTGCATTTCATACTTCACTGACCACATAAGGACTCTTCCTGAGCACCCTGCTGCAGTGATACAACCCCAGCAAATGTCTTGACTCTGAAGATAAATTTCTGGCTCAACATTTTAAATTCCAGAACTCATCAGGGGATGCTCTTTATTCCAATTATATCTCCAAGATATTGACTACAATACCCAGACAACTTAGGGAAACAAATACACTAAGCTTTAAAATAAATTCCCATGGTCATCTCCTAAATTCTAGATAATTTTAATGTTCAAGACAACTAGATGACTAACTACTATCTTATCAAGTCTTTCTGCTTACATGCCTCTCTCTCTCTCTCCTTCTTACTATCACTCATAACTAGTTTATTCAAATTACATCTTCCCCTAATCTAACTTTTAAGTTTACTGCCTACAAAAATAGCACCCCTTGACCTTCTTAAAATAAACACATGACTACTTTGGAACGTACTCCATTGCTACTAGTTTGAAATCATCAACTGTTCAAAACTGCTTTTGACATTTACTGGCTGATTAGTAAATTAATTTCACCCCATTGTAAGATGTCTTTATTTTATCAGATGAATTTATTTTGTATGTATACCTGTATGGAACTATAGCATATTTTACCTGGGACATCTTTTTGCCTAATTATCATGCTAGGTCAACTATGATGTACAGTATAAATTTTTTTTCTGCTTGTTATGGAGCTTTTTTCCCCAAACCTCTGTTGAAGATGGGTTTTGCATGGCCCAGTTGGACAATCCCAGTAAACACTTGTACAATTGGAAATAGAAGTAAAAGCCACAGAAACTTGGAAGTAGTCGAAAAATGGGTTCCTATTAAATTGTCGAAATGCCGTTTTTCCGAATATGGAATCATCGACACGTATTGTGCGAAAGACATAATCATTGAACATGCAAAACTGCGAAATTCGAAATGTCGAAGTGTTTTGGTTGGCCTGTCTGCGGTATAGCTCTGTAAGGTAAGTGTGCAATAGTTACAGACTTTAGGGTTAGGGTGCGGGTGAAGGTAAGTGTATAGATATGTAATTTGTGTAAGATTTAGTGTAGTGTTAGAAGTAGGGTTTTGTTAAATGTATTTATGTGTATTATTTATTTTGTTTGGGTAAATTTCCGTAGTGGAAGTGTGCGGTAGTTACGGACCTTAGGGTTAGGGAGGGGTTAAGGATAGTGCCTAGATAGTTGTATATGTGGGGTTCAGTGTAGGGTTAGAAGTTGAGCTTTGGTGCTTTACTTTAGGGTTAGGAGTAGGGTTTGGTTAGTGTATGTATGTGGTTTATTTATTTTGTTTGGGTAGCTAGTATGTAGCGGGTGGTGGGGTTGGCCGACTATGAACGTTCGATATTTTAAATTTCGCGGTTTAGTGCATTCTGTATTTTCGCAGTTTGGGTAATACGTGCCGCTGTTTTGGTATTCGATGCAATGGATTTTTGTTGATGTAATATTGACTCGATAAAACACCTCTTCAGGCCACTTTATTCCAAGACAAATGATATGTGTGTATCATTTGTCTTGGAATAAAGTGGCCTGAAGAGGTGTTTTATTGACTACTTCCAAATTTCTGTGGTGTTTACTTCTATTGCCAATTGTGCAAGTATCTGTGGTTTATTCTGGCAATTTTCTTCTTTTTTATCATAATCCCAGTAAACAAATGTAATAAATAAATTAATAAATATAGGCTGCCCATTCATCAGCAAGACCAAGAAGAGCTCAGCACTCATGGGCCTTAGTTAACAAGTTCCACCAAAGTCTTTTGCCATAACTGGTTCTCTCACCCCATCTCAGCCCTTTTGCAAGCATCAACTTCACAGTCATTCATGGTAGCCCTTATAACAAATATAACACAGCAAAAGTCACTTGGCAGTCAGTAGCTTCTTAAATTCTACATGAGTCAGGACTGTTCTTATTCATGTCATGCAGAGGGATGCTTCTCCTAGCGCTGAGCATTAAAACAACCTGTGGGGTTCCAAAGCCTTATACAGTCATTCACATGACTAGATATTTCCAATGTCCCCAACTGTATTGTGGAGAAAAACAATCCACAGCAAGACATTTCAAAGAAAATAAAAAGTATCTCTTTTCTTGATCACTTCTATGACTCTTTGCTTGTACAGTCATAGGTAACTGTCGTATAAGTTAAGACCCAAGCCTAGCATCAACATGTTGTTACACAGCAGCTTGATACAGGGCATGAATGTTTTTTAAAATTAAAGAAACACTTACATGACATGGGGCACTTAAAGGGGTACAACCACTCCAACTAATCTTATTCAGCCACCCTCACACTGTAGCCAGGATTCTTCATCTTCTGGGTCCCCTCTCTTGTCATTCAGTCAGTAAAGGCTACTCATCTGGCTCTTATCTCTGTAACCGAGTGTATCTTCTTCAATAGCAGCCATACTGGGTAGCTCTGCCCAACTCATGGGATGACATATTTTCCTAAATGGGGTGTATTATTTTTTGTGAGATACCCTTGTGTTGCAAACTATTGTGTTGCTCTGTTTCAGACTTTTCCATCTGGTCAGATGGATCCCTTAGTCTGGTTGCCTTGAGTTCAGTGATCTCTCCAGATAGTTGTTTGTTTGGGACCTTTCTTTGCTTATTCTTCCTAGCCCCTTTTAGGGATATATTCCAATTGGCTCACTTCTATTTCATCCTGCCTTCTCTTGTAGTTGGAAGATAAATCCATACCTTGCTGACTAACATTGTCATCACTGACATCACCAACACTTGATTCTTACCCTCTGTTGCCACATGACTGGCCACTGTTTACTAAAGCTCCTTTGGCCTGAATCTGCAACACCAATTACAATGCATCTGCCAGGGATGTCACTTTCTTACACTGGCCATCAACTACTCATACCAAGTCTGCAGGGTATGTCACCCAGGATACCAGGGCTTCTTTTTCATTCTTTTTTATGATTTCAGAATGCACCATTATTTTATTGAAAGGCTGGGACACTCCTGAAACACTCAGAAAAAGTAACCTTCAATGCTGATATCTTGCAAAAGATAAGCGTTGTTGAGCAGAGAGTCCTATGAGACATAGAAGTGACATTTGCAGATGACTTGTCAGGTTCGGGAGACATGGGCAGGCCATTTCCCAACTCTATGTGCCCTCTCAACTCTCAAGCTTAGGGTCCACTGGAGCATTCAAAGAAGGCAAAAGAGCAACTGGTGAACCCAGCACAGATGTGGGACACTGGGTAGGAAGGCCATAGAATGAGGTAGAGAGCAAGAAAGCACTGTAAAAAATGTCATCACTTCTGTGGATGCTATTACTCAGAATTTTTTTTGTAAAAACAGAAACACAAATCAGAGATTTATGTTTCCATTTTCTTCAGTGAATTCAGAGAAAACCACCACTTTCAAATCAATGTTCTAATTTGTCTTACTCAGACATTTCTATTTCAGCACAAACTATAAGTCCCTTAATGTTTAACTTGAGATTGAATATAAATGTTGAAGCCAGTGTAACAAACTTTGAACCGATCAAACTGTATTATATAAAAAAATATAATAAACAGACATTTTTTTACTGACCAGCTATGACAGAGTTCTTGAGAAGAATAATGCAGTTAAACTTTTCATTTTATCAGGAGAAAGTGCTACCTTGTACTCTCAAATATTAGGATTGGGTTTACCTTTTCTGATTTTATTCATGAAAGGTCAGTGCAGTTTCTGTATGTATCATTATGGGGACCCCCAAGTCACAGTATTAAAACCCAAATGTTTTAGAAACTGTAGTTAGACTGGATTGCTTATATGGAAATAGGCATTATCTGCCACATTTGTTGGAAGGTTTGCTTTATGAGGAATTCTTTGGAGTGAGATATTCATGTGCTAACATACATTATTTCCCCTTGTAAACTACTGAAATTAATAGCATGTTTTAAATCATTGGTACAGGGCAGAAAATGTGCAACAAGTCTATGAAAAACTCATTCAGTTATATAGCAGCAAGTATCAAAATATAGGGCATTTTTGTAGAGAAGATTCTAACTTTTGGTGGGTGAACCAAAGAAACCAAAAATAATAATAAGAAATATATTTGATTTATGCCACAATATAACATATTGCTGAAAACTTGTGGATGTAGCAAAAAATGCTAGGTTATTCTGAGTGGAAACCTATTACTTTATGTATAGCTAGATAATGTGTCCTATGTTTCAAATTACAGACAAAAAATGTAAGATTTCTTGATAAGTAAATTTATAAGCATCCATATTGATCTATAGATTCATAAGTGGATTCTCCCAGGGTACTTTCCTTTGTCAAAGGTGCCAACTGTGTTTTACAATTGTTCTTTCTTCCTTGTTGTTAATGGGAAGATATTTATTTATGTGGGGTGTTGAAAATTGTAATTGAATTGCATTGCTTGATCTGTAGAGGGTATCTGTTTCAGAAGCAAGATGCTTTGAGTTAGGTATTTGTCATACCAACAGCTGTTATTAACTGTGATGGTGAGTGTTTAGACCATTAGAATGGGTATGTCATGTACTTTGGATTTCATGAAGATGAAGGATATCAATTAGAGCAGAGTCTTTCATAGTTCAAAATGCTAAGCAGAGACATCCATGCAGGAAACTATCAAAAGGAGTATGAGAAGGGAACTTTAGTCATTCTGTGTAGTTTACTGTGCCTAAACAATTTGTTTTTATTTGTGGCTAACAGCAGAAGACTTTCAAATTTGTGAAAATATTTAGATAGATACATGCTGAACTGAGCATTATATTCAATGATAGGTTTGATAATGGATGAATAAAATGAGACTATGGCATAAATGGACAAGGGGTAGTTACCTTGTAAAAATGAGTTGTGCAACGTAGAGTTTGCTATAATATTGATCGGACTTAACCAGGGTAATGGAGAAATGTTATTTAGTACTAGATCTAAAAGGTTAAAATCATTGGTGGTAAGGAATTTGCAACAACAAAGATGAAAAAAATTAACGAGTATGGCTATTGATTGCAGCATATGTTAGTCCATTAAGAGAAAACTATGGGTGAAATTCAATAAACCCTACATAGATCGATTCTCCTTGTAGGAAAAGTGTTGCACCCTGAACACAGAACATGACCGCTGAGCAATCCTGGAAAAAGGGCTGAGGGTGTGCACGAGCATATGGACACGGACGTGTATGCGGAATGCAAATCACCTCATAAGCTGGTGAAAACCATGTAAATGAGATTGATTTGTGATTCATCATGCACAAAAGCACCTGTGTAGGTGCCGTGTCAGTATAGGAAATGTACGTGGTTAGAAACCATGTACCAGATTGTAAAATTTAAACAGGGGCTGTAAAACCCCCCAAAAAAGGATGGATACTGCACAGTAGTCAAGCAAATGGCCAAAACTATGGCCAGTAATTACAAAAGAGCAATGGAATATAATAAAAAATATATATTTTTAAAAATATATGTATCACGTTTAAACGGCGTGAAGTGTTGCGCAAACATGCCGTTATGCAAAAAAAAGTTTATAAAATGAAAATTAGACACGTGCAAAAGTATTGCATTATAGTGCTCAGCAGGCAGAGTTGTACAATGGCAGGTTACAGTGGTTGCTAAAGAGACAGGCCCTGGTGTAGTGAATTATCCAGGGTATATGCAATTAGGTGTATGTAAATGAGCCAGGATTAGTGAATAGCAAAAAGGGCCACTGTGTCTGTAGGTACAGACCAGGGTAGCACTAGAACCATGTTAGTGTAGGCAGAACAGGTAGCTGATGTCACAGTATGTTAAAGTGGATTGGAGCTTAAAGTGCCTGTTTGTGCTCAGCTAAGCATAGCTAAGCAGGGGTGTGTGTCTGATGTTGCTGAGCATGTTTTGGCTAGTTTACAAAAAGGTAAGTGTGGCTGTCATTGTGGGAGGGTCAAAACTGCTGAGCATAGTTTACACTAGGGCCACGGATTTGTGTGGCACACCTCACTGCTTAGCAGTGAAAGAAATCAGGAAATAAAGTAAAAAAAAATGTCTGGGAAAGCCAATCAGGTAGAAATGACTGATAAGCCCTGTTCAATGGACACTGGCCCATTCAACCCCCCAATGCTATACCTATTAGGTGGAATGCAGCATAACAAACCAATCACACAGGCTGCAACTGCAACACACCCTACAATCTGATTTTTCCACATACTCTGCACCATTGGAGTACACACATGGGAATTTTAACTGACAAATTGCTAAGGGCTGCTGCTGCTGCTCTGCTACATCTATATCTGCTTGAGGCTGAGGCCAGTAAAGATAATGATGCTGATAACAGGCCCAGACTGAGAAGGAGAAGAGTGTTCAGGCCCAGGGTGACATTCCGGGGGGGAGTACATGAGCGGGAGATTGTAGAGTGCTACAGGGTGGACAGGGACATGCTACAAGAACTCACCAAGCTCTGCTGCCCTCAATCTAGACCCAGAGCCAATAGTGGGCAACCCATCCCAGTGGAAACAAAGGTATATGTAGCCCTTAGAATATTATCTACAGGTATTTTTCAAAGACCAACTGGGATATAATGGGGATCACACAGGCATCTGCATCTAGAATGCTCCACCAGTTCCTGGATGCCATGCAAGCACATGCCACTGAGCACATTTATTTACCCCACACCATTGAGGACAAGGTCAGTAATATGCATCTCTTCCACCATGTAGCATGTTACCCTGACATACTGGGTACCATAGACTGCACTCGTGTGCACATCAAAGCACCACCCTGTGAAGAGGGCTGGGTCTACATCAACCGTAAGGGGTATCACTCCATCAACTGCCAGGTTACATGTGATGCTAGGGAATTATCATAAATTTGTGTGCTGGCAGCCATGGCAGCTATCATGACTCCCACATCTGGCATGCCTCACAGCTGTACTAGACGTTTGCCGGGGGGGGGACATCCCATGTGGCCTTCTACTGGGGGATGCTGGCTATGCACTAGAACTGTGGATGATGACACCCATCAGAAATGCACACACACCTACTGATGAATGCCATAATGAGGCACACACACAAACTAGGAACATCATAGAGTGTGTGTTTGGGCTGCTCAGGTCACAGTTCCACTGCCTTGATATATCTGGTGGGGCCTTGCAGTACTCTTCAGCCACATGTGCACACATGTTCACAGTATGTACCATGCTACACAATATGATCCTGTGGAAACAGCTGTGGCAGGAGCATCACAGGGAAGGGACACACAGCCCCACACCAGTGCCAAGGTCCCCACAGCCACAGGGGGACTCAGAGGAGGAACTGCCTAAGCCTATCCCCGAGGCAGACGTAGGCATGCCCAGTATCCATGGCCATGGCAAGGAACCAACACATAGCAAATGCACTGACAACCTAGGCACCTAGGGGCTGACACCTCACTCCAACTCACGTACATAGTAAAATGGATTCCAGCCACACTACACAACCTGTACCTTACCATGTATTGGCTGTGTATGGCATGCATCAGATAGAGACAGCCCTGAAGCACTCCTATCTCAACTACTGATGGCACAAGGTAAGTCACTCTTCTTTACAAGAAATGAATGGGGAAGTAGACTGTGGTAGCATATGTATGGACCTGACACATCTATGCAAGGGAATAGAGTGGGCTACCAGGATAGCTGCAGACAACTGACAGCTGTGTGGGACAACAAGAAGACCATTAATATGCAGTAGGCCCCAAGCCAGCAAAACCCAATGCACTATGTGAGGGAATGGCATACAGCGGGGTCACATGACAGATGCTTGACTGTCAATGCTAGAGTCCCCTACCTCCAACACACCTGTGTCCCCATACAACTCCACACTCAGTATGTTTGCAAGGTAATAGCAGCAAACCATACAATCCCTGGGCTGTCCCAATCAGCCTGGTGACATGTACAATTTCCCAAATATGCAGGGGTCAAAGGGCTATGTTTGTCTGTGGTTAATAGTGTCAGGAAGTAAACTGCACTGTCTGGTGGCTGTTGTGGCTTAGTGGTTAAGTGCATTACCATGGTTGATGGGGTACCTGGTTGGAGACTGGCTGCAACTACAGTTTTGCATGTCAGCGACAGCTATGGTAGGAATTCTGCAGACTGTCCATATGTCAGTATTTCTTACTGCAAGAAAGCTGGACAAAGACAGAGACAATGCAGGGACATGGGGTCACAGATATGGACAGTACACAGCCCTAGGTAACCTAGATGGTGGCTAGTAGAACAGTGGGTTGTAAAAAGTTGGTGTAGTAGCAGGATATAAAGGCTGTCATGTAACTGTGTCAGTACTTACAACAAGATACTGGGCACCATCCATACCTCACAAATGTACAGAGTTTAACAGAATGTCCACATTTATGGCTCATATATCTGTTCTGTTTGTCTTAACATTTGCAGTTTTCTTTTGAACTATTGGCAAATTACTAAAGGTTGCTGTGAGCAACTAATAACAGACAGGCGAGATGCAGACTTCATATCCATTGGAAAATGCATGCTAATACAAAACCATTCCATCAACTGCCTAGGTTTGTACGAGCAATATTGAAATCCTTTCCCTATTTTTGGGCCTGTGTCCCACTATTATATATAGCTGTGCCCACATTAATGGCTGTAAGAGTATGAGAGGTTTGGGCAGCATGTAGCCTTATAATAACAGTCAAAGACAAAATGTCTGAGGAGCAGAGCAGACGTATAGGGCACTATGCTGGAAAGCCTGCAAAATAGGTACAGTCGGAGGTGTGAAGTCCATAACTCTGTGTGTGTGGTGTTACATCTCTTTCACCAATCACAGCATACCTACAACTACTTAGAGCAGCAACTGTGGATAAAGTCAGGAACTGGAGCAGGGCAAGACAAATGCCTACATATAAGTGGAAGGATGAACTACTAGCCAGACTAATGTAGAAAGTGCAGAATACAGCAGTTTGTATAGTAGCATAGGTTCTCTGCAGTGTAAGGAATCGGTAACCCAAATATCTGTCAGCATTTCCTCACATCAATCTATAATTATCTGCCACTGATGTACCAAGAAATCACAGTGCTATGTAAAATGTAACAGACATATTTTGCAAAACTCTCTGTTCAGTCCAATACAAGCTGTACACATGCTACATATGGGTCAGATATTACAGACAGCACACAGCCAGGAAATCCTTCAGGCAGTATATCAGGGAGGTGCTGGACTGTTCCACTAGGTCCAGCAGACAATTGGCAGTAGCACAAAAAATCCTGGACTGGAGTACAAGTAGTTCTGGCCTGGAGTCCCATTGTAATTAATGATGGTCATACTGGCCATGCTGCTACACTTAGCTAATTTCAGCCCTTGTCTGAACCCACAGCTGACTATAGAACTGTGATGTCCATATGTCTCTGTACATACAGACAGCTATGTGTACTTCAACTGTCTCTCCCTATCCCCATCATACATGATTACCCTTATCTATCTGTATGTGGCACATATAAGGTATATCTGGATCTGTTGGGTTTAATATAGACACACACACACACACACACACACACACACACACACACACACACACATATATATATATATATATAGAGAGAGAGAGAGAGAGAAAGGCAGACAGAAGGGGAAAGCGAGAGAGAGGCATAGTGTCCTGTAGAGCTGCAGCCACTCGCACATTAATTGTAACCAGTGGTACATACAAATAGAATGGTGAGCAGTAGTGTGTAATAGTGAATAAGTAGGGGTTCTAATCTCACATTGGCCACCTTGTGGGTGTTTTTGTGTGTATGTGTATATATTCCACACACAGCAGAATATACACACCCAACAGGCCTATGACTGTGCAATGCGAAATGGCCTATGACTGTGCAATGGTCATCCATTTTATGGCCCCATAACTGGTGTCCTCCACAAAAGTTGCCTCCCTGTCAGCAGCTAATGATGTCATCCATCCCAATAGTAGTGGCAGAAACTATTCAAATGCATAAGCTCCATGGCACATGCGATAACTGCATAGCATTGCAGTGTAAATAGCTAGATAGTGGTTCTAATCCCACCAATGGCAACTCAGTAAGTGAGTGTGTGTGCATGTGTGTAAATATATCCCCTTGCAGCTGTGTGTAGTTTCTGCCTATGTATGTGCAATGCCAACACATTTAAAAGCCTGTTCCTACCTGTGAACCCATTGGCCTACTTTAAAAAACCTGCTAATGTCATCAACCTTAGATGCACCGGTACACACTCTGCAAACACATAAGGTATGTGGTGCATGTGATAAGTACATAGCACTATAGTGTATATAGCTCAATAGGCAGGTGCTCTAATCTCAACAATGGCAACACAGTGCATGTGTGTAACTATATCCCCCAGCAGCTGTTTGTATGTGTGTGCTATGCCAATACATTTTAAGGTCTGTTCCACTCTGTTAACCCCCCCCCATTGGATTACTTTACATTGCCTGCTGCTGTCATTCACCTTAGATGCACCATTAGACACTCTCCAGATACATAAGCACCATGGTGCATACGATAAGTACTTAGCACTGTAGTACATACAACCAGACAGGTAGAGGTTCTAATCTCACAAATGGTAACTCTGTGAGAGTATGTATGTATGGGTGTGTGTATATGAGTGAGGCATATCCCCTGTAGCAGTGTGGCTGCCTTGTGTGTGCGATGGTTATACCATTTTGAGGGCCTGTTAATCCCACCTTTAGATTACTTTACAGGTCCTGCTGCTGTCATTCATCTTAGATGCACTGTTAGACACTCTCCAGGCACATAAGTTCTGTGGTGCATGTGATAAGTAGATAGCCCTATAGTACATACAACTAGATAGAGCGCGGTTATAATCTCACAACTGACAACTCTGGGAGTATGTGTGTGAGTGAGGCATATCTCGAATGTGTATAACTCGAATGTGTAAAAATCTGTTAACCAGTTTACTGTGTAATTTAATTTAATCCTGACTTGTGCTCAGGACTAACTTTAACCTGTGGAACTTGTTTAACTTGCTTACTTATGTAATCTCTGTAAATAATCTGTTTGTAATATGTAATACTGGTATTATGTAATGCTGTATCTGCTTACCCTTGGAGCTTTTCTCCCCGGGCCTCCGCTGAAAATGGACATGCATCCAGTCGGACTATCCCGGTCAACAAATGTAAAATAAAAATAAAATAAAAATAAATAAATAAAAATATCCTCTGTAGCAGTGTGGCTGTCTTGTGTGTGCAATGGTTATACCATTTTGATGACCTGTTCCACCCTGTGAATCCCCCCATTGGATTACTTTACAGGGCCTGCTGCTGTCATTCACCTTAGATGCCCTGTTAGCCACTGACCAGGCACATAAGTTCTATGGCACATGTGATAAGTACATAGCACTATGAATGCTACAATATTAATGTGATGACAAATTGAGGCTTACCTGGATGCTCCTTAGCTGTGGAAGCCCACCTCCACAACATATGGTGTGATCAATAATTGTGAACTGGTGGCTGAACCCAGATTTGCCAGGAACTCCTCTGTGGCGGAGACTGGTTGTTGTGTAGCATGCCCTCCACCAATGCAAGCCATATTTCCTGGCTACAGCTGCAGTCTTTTGCCATGCATGAGGTATCATATCAGTGTCACGGTGTTGGACCTGCTCATAGCTCCTGTCATGGTGGCCCACATGATTAACCAATGCCACGAGGTCTGCCCACAGTGCAGTGCATTCTTGCATGGCTATGGTGACTCCTTGACAACAGGACCCGGTGATAGAGTCTCAGGGCATCAATTATGGTATGAGTCTCTGCTTCTGAGAAAAGTGGTTTCCTACAGTGGGGCATCTCTCCTGAAAGACATGAAGAGGGAAACACATCACTTGACCATATATATTGCTCACCATTATGTATACACCCTGCACATCCACATTTGCCAGCACTATCCACTGCTAACCCCCACATCATACCCCAACATCTATCACCGCAGTATGTATGTGCCTATCAGCAACATAGTGGCAATACATCATGCATTGCCCTCCTGAGATTGATGTTTCCTGCTACTTGCTCCATGTCCCATAAGGTGTTCAAATGCATTTTCCTGTTGCACCTATTACTGTTTGTTCATAGCCTGTCTACATTGTATGCAGTGGTATCAGCCTCGTACTGTTGTAGTAAGGACCTGAGCTGTAGGCCCACCCCTTAGGTCTCCCTGGCCTTCCTTCCTCAGATTCTGGAACATATAGCTGGACAATGTCCTACAGTTTCTCCTGCCAGTCCGGTTGATATGGGTATCCTGGCACAATGTAGCAGTTGCCTCATGTAAAGGGACTGACAACCATCTACAAACACCACCAAGGAGCACACTGTATGAGAGATACAATGACATTAGGAAGCTGCAGTCCATGCTCTCTCCCTGTCAAGCCCGCATACCTGTTACTGAACAGGTTGTCGATACAATCAGTACACCTCACACACCACCCACACGTACACAACACACACATATGCAGAGATCCCCAACATACACATCCACAAACAAAGGAGACCTTCGAGGAAAACCAAACATGAACACCACAGCCCTACACAGCACATACCACACATAACCACACACCTGTGTACCGCAGCCATGAAGGCATCACTTCATATCAAACATATTACACATAGGAGACTCCATTGTGAGACACATCGATGTGCCTCTCACCAGGCTGTATATGCAGATGGTCACAATTACTTGTGAGTCAGGTGACAGAATATACCATATTGCATACTCACTGTGAGTCTGTCACACTCCATGTTGGTGTGCCTGACCTTAGATGGACTTCCTTGGACTATATGCAGTGAGACATGAGTAAGCACATTGATTACGTGTCCCAGGCAGGTATGTCCCTAGCCTTATGCAGCTTCCACTGTTACCCAGACTGATGCCGCAATACAATCAGAAAATAATTGACCTTAAGATGTGACCTGTTATCTTGTGATATTCCAGCGGGTCCAGTACCTGAGAGCCTGGGATAATATGGTCAACAGTCCATGATGCTTTGCCAGAGATGGCATCCATCTGTCTCAACTGGCCTTCGCGCATCTGGCAATGGTTCTCACCACCCCTATAGTGCCTTCATTAGGAAAAGTGGTGAGGTTATCACTACCAGCATACAACTGTCAGTGCCGCAGACATTGAAGGTCATGTTACTAAATGCTAGGAGTCTAGACATGACTCTGCCCTGAGTGCAAGCATTCTTAACCCTGAGAAATGCTGACATCTGTGTAGTCACAAACACATGGTTGAAAGCTGCAGAGAGCACCCCAGCCTTACCTGGTCAAGCATCCTATCATACAGTCAGACCCCAAAGTGTGGGCAGTAATTCCATGGGACTTGGGGTTTCATTATATATGAGACACATACACAACTCCACACTGTACAGGCAGTAAAATGCACAGGGGACACAGCAGGGGCAGTTCGCCATTGTCAACACACCTATTCAAACCATAGCTAACTACCGGCCAGCACATGTGAACAGGAAGACCATTCTGCCTATATGGACCTCATCAACTGTTGTAGGATTTGGGTCTGTACCCTGATCTTGGGTTACTTGAATGACCCAAACATACATTGGAAGACGTACCCATGCCAGCACACAAATGGCCAGAGAGCCATCAACACTGGAATTACAAACACCTTGGTGCAGTTAGGGGCTACTCCCACATGAGGTGAAGGTGTGTTGGAGATGAAACAACACAAAACAGGTTACTACTGCAACATCCATACAGTGTCATCATCTGTGGCAAAGCAACCATGCAGTCATGTTTGCAGTCACCATCTCCCACAATACCCATCTAGCTAGGGTCAGACATACATACATACACCTCCAACATGGAATACAGCCTCCTGTGGGGTGGTATACACAGCTTCACAGCCCCCAACTCTTCTATAGGAACTGGCACCAATATCAACAAATACACACAAGCACTATACGTGCATTTGTATAGATGCATGGAGTCAGGTATACCCAACAGGGCTACATCATTCTCTGCAAGGATAGGTACTCCTGTCTGGTTGACATCTAAAAGAAATAGTGCCTATAACAGGGAAGACATACTGCTGTCAGAGATAAAGTAGGAGCAGGTGCCCATTTTGGAGCAATGTCTCCTTAGTGTGAACAAGTGAATGGGATCACTCCTGAAAAAGTGCACAGCAAACACAGAGCCCACATTGTCAACATCCACTATAGACAATCATCTCCCCTTTTGCACAAATGTCAGCAACATCAGAGGAAACACTTGAATCTGCTCACATGTGTTGTACAAGGACACCACCTATAACAGTGCTGTAGATCTAGCATACTTGATGCCTGACAGAGCCAGTGTAGGCTTCACCCTGTGTCCCCCTATAAGTATATCAGGATGCTCCCAGTACCTGCACCCTTCTCCTATATGTAGTGAACAGATCACCACTGCCATGTGAAAGTCATGGTATACAGCCATCATGGGAGCATATCACAGGATGCATCCTACATGACACCAAGCACAACCTTGCAATACCATAAGGCACTGCATTCAAAGGAGGCCTGACTACCACCATTGTCCCAACTATGTGAAGTACAACCACTGTCACCCCCTTTACACTAATGGGGGGTGTCCACTAATGTGTCACATTATACACCCATCAGCCTAAGTAGGCTAATCTGCAAGGCCATGGCACAGTTTATAGTGAACCTCACTAACGAGAACATTGGTGACTTCCACACACTCCATCTCACACATTTAGGCTTCGTCATGGAAGGGATCATGCCTGTTATACTCAGCTGACTTCTTTGACACAGTCACCAAAGCCATTGCAGGTGGGGTGAGAGTGCACACTGCCTACCTTGACCTAGACAAAGACTTGGACAGTATAACCCACTTGGCCATAACAGATATATGCTCCCAAGTATGTATCACACCATATGTTACCAGCGGGGTAGCACACTGGCAGGCTGACATGACACACCTAATCCACACAGGGGAATCCACCTCAAGTGCTTGACCCATAACTAATGGTGCTACCTGGTATTCTGTGTTTGGGCCTCTGTTATGTATGCTGTACACTTCTGATGTGCAGGGCATAGGCATTGGGCTATGGGCAACGATGTTTGCAGACGTCTGCATGCTGTGTGCTGTCACCGGATTCCTTAGTGATGTGGACACCTGCCTTGGAGAGTCTCACACAGACACATGACGGGTGCCAGACACATGGCCTCAGGCTGCATACCAGGAAATGCAGTGTCAACCCCTCTGGGGAGACTGACATCCCCACATATTATCACGGTACTAACAACATCCTAGGCATGCGATCAGTATTGAGGGTTTTGTGCACACAGGTTGATGGCAATATGACAGCTCACCTCCATGTTGATTCTGTTGTAAGGTAAACCTTCCAGATGACCCACCTCATACATAAGGGTATGTCATCCAGGTACATGGGGTCATGACATCCCTGTATTCCCCCCAATCAGGCCCATTATTGAGCATAATGACTTGTTCATCTTTCACAGTGCATGCAGCAACTGGGGATATCACAGAGGTTCCCCACCAGGGAATACCAGGGCTTCAAGCATCTACCATACACACATAGGCTATAAACCCATCCCTCTACCCAGTTTCATACATACTCCTCAGAGGAGACCTCTGCCTGGCATACAAGGCAATCATGGACTCCACTTTGTTGGGACTGCTGCACAAGTGCAACTGAAGCTCCACTCTATTAACCCACACATATGCCCTCAACCTGGTGTGTGACATAAACTGGGCTTCTTGGTGGCTCAGATGTGTGCCCCACACACTCACCCTGCTGTGGAATGGACAACCTTTCCACATCTGGCAGGGTAGCTATTTACACCTTTTCAAGTGGAACCTGGGTAACTGTATGGTTGACAGCACATACGCCCCTGGGATACCACCTGTGTTCCTGTTGAACTTTGACATCAGGTGCTGACTTGAATACACATGGGCTAACATCTGGGCTAGGCTTATGCTGCTCAGGGCCCATAGCCTAGTGACCTCATATGGTCCTAGTTATACCAGTTATGGCCTGTGTGCTGTGACAGACTGTGTTGTTATGTGTCCACACCCATCACTGCCATCTACTGTGGTGTGTTCCCTATGGGCAATGTTACAGTACCATGTCATACAGCCACCATCCGACAAATACGTGACTGGTAATACAAGTGTATGTGGACATTCCAGCAACAAGTTTGCTACACAATACCTGAGAGCAGTGCAAATGTGATGTACGGTTTCCTTCTGGTAGGTGTCCGACATCTGCAGTACACAGATGTTTGTGGAATGTGTACATGTGCCTGATATATGTGGACCCCTGCCAGACAAATGTGGATGTTTGGAAGCAGTTGAACAATATGTAATGGTTCTACCCAGACTGGGGGGAATGTGTCTGTGACTTGGCAGGCCCCTCAGAACACAGTAATGGTACATTTGTATCTGTACTGTATTAATTACCTTACATTGTATGCTCAATATGTATACACTGCTGCTGAGGCGGAGCTTGTGTCCCCACACTACTGCTGCCTATAACCTGCTGTCTCGCTGCAGGGTGTCCCAGGTATGCTAGCCATAGCTGTCAGGCAATGAGATACAGGTGTAGAGTATGCAGTGACCTAGCCAGAGTATGTCAGGAACAGTCAGGGACACCCGAGCCATAGTTGAACTATGCCTGTATGACATTCACAGACTCAGAGGGCCTCACTGACACTGCATGATGTGATATGCCAGATGTATCCCCCAGTAGTTACTGTCACTATTGTACAACATACAATCCAGTAGCATTCACACATGATTGCTGGGGGGACTCAGGGGTCACAGCTGTGATCTATGTCACTGCAGACAGAGCCAAAAGTGAAGACTGTAGGTTCTTGACAGTTGACTAACAGCAACATGTCATTCCAAGATATGTTGTTGAGACCTACTGTTGGAATTCCTATTTCTGATGACTGCAGCCCACAATCTGCATTCCATTACATGGGGAATTCTATGACATACCTGGTATAGTGCTGTACTTCTTTGTAAGCAGAAATTCAGTGTTAGTTTTCCTAGGAAAGCACAGTCTGTCTTCATGAAGAAAATCACAGATGTGTTTACCATAGGCAGCAACTTTTTGCAGGTAATACTGATGAACAGGTGATTGCCTGTGCACCAGTGTGTGATTCACACTTGCTAATAGCATCCATAACAGCTGGGTTCCATTTTCATTAGCCAATGGCATGGCAACTCAGTGCTATAATTAAGGCCTTCATGTAGGCTTTGGCCCTTTTCCTGGCCTGTGAGGATAACATTATCAAGGTGTAGGAGCTACAGTATCACAGAGGGTAGGTATAAATACTGTCCACTGTTTGGATTGATGTGATATGACCACAGTTTTGCATGCTATGTTTGGTCATTGTTAACAGACTTTCTGATTCTGTGGCAGTTTACTGTTTAACAATGTGTGTTGGGATCAGTAAGGAGACAGGCAGATGTGAGTGCCATACATCACTTTTATTTGAATGTGCATGCTGCTGCAGTTGACGCTGGTCTATTAGCTGTGTATGTTTGTAAGGGGAGATTGTGACACATGTTCCTGTCACCTGACCATTTCCCCCCAACCCTTTATGTATGGGTTTTGTCTGGATGCCCTGTGCTAGGTGTTTGGGAGGTATAGTAAGTCTGTAGCAGGTAGGTGATCATACTGTGTGCAGCAAGCTGCAGCTGCTGCATTCTGGCCAGGAATCATACTGGGGATTGTGACTATATTGGGGAACAGCAAGCTGTATATGTGAGTGAGGGAGCAGTGTCAGCTCTGTTGTGACAGCATAGTCAGGGTGAGGGTACCCATAACAGTCTACGTGGGGCATGTGCCTCTGGTATATATGTTACGTAATAGTGCCATCCAGAGAGTGGTAGGGAGCACTTAGGACACGTATTCATATTTGTGACGTGTCCCATCCCACAGGCCTTTGACATGCTTCTGTGGGTGGCAGTGACTGCGGTAGCAACAATCAGTTCTGCTGGACATTGCAGCACTCAGTTATTTCTATGTTGCATTGACAAGAATGTACTTGTGCAACAGACTGGTCTGTTGGCCAGGACTAAGTGTCCAGATGTCACATATGCTAGGTATGTCACAGATAGAGCTGCTGACTCATTATTATGGCAGGTGTAGTTTTGAGATATATATATATATATATATATATATATATATATATATATATATATATATATGTGTGTGTGTGTGTGTGAGTGTGTGCATGCATACAGTGTATTACACAGGATTGGCATAAACATGTGTGTTCGAATGGGTATGATGTGTGACATTGACATGTCTGTCCTGATTTTTATAACCTCAGTTTGCACTGACTTGCCAGTACTTCAGCACACAGAATAGGTTTTATGACAACCATGCCATAAGTAGGCAGCACAACTGTGGACATTCTGCAACACTTGATATTGTAGGCCTCATGTACATCCATCAACATGTATTTGGCTGTGTACTGGTCCGGTGTCTGCATCATAGGCCCAGGTACACTGTCATTTATCTCATTATATGTAGAAGTAGTGTGTCACTGGCAATCAGGATATCTTTGTTAAAATACCAGCTTTTCTTCACACTGAGTGGCCTAGTGCACTATGCTGTAGGTGACAAGATGCTGGATTCAATACTTGGCAGAGGTGTGTGTTTTTGCTGATGTAACATCAGTGTAATCCACGATATATTAATAGAAACACCAGTTATTATATAGAGCTGAGTTGGCCTAGTGGGCTAATATACTGTGCTGTAGTTCTGAGGATTTTGCGTTCAATATTTGGCAGGCGTATATATTTCTGCTGATGTGACATCACTGTAATGCATGATATATTTATAGAAACACCAATTATGCTTCAGAGCTGCATTGGCCTATTGGGATAATGCACTATGCTATAGTTCAGAGGGTTCTGGTTTCGAGACTTAGCAGGGGTGACTCTTTTATTGATGTGCATAACAGTGTTAGAATCAGATAAGGTGATTAAAACTGTTTTAAGTGGGTTTGCATGACTCGCTGAGATGCTAAGCAGCACTTAGTCCCACTTAAACCTGTGCTATTTCCAAAAAAAAGAAAAGAAAAAAAGGGGTGATAGGAAAGCTTTGAAATGGGGGCAAGCGGGAAAAAAGCAATGTGAAAGCCAGGTAGAGATGAGCACAGAATATTGCGTTTTGACTACTTGTTAAATTGGCCAGTGCAAAAACTGAAATTTCAAAACAAGTCAGAGTCTGACAAAAATTGGAGGCAGATGATCAGTGGAAGACTCTAGCACTCTTGATCTGATATCCAAAACAATGATTTTTGACCTTTGTCTTACAAGGGTTCGGCATGGAATTTATCCATGCAAGTGGAGAAGAGTGATTCAGTATTATTTATTTAGTTATTTATTTGTCATTTGTTAACTGGGTAGGTGAGGTAGGTAGAGGACCCTTTTCTGCCATGATCCAGATGTAGGGACAAAAACATTGAATATAATGTACAAAGACAATAAATTTATTTCTCAACATAGGAGCAAAAAAAAAAGATGAGAGACTAACAACAGCTATATATGGAACACAATACAGTTATTGAATTCACATTCCCATGCTAGTAAAGCTTCTTAAATGTTTTCACAAAAGTATGTACATTGTACATAATGAGTATGCACAGTACATATACTAATATGCAGCATATATACATCTCATAGGTAAATGTATAACAGTTCATAGTGACACTGCAGGGTTTACAAGAGCAAAGGTAAGTTACTGCATTGGTGGAGTCTTGAACTGCACATTATACTTAAAGAACTTACAAGCTGACTCATAGAAGAGGTGTTCTGAAAGGGTCTTCTTGAACAGTAAGAGAAATTATTGACGTTTTACTTCATGTAGGGGTTTATTCTATAGAGCATGACCTAGTCTGGAGAAGACTTGCTCATCAAAGACTTTAAAATGGGCAGGTCAAAGAGATAATGTCATCTTTGCTCTTTCTTAGGGAATATGCGTGATTAGAGTCATAATTCAGTACTAAGCTAACTGCCCTTGAAAGCCATTTTAAGCCTAGCCAATTATCCCTTGTGAGGCTCAAATCCTGCATCTTGTATTTGTAAGGGAAACACCTTAGCCATTAAGCCACCCTCCCAACTTAGTGACTGATGTTTTTTTTTTTCTTTTAATGGGGGACTATAACCCCTTTTTAGTAAATTATAAAGCAAAGTACCTAGTAGATACTTGGATCTTTCACTTATTGGGACCAAGTTCAGAGCCTTTAGGAGGTTGCAGTAGTATGATTTAAAGTCTGCAAGTAGTATAAACTTAACAAAGTTACTAAGAGTGATTTGTAGCCCTTGTTTTTTATAGGTAGAATGTTTTGGAAAGACATTAAGGGAGACCCCATACCATAGTTTAGGGAGCAAGACATTTTGGCAAAGGCTTTGCAGACCCCAGGAAAAAATAGGCGGCTGAATCTGTAATATACATTTAGTTGTGAATGGATATTATTAATAATATTGTCAATGTGTGTGGAAAAAGCTAGAGACTAGTCAAGGGTCTTATGTAAGTATTTATACTCTGTCACATAAGAAATTATATTGTCTCTCTAGTAAGTCAGGAGCTTTTGGGAGAGGTTCAATAGCATAACATTATTTCTTATGGCTAATCAGAAGATTATTCTGTTCAGACCATTGCAGCAGTTGAAAAAAAAAACTGCTGTGATTGTAGGATTCTGGGGAATTTATTTGCTTTAATTAATAAAATGTCTGCATATACTGTCCAATCCTGTTTATGGAGGTCTTCCATCTATGGAACAGGCTCCCCATCCATGTGAAGCAGAGTTCCTCCCTTATCCAATTCAAGTGCAGCTTGGACAATTTAATGGGAAACTGGAAATTCATGCCTGGTTTGGCACCTATGTCTCTAATGGAAACAGGTAAACTGTAAATGATTCATCTCACAGGCCCATGCTTGCACTTATCAAGGGAATCAGAACTTGTCAGAGAGTTGGGATACGTGGCTAGGCTTAAAAAGGCTCTTGTGGTCATTAGCCTAGTAAACACCTATAAACCTATGAACCTATGAGATCATTAAAGAATAAAGAAAGCAGTTAAGGGCCTAAGATGAACTCCTGTATTAATGTTATCATGAGATGACGTGATTGTTAGATCAAACTTGAAATGTGCTGCTGTCATTGTAGCTTTGGAACCATTTAATGGTATTTTGACCAAAGATAAATTTTATTACTCTGCTTAGAATAAATTTGTGGTTTACAGTTTTGAAGTCCTAGTCATGTCAATAAATATCATTGCTGTAATGAGATCATATTTAGTTAGGTGTTGCAAGTAAAGTTGTAGCGCTATTTAAGGAATTTCTGAAACCATGTTGCCTATCAAAGAGAAAAGCATGGTTATTTATATGTTGCAGAAACTATTTGTAAAGATTTGGTTAATATTTTCTCAAGAGGGCATAGAGAGAAATACATTGATAGTTCTTGCAAGTGTTGGGTGTTGTTACTTTAGAGTGAGAGAAAAAGACAGCATGCTTTAAGGCTGGGGACACTTCTCCAGTAGTAACGGAGAATTTACAGACATATGATAAAGACTTGGCAATAATATACACATATTTTATATATATATATATATATATATATATATATATATATATATATATATATATATATATATATATATAAAAGTCTCCCTAATGGATATCTCAGAGAAGCAGAAGGTGACAGAATATTCAGATAAGGTATATAGTTGAAACTGCAGGTTACTTTGTGAAGCTGGGAGGTCTGAGTTTGAGGCATGAAATTTGTTGATGATGGCATTTTTGGATGAGATAATTTTATATTCCTGTGTTGGATGATTATGTAATTAGAACCACTACTGGCAGAGAGATGCATTTGTAGATTGTTTTATTAGTTGCTTTGTTTCTTTCCAGAATTTTTTTTTCCATTGTTTGTGGTAAGCATTTGTTTTTTTTTTTTCTTAAATAAAGAAGCTTGGCTAACTTAGTTGCTATTCTGGTTTGCTTTCTTAGGGAATGGTAAATGTCATGCAAGAGTATATTAGCAGGGTTTTGTAACCACACTAGCCAAACTTTGTCTCCTTTTTTCATGAGAATTTTTATATTTGGCAGACATGGGGTTTTTTTGCCCATCAACCTCTTATGTGTACAGGGAAATGTGTCATGGATGCACATGGAATATCTGTGAAGAATGATAGATCTACAGTGAGGTTATTCATTTGGCTGAGGGAAGACAAATTAATTGTATTCAGGTGGTACAAAAGGGAAGCTAGCTTCTGTTCATGGAATGGACTTCCTGTACCTATATGACATGTAAGTTTGATTAAAAAGACCAAGCAAACAGCACTGGATAATAATCACTTTGGAAATTTGGAAGAACGTTAGTGTTTGTGCAACAGTTGCCCTTGTTTGTAATAATAAGATCAAGTTATTTTCTTTCTAAAGGTTGGGCCTAGTTAGATATATTTTACAAGTTATTCTAGGTTAAGTTGTTGTAGTATTTTTAAGCTGTTTGGCTTCAGACCCATTAGCAACTAATTTAATGTCTGTGAGGATGATGGTGCTCTTGCTGGGCCCATAAAGGAATATTTGTAGATTTTGTAAAATGGTAACTTTGATAGCAGTGACAGAGGAAGGAGCTTGAATATAGACATAAGCAATGTGAAAGTGGGTATACTTATGTATGGTTAGGTTTGCTAGCACCAGGTTGGGGGCTTCATCTTTGAACTGTTAAACTTTTGGTGCGGTCAATAATTTGCAAAGAAGAATTATTCTTGATTGGGAGCATGACTCCACACCTGGATATAGTGTCTGGTGTAGTAATAAACAAGATGTTGTACTTGGATTGAATGAAGGTGGAAGGGCAGAAATTGTTTTGTAGCCAGGTCTCAGTGATGGCTGATATGCTCGAGTTTTCACAAGAAATCCAGACTTCAAAATCGATCCATTTATTTTTTGTACCGGAGTTCATTTAAGCAACTTTAAGTTTACTTTATTAATTGATTAATGCAGTATTGGGATTAGAGGGGACTGAGTGAGATGGGGGAGGTGATTCTGGGGAGTGGGCAGTCTGCTTCCTGTAATATACTTGAATTAGAGCTCTTGGACAGCGCACTCGGTGACACACGGAGTTTATTGAGAGAAAACAAAGTAAAAATCCAACATTATTGTCAGCATTACGTTTTCGTTTAAAATCTTCCTCAGATGTGAGCTGATAAAATCAAAGTCCATCTTTATATATCTGTTTCATAGTAATTAACCTATCACAGTCATCTATTCTAACCACTTCATTCCTAATTTAATTTTTTTAAAACAAACGGATAGTAAGGTCTCACTATGCCTTATAACAAACGTATATCACATTTCTGTATGTTGAAAGCATGATCCATATATAAGTGTGGGTGGGAATACCATCACATGAAAGAAAGCTAAAAAGTATATTTAAAAAGTATATATAAGAATATCTTAAATACAAATTAAAATAACAAAGACTTTTAATGTGTTTTTAATATTGCTTTTACAGTACTGCTATCCTCTGGCTCCATCTTGTGGTTCTAAATCAGAAGTGTTGATAAAAGACTGGTTAGAAACAAACTAAACATACTCTAACTAGTCTTCCTTCAAACTTTAAAATTGTTACAAAAATTCATAAAATACATAAATAATGTCCAAAGTTAATACCTTAAAAAAATAAATATATGTTAAAAAAATTGATGTGGTTAAATGTTTAATTAAAAGACCTATTGTAATTCATAATTGTGCATGAGGGCCTTTCCATTAGCTGTGTGGAACAGGATTAAAGCTTTGCTGACCTTAGTTTCACGAGAGCAGCTATAGAGATATTTTAATTAAGGCCAGGAAATTTATTAGCCTGTAAAGTTATTTGCTACAGTAGCTCTCTGTATTCAATTTTCTCCTCCCATAGGCCACCATCCATGTTCACCCTTTCAATAACAATTATCAGCTCACATCTGAGGAAGATTTTAAACGAAAATGTAATGCTGATGTTAATGTTGGATTTTTACTTTGTTTTCTCTCAATAAACTTTATGTGTCACCGAATGAGCTGTCCAAGAACTTTATTGCTTCTCCTTTACAGGTTACCTTGGTATTGGTTTTAGTTATTGTTTGGTGACCTTGTGGACCTTTTTTGGACTTGTTTTGTGGTTGCCTGGCCATGGAAGGTGAAACGAGCATGGACAGAGAAGGAAGGAGCAGAAAGGAGGAGCTTGGGCAGACCAGGAGGTTGATAGGCCAGCTATCCCAGCTCATAGATTTACTTACCCCTCTGAGCCAATCAATGGTGGAATTTGTGAGCAAGGCTCAGGAGTGGAGGAACCAGGAAACAAAAGGTCAGCTGGGGTCAATACGGCTTGAAAATACTCGTAATGCAGATGCTCTTTCTCTTAACAACAACGTTTCTAATGGTATGGATTTTCAGACTACCCCAAGGTTACTAAGGGAATTTGAAGGAATTAATGGACTTGGTACTAATGGTGGACGTTTGACTTCACCGGGACATGAATTTAGAACATTAAATGTAGGACATTGTGATATCAGCATGGACTTCAATAACTGGCTACAGGTTAGTTCTTCTACAGACTTTAAAAACAAAACGTTTAAACCTGGGCCGGTTTCTAAGTCCTACAAAAGTAAATTAGAAAAATTCGAGAAACTGTTCTAAAAAGTTAAATCCTTTGACATAGAAAAAGCTTACTTAGCAGAATGTATTTCTGAAGGTATAGTTCCAAAGGGACTGAGGATATATAAATATCCTAATAATGTTGTCCCAGGAAGCACTTTTCACAAATAACTTGTTGACATTTTTAACAGATATGGGCTGGATGTATTAAAATGCATGATAGCAGAAAATAACAGAATGAGGAAAGATTTATTAAAAGAAGTTGAAGTTTTTGAATGAATGTATAAAAAATTATCTTATTTTTACTATCCCAGCAGAGAAAGTGAAGTACAATAATATCAGAAGTGAACTAGATAGTCATTGTAATGACATTATAAAATGAAAAATTAAGAAGTTAGAGAGGAACATTACTGATTATAAAAATGACATTGCTTATCCCAAACCAAAGTCAGGATGGAGGTTTTGGGAAACAAGGAATGTTGATGAAGAGAGGGAAATGCAAATGAGAATGGTAGGGTAGGTGAACTTGTCTCTGAATTAGATGATTTTGCTGGTGAACCCCCCCTTAAGAAGATCTGAAAGGCTTAAGAATAGGGGTGGGTATCAAAGGCAGCAACATTCAAATTTTTGGGGAGAAACAAGAAGGGGGAGGTACTGAGAACTAATGGTACCAACCACCCCAACTTAGGTTTTAACAATTTTATTCAGGACAGCACCAACCCTTTTAGATTAATTAAAGATGATTTTAGCATTTATAATTTTAGTCATGTGGTTTTAAAACATGAACACTTTGATTTATTAAGCAAAGGAATCAAAATTATTCCCCTTAAAATGGAGACCTTACAAGAACTATGCTTGACATCAAGCTTTTTACAAGAAAAATTATTTTCAGACTATGTTCAGTCAGAACACTAATTATGAACCTACTAATTTAGTAAGAAAAAGTTTATTTAATCCTCCACTTCACCCTCAAATAAAAAACTTTGAAAACCTGGTGGAATGTGAAATTAGGAACAATTTCAAGAAGGTAAAATACAGGAGTAATCTTGACCCACTAGAAAATATAACTTTGAATGAACTTAGGTGTGACAAAAATCTAAGAATTATGAAACCAGAAAAGGGAGGGGGGATAGTTTTGATGGATTGCCTGATGTACGAAGGTAAAATGAACGAGATTTTAAGGGACCCAAATAGGTATTCAAGTGTTTCTAAAAATGAAATCAGCATAGCCTACAGACGAATTGATATGGCCCTTGAAGAACTGTTAGAAGGATTGATAGACCACAAAACTTTTAGGTTTTTAAAGGTGGATAAGCCAAGAATTCCTACAATTTTTGGGATCCTGAAAATTCACAAGGCTATATTAGACCCCCCCCCCCCTTCGTCCTATTGTTTCGGCTGAAGGGTCAAAAACAATGCTACTTGCCAAATACATAGATTCAAAATTAAAAACACTATGGGTTAAAAGTAATAACATTTTAAGAGACTCGTGGGACTTTTTAAAATGTTTAAAACAAGACTTATGGAATGAGGATCTAAACTTTTTAACAATTGACGTGGTAGACCTCTTTTCTAACATACCCCATGAACAAGGTTTAAGCTTATTAGAAGAGGTAGTTTTTAAAGATAATACTTTAAGTCATAATGAATGTACTATGGTTATGCAGTTGATTGATTTAGTACTAAAATCCAATTTTATTTACTTCAAAGGTGAATACTTTCACCAGGTAAAAGGCATAGCGATGAGTGCAGCTTGTGCCCCAACATATGCCAACCTGGTTTTAGCCAAATGGGAGGAAAAAGTGGTCCTAGGGTCTGTGTACAGCAAATGCTGGACCCTGTATAAAAGATTGTTGGACAATATATGTATTTTGTGGGTAGCACCTGTTGAACAAGTTGTACCTTTTATTAAATTTTTAAATAAGAGCACTAATTTTTTAGAGTTCACTTTTAAGTTAAGCCAGAATAATTTACAATATTTCGATGTTGAAATTTACAAGAATAACAACACGTTTCATTCAAAGGTTTACATGAAAAATACCTATTCCAATTACTACCTACATTACAACAGTGCTCACCCTATGCATTACAAGAGAAATATAGTCAAAGGCCAATACATAAGATCATGTCAAATGACTTCAAATGATGATGACTTCTTCAACGAAATGAACACATTAAAACAAATGTTTAAAAGAAGAAGTTACCCTGACTGGCTATTAGAACAGACAGAAGATGAAGTGCTTCAAGGCAGGAATGAGGAAGTTAAACCTATTCTAGGAGTGGAGGCAACTCAGAGCATTGTAGGTCGGGACAAAACAGAGGAAAATTTCAATAAGGCACTAGTTATAGAGTATAATGCTAGTTCAAAGGTAGTTAGGGAAATTATAGAAAGGGAGTGGAATAGGTTCATGGCTTTTACGGACATAGGATTTTCAAAGACAACTTGAAGATGGTTTATAAGAACTTGTGTAGTCTAAAAACTTTGTTAGAAACAAATTACGATGTTCGATATCCTAATGACAAAACTAAAAGGGGAACATTTAAATGTGGGCATTGTTCCCAGTGTATATATGTTGCTAATACGGAAAGTGTTTTTTTTAGATAGCAGAAACACAGTTTTAGAAGGAAAGTATTACAATAATTGTGATTCCAAAGGCTTGGTGTATTTGGCATTATGTGAGATATGTCATGCATTTTATGTGGGAAAAACAGAACGTAAACTGAAAAGAAGAATTTATGAACATATGTATGACATTCAGACTCAAAAAGAGACCAATGCATTATACAAACACAAGCAGAAATGTTCTAATGCCCAATACGTATTTTTTGTTATTGAAAGGGTGAACATGGATGGATGGCCTATGGGAGAAGAAAATCGAATACAGGGAGCTACTGTGGCAAATAACTTTACAGGCCAATTAATTTCCTGGCCTTAATGAAAATATCTCTATAGGTCCTCTCTTGAAAATAAGGTCAGCAAAGCTTTAACCCAGTTCCACACAATTAATGGAAAGGCCTTCATGCACAATTATGAATTACAATAGGTCTTTTAATTAAACATTTAACCACATCAATTTTTTTAACATATATTTATTTTTTAAGGTATTAGCTTTGCACATTATTTATGTATTTTATGAATTTTTGTAACAATTTTAAAGTTTGAAGGAAGACTGGTTACAGTATGTTTAGTTTGTTTCTAACCACGTCTTTTATCAACACTTCTGATCTAGAACCACAAGATGGAGCTAGTGGATTGCAGTACTGTAAAAGCAATATTAAAAACACCATTAAAAGTCTTTGTTATTTTAATTTGTATTTAAGATCTTCTTATATATACTTTTTAAATATGCTTTTTAGCTTTCTTTCATGTGATGGTATTCCCACCCACACTTATATATGGATCATGCTTTCAGCATACAGAAATGTGATATACGTTCTGTTATAAGGCACAGTGAGACCTTACTATCTGTTTGTTTTTAAAAAATTAAATTAGGAATTAATTGGTTAGAATAGATGACTGTGATAGGTTAATTACTATGAAACAGATGTATACAGATGGACTTTGATTTTATCAGCTCACATCTGAGGAAGTTTTTAAACGAAAATGTAATGCTGACATTAATGTTGGATTTTTACTTTGTTTTCTCTCAATAAACTTCGTGTGTCACCGAGTGCGCTGTCCAAGAGCTTTATTGCTTCGCCTTTCCAAGGTTACCTTGGTATTGGTTTTAGTTATTGTTTGGTGACCTTGTGGACCTTTTTTGGACTTGTACTTGAATTAGAGTGGACATTACCTGATCTGTGCAGCTTATACTGCTGGTAGTAAATTATAGAGGAAGACATTTCTAAAAATAGGGATGTGTTTATTACAGTGTAGCAAACAGGTTTGTAAAAAGTACTGTTTTCTTAAGACATAAGTTTAGAATATGTCTGGAGCTGGAAGGAATTTATAAGGGAATGCTGTATAATTTTTTTGTATTGATATTATATGTTATGGTAGAGTATAAAGGAATGTTATCTATAGGATGGGAGGCAACTAGTAAGGCAGAGGAAAATGGGAAAGCTTGAAAGATATGGTCTTAATGCAATTATTATTGCTTACATGTAAATGGGTAACAAAATGGTAGAATAAGAAGGACTGTGATAGTAAGCTGGAATGCTGAGCACTTTGACAAGCAGAAGAGATGAAGGTAAAGCAGTGATAGTGAGTGAAATAAGCAAAGTGCATTCTGTCTTGTGCTCTGTGGAGAGTGAGATGTATATGTATCATGTACTTGCTCGTAGTGTGAAATGGCCTGCGCACTTGGGGGTGGCATAAACAATCTAAGAGTGATGACAGGAGGATAGAAGAAGGGAGAGGAATCTGTGTAAGACTGAGTGGAGGAGAAGAGTGATGGATGGGACTAGTGATGGATGTGGCAGAAGGGGATAAGAGGGGGGAGGAATATATATACCTGCTGCTTAGACTGAGAGAAATAAAAAAGACAAGAAAGAGAAAACAGTGGCCAATCTTTCGGCAAGTAAGAGAGAGGGTGCAGAAGAGTTTGTCTGAGAGCAGAGGATGGGGGAAGGGATATATCAGCCTCTCTGCCACCTAGGTTGAGAGAATGAAAATAGAAGATGGAAATTACAATAGCCTATCTGCTACCTAGGCTGGTGAGGGGAAGTGGAAATGGAAGCACAGGCTTATTAACCACATAAGCAAGAGTAAAAGAGGTGAGGAGAGAAGGGTACAGTACCTATCAGTTATGTAGTCTACGACAGAGACGGTACAGTACCTATCAGCTATGTAGTGTTGGACATAGAGGGTATAGTACCTATCTGCTATCTAGTCTTGACAGAGAAAGAGTTGAGAACAGTGGGTAAAACAGTTTATCTGGTATGAAGAGAAAGTGGGAGAGAAGGCATAGAGTAGCCTGCTTGCCACATAGGCTGTGTGATTGTACAGCTCACTGATGTGAAAGTAAGATAACAGGAGAAGGAAATTATGGCAGCCTATTGTTTACATAGACTGAGAGACAGAAAGAGAGAGTACTGGTTTGAGAATGTCACTTAGGATGAGAAAATGAAAGCTGAGTCTACACTTGGGCAGAAGGAAGAAAGTAGACAGAGTTCAGAAGTCCTTAACAAAGTAGACAGAGTTCAGAAGTCCTTAACTCAAGCAGACTAGTAGCAAGGTTATTGCTTGTGACTGACAGTCTATAAGAGATGTCCAGAGGAAGAGTTGGAATGTTGCAGTCTGTACCACTCCTGTTTGAAAAGAGAGAGGAAGTGCATCAGAGTGGGGAGGGGGGGTATGAGGATGAGAATGACGGCAAAACAGTTCTAAATGCCTACCATAACCTGACCAAGGCATTTGACACAAAACCCCACTTGGGATTGTTGACAAACTCAAGAGGCTAGATACAAACCCTTATGCCACCCAGTGGATAGCCAGATGATTCACAGATAAAGCCCGGGAAGTTAGAACTGGGGAGCCACCTCTACAAATAAGCCAATCACAAGTGGAGCCCCTTAGGGATCTATCCTGGGACCAATCCTTTTTGGCATTTACTTCTCTGAAGTCAAGGCCAATGTCAAGGGCCTCTGGATGACTAAATCTGCAGAAGAATGCAGATTAGGAGCAGTCATACAATCCTCCACCAACACTAGTGTTCAGCAGGAAGGGCTAACACAAACAAATAATTTGTGTCAGAGCCATGGACTAAAACTAAATGCCAAGAAATGCATAATAATAATTTTTGGTAAGTCATTCATCCCTGGTAACTATCATATTGACAACACACCCGTAAACACTGATAAAGTCATCAGGGACTTTGGGACACACATAGACAGTAATCTAGCCTTTGGCCATCATGTGTCTATAGTAGTGAGGAAATCATTTTATGTTGTACAACTTGTAAACAAAGGTATGTCACCTCTATCCAAGGAGGTCATTGTTCCATTGTATTCAGCATTCATTAGCCCTATCATTGAGTACAATGTCCCATTTGGCATGTATCTACACAAGCACATCCAATACTTAGAGTGTCCACAGAAGTTTTTCACTAAAACAATACAGGGTGCAAGTGACACGTCCTATGCAGACCACCTGAAAACCAAAATCTGTCTCCTACTGGCTGTTGAGGGGAGATCTGTGCCTGGCATACATTCATTGTCAGACTCTACCCTGATGGAGTTCCTGCATATCTGCAAAACAAATAGTAGCAGAATTACTCATTCTAAAGACTGAAACCTTGCTTGTGATATAAATGCATCCTGCTAGAGAGACAGGTATGTATCCCAGAGATTACCCCTTCTCTGGAACAGGCTCCCCATCCATGTGAAGCAGAGTTCCTCCTTAACCCAATTCAAGAGTAAACTAGATGAGGAACAGGAATTCATCCCTGTTTTGGAAACTATGTCTCTAATGGACACAGGCAGCATGTAAATGGTTTGCTTCCCAGGCCTCTGTTTGTAAATGTTGCATCTCCCAAGCCCCTGCTTATACTTATCAAGGGTACCAAAACTTGTCAGAGATTTGGGATGCATGGCTAGGCTTAAAAAGGCCCTTATGATCATTAACCTAGTATACACCTATGGACCTATGAACATATTTGAGTTAGAATGATAGCAGCTCATTATCTTTGATTATGTGGGAATGATGGGAAAGTGCATCTAGTATGTTAAATGTGATGAAGTAATACTGATAGGATGTGTCTATCATATATACGTAGGGGGACATTACTGTGGCAATTATTAATTACAATTCACTTGGAACTATTGGAAATAGTTAAATATCAGTAGAGTGTGCATTTAGGGAGAACACTGAGCTGAATAGAGCAAGACGAAAGAACATTAGTATGAAGAAGAGTAAGGAGTAAATGTTGAAAAGAATCACTAAAATACAAAAACAAACTTCACACAAAATTAAATTAAGCATCAAATATATATCAAAGTAGCTTTTCCTAGAACACCATCTAATTCTGGTATTCCAAAGATACACAAAAGTCCAACAGGTCCTCCACTTAGACCAGTTGTGGCAGCAAAGGGGTCAAAAACTGAACCTCTAGCCGCATATGTATTGTTTTGTTGTTAACATTTGTTCTGTAATGAAAAACACATTGTAAAGGATTCATGGCATCTGTTGAGCTTACTAACTGAAATTAAATTGAAAGAAAGTATGACATTAGCTACTATAAATGTAATTAACCTATTTTCAGTTGTTCCTTACAAAATAGGGATGGAATACTTTTCAAATATTTTGCACAGGAATAGACCTGTCCAGTTTGCAATGTCATGTCATATTAGTTTTTAGAGTTAGTCCTATTGAATAATTTTGTCTTTTTTGAAGGTGAATATTTCCAAAAATTGTCTATTGTAGTGATGGGGGCAAGATGTGCCTGATTTATGCATATTTAGTTTTAGCAGAATGGGAATATTGTTTTGTCTTTAATTCAATATATAAGAAAACTATCTACAGATACTACAGAATTTTGGACAATTTTTTAATATTATGGGAAGGTGATGTTAATTCTTTTTTGATATTTGTAGAATAAAAACATAAAAAAGCCATCTTGGGCCAACATGCAAAACTAAAAACAATGATGATAAATATTGTGGGGTAAAAATGCAACCTTCTTAAAATACGTTAAATAGTTTATTAAAGGCTGAGCACTTTTGTCCCATTAACCACTCTAACCTGGGACTTCTTCAGAACAATAAATCAGTGAATACCAGGTCATTATAAAGAGAGAAGAACTAATTAAACCAATTAAAACAAATTGAATATCAATAAAACTATTAAAACAACAATACATGTCACATAAAGCCTTATAAATATAAACTTAAACTAAGTGTAAGAAATTATTAAAATCACATCCATGATTATCAAAAAATACTAAAAAAGTTGCCTACCCTGAAAAGCCAGTGTAATAAAAAAGTTTTTAGCATACGGTTTTAAAACATCCATTTATAAAGTAACAACTTTCTTTTTCAAAATAGGATCAGTAGACATGTTTTCATTAATAGCTGCGGGGGGGCTAGTGGTGTTTAACTTAAGTTGACACTGTACCTCTCTAATCTCTAAGTCTATTCCCCCAACCTTCCTCTTGGATTAAAAGGCAACATCCCTAAAATGCCAAATCTAAATTTAGTAAAACCTTGCCAGTCTAAGCTGTGTTTATAAAGATAATTATTAAACTTAGCTTTAGAGATGGCATATACGTGTTCATAAATTCATTTTCCAGTTGTCTGTCAGTTTTCCCTATATAAAAATGTCCACAGGTATCACTAATTGCAATGTATACAATACCTCTGGTGTTACAATCTGGTATGTTTACAGAGAGGGGTTATTCCCAGCCTTATTTAACTAAAATTACTGAGGAAGTACCATCAGGATGGGGAACAAAATACAAGCCACTTTTAGGGGATATCAAACCTTTGACTCCCCACAGAGGAAGCCCAGGAGACACTTGAGCTTACAATAGAAGTATGGTAATACCTTTTGGATCAGGTGCACAGGATATTCTCAATATTATTATTAAGAATTGGGTTATCTGTAAGGGGACTCCTGAGATAATTGACATAATAGGTCCTGTCCTCTGTATATAAAGCCAGAAAAAAAATCTAAAATGGTTATTTGAGCATGTTGTGATTAACCCCCAATTACAACTGAGAGGCACAACAAGGTGTGGCTCATGTAAGCAGTGCCTTTATATTTTAGATGGACACTCTATATTTTTACCAGGTGCACCTTTTGCTTTAACCCTAAAGAAGAGTAATTGTAACACCAGAGGTATTGTATACATTGCAATTTGTGATACTTGTGAAAGTTGTTTTGTATGGAAAACTGAGAGACAACTGAAAAACAGAATTTATGAACACTTATATGCCATCTCTAAAGCTAATTTTAATAATTCTCTTTACAAACACAGCTTAGAATGTCACGGTTTTACTAAATTAAGATTTGGCATTTTAGAGTTGGTGCCGTCTAATCCAAGAGGAGGGTGGTGGGAATTGGACTTAGGGATTAGAGAGTTGCAGTGGCAACTTAAGTTAAATGCCAATAGCCCCCAGATATTAATGAAAACCCATCTATTTTTCCTATTTTGAAAAAGAAAGCTGTTACTTTATAAATGGATGTTTTAAAACTGTATGCTAAAAACTTTTTTTATTAGACTGTTTTTTCAGGGTAGGCACCTTTTTTTAGTATTGTTTGATAATCATGGACTTGCTTTTAATAATTTCTTATACTTAGTTTAAATTTATATTTATATGACTTTATGTGACATGTATTGTTGTTTTAAAAGTTTTATTCGTATTCAATTCATTTTAATTGGTTCAATTAGTTCTTCTCTCTTTATAATGACCTGGTATTCAGCGATTTATTGTTCTGAAGAAGTCCCAGGTTAGAGTGGTTAATGGGACGAAAGTGCTTAACCTTTAATAAACTATTTCATGTGTTTTAAGAAGGTTGCATTTTTTACAACACAATATTCATCATCATTGCTTTCAGTTTTGTATTTTGGCCCAGGATAGCTTTTTTATGGTTTTAGTTTGTTTATTAGCTACCCATTTGTTGCTGCTTTCTTTTTATTTAGTTTATATTTGTAGAATATTTAAATACTACCATGGAATTCTTGAAATTCACTTCAGCTTATGGTATGGATAATATCAATTTTTTAGATGTCAATATCATGAAATATAATTTTAACAACATATTCATTTCAAATATTTTCCCCCCAAAATTATTCTAATACATTTCTACATCACAATAGTTGCCACACCTTTGCACAAAAGAAAAGTATTATCAAAGGCCAGATGGTTAGATTGTCAAGGCTTATAACCAATGGTTTAGATTTTTTTAAACAAACTAAAAAAATTAATGGAGATTTTTAAAGAAAGGGATTATCCTGAAAGATTACTAAATAAAATTATGAAAGAGATTATTGAAGGGAGAATTAACAAAAAAATATGCCCCTATACTTAGCAATATGCATATTTTTTTTTCAAACAACAATGTTGAAAAGGTTATTGAACTAAATATGGGCAATGTTTCAAGTAGCTATGAAAATGACAGAAGTGGGGTGATGGCTATTTCTTACAAATTGGAAACCCTGGTACTAAGAAAATTTTAAATGATTGTTGGGAGATAGTTTTTAACTATGAATTTAAATAATTCTTAGGATGTAAGCCAAATATACTTTACAGTAGAGGCTTAAATATTAAAGATATTTTGGAGATTCCACAGGTTGCTAATACAAGAAGTAAAGTATCCAAGATGTCTAAGTGTAGATCGTGCAAATAATGCAGATACATTAATGATTGTCCATATCTGATAGTTGATGGTGTAGAGAGAAGTTTAAGATGTCCTGGGAAATGCAATTGTAACACCAGCAAGGTGGTTTACATTGCAACCTGCACAGCTTATACTGCTTATTATATATTGAAAACCAACAGAGAATTAAAGGAGAGACTTTATGAACACGTTTATGAAATGAAAAAACAACAAATTTCAAATGCTACTTTTAAACATTGTTTAAAATGTGGCTCTTTTGATAAATTTATTTTTCTCATTATAGATAAAATTATTTCTGACCAGAGGAGTGACAACTATGATACTCTATTAGAACTTAAAGAATTAACATGGCAAATTAGTGTGAATGCTACACAAAAAAACAGGAATTAATGGCAGTATTTCCATCTAATTTGTTAAAAATATATTCATGTATTATGTAGAGTTTTTACAATAATGCGTAGTTAGGTTTTAAATTTAAGATAAACTAAGTTGTTTCTTGTTATTAACATCTAATTATCGTTTATTTATTTAATGATTAGAGCAGAGGAAATGAAGGAAGTGATATTATGCTGTATAAAATGATCACTAGTGTTGTATTTTGTAACTCTAATGAAGTTTCCAAAGTTTCAGGGATGAAAGCACTAAGTGTATTATTTTTTTTAAGCATTTCAACAATAAATGGGATCTTTTTACTGTGAAGTGATTTGGATTTCATATTAAGGAAATGTTGAAAAGAGTTGAAAGAAAGTGTTATAAAGGAATTGAGATAAATGAGTTGAATGAAGAAATTTGAAAGATGAGGAATCTAGTGATATGGTGTTAGTTTGTTAGTTAGTCCAATAACCTCCCTCAAGAAACACTGCTCCTTGGGGACTTTAACATTGATTGGAAATCTTGTAACAATGTTAACCCTACTTCCCATATAAACCTTTATGGTTTCAAACAACTAATTGATAGCCCCACTAGAATAAACAATAAAAGTAAAAAGGAAACTACCTTAGACTGGATTCTTACAAACTCACCCCTACAAACCTACCATACTGGCATCCTTCCTGATGACCTCAGCAATCACTCACCTATGTCATTAGATCTAAAACTAATGTAAACTTACCTACCTCTCACAGAACACTATACTCAAAAAAACAATTTAATCCTGAACAGTTTCAAACTGATCTGTCACTATATGACTGGTCCCCTCTTAAATACCTCTCACTGAACAATGCTGTTGAACATTTCAACTCTGCATTCCTCGCAATCTTAAAGCAACATGCCCCAAGTCGCACCATTAGAACAAAGACCAAAACAGCACCATGGCTAACCTCCAATACTAAACAAAAAATCAAACTTAGAAATAAAGCTTGGAAAAGGTGGCGCTCCTCTAGAAACCCAACAGATCATCAAACCTTTAGAGAGCTCCGAAACAACACCAAAAAAGCCATCTTTTCAGATAAGAAAAATTACTACTTTGAACTTCAGCAAACCACCAAAAAACAACCAAAAAAGTTCTGGTCTACCATCAATAATCTACTCACCCCAGGCAAAGTAGTTACACCACACCCACAGAATTTAGACCCTGATAATCCCTCTTTAATTGCCAATGACTTCAATACCTTCTTTACCACCTCCATTCAACGTCTAGCTAACCACCTATCTCCTGATTCATCCCAACTCCTCTTAAGTAACATCAACAACTCCCTACTCCCCCTTCAATTTCAACCCATACCAAACTCCTATATACAATCTCTCTTACAAAAACTTAAACCAACTACCCCCTCAGCAGACAAGCTCCCTGCAGAATTCTTGCAAATAGCAGCTAAAGCTATTGCTTATCCTGTTTCTATCCTAATAAACCGATCTATAAAAGAAAGTACTTTTCCAGAAATCTGGAAAATATCACACATTATACCCTTACACAAAGGAGGTAAATCCACTGACCTCTCTAACTATCGCCCTATAGCTCTATTATCTCCTCTAGCCAAAATCATGGAAAAATGTATACACAAACAACTACTTAACCATCTCCTTCATAACAATCTACTAGCTAACACTCAGCATGGATTCAGACCTTCACATAGTACCACCACTGCACTACTCTCATTTACCAACACCATCAACTCTAACCGCAACAACAACAAACTAACCTCTGCTCTTTTCCTAGACTTGTCAAAAGCCTTTGACGTGGTCAACCACACACTTCTTCTACACATATTAAAGTCCCTTGAATTGGTCTCCTCTTCCTTATCCTGGTTTTCATCCTATCTTGAAAACCGACAACAAGCAGTACTCTGGAAAAATTCTCTATCTACTCTACTGCCTATCTCTTTAGGTGTACCTCAAGGATCTATACTAGGTCCACTCCTATTCTCCATTTTTATTAATGATCTCCAATCATCTATCCAGAACACAACCTGCATACAATATGCAGATGATTCTACCATTATATGCACAGCTTCCACTCAATCTGAACTCCAGTCACTGACACAATCCACCTTTTCATCAGTAGAACAGTGGTTCTCAAAAAGATGTCTTCTCCTGAACCCCAAGAAAACAAAACTGTTACTTTTCACACCTACCCACAAATCTTCTCAACTTAACTTTACTGTTACTGCAAGTGACAACTCCATCATCTCCCCTGATTCTACTACCAAACTGCTAGGTGTTACTATTGATAATAATCTTAACTATGATTACCACATCAATAACACTATAAAAGCAGTTAATAAAAAGATTGGTTCACTGTACAGAATTAAACCTTTCCTCACACCAGAAGCATGGACCACCTTAGCACAATCACATCTTATCTCTACACTAATGTATGCTTCTTCTATCTACACTAATCTCTCTAAAAGCAACCTAAAGAAACTGACTACATCCTACCACAATATAGCTCGCTTTGCCACAGCATCCCAGTATAGAACTCACCACTGTCTTAACTTAAAACACTTACACTGGTTAGAACTTCCCAACAAGCTCATATATCAACAACTCTTAATAACTCATAACATTTTGTACCAACCTTTAAAGACACCTGCTCTCAATAACCTCCTAATCCCCTATAATAACTTGAAACAGCTGCTCCTTGAAAAGCTACAGGTCAACACAACTAGAATTACAAATTCAGCAGGTAACTGCCTTTTCTCCAACTCAGTTGGCAAAATATGGAATAACCTCCCTTCACACATCACCTCACTAGCCTCCTTTCCTCTTTTCAAAAAACAACTTCTTTTACATCTGAACAACTTTTGGCTCTGTTCCTGTACCAATCCAGACTAATCTACTTTTTTTACTTCCTTCTATTATATTCCCAGAAATCTAAATTGCAACCTTTCTCTAGGATATCAAAGGACCTAATTGTTCTGTAAAGAATTACTGTCTCTCTCAATATGTGGATAGTTCTATGTCTTATTATTACTTGACCAAGACTGAGATGTAAGCATTGTTGCTCAATGTCTGTAACATACGAAATTATTGTAAATGATTTAATTTTTATAACCTTGTTTTATCTTGGAGCTTTTCTCCCCGGGCCTCCACTGAAAATGGAAATTATCCAGATGGACTAGCCCGGTCAACAAATGTAAAATAAATAAATAAAATAAAAATAGTTTGTAAATGGGGAATAGTTTAGAAAGTATAAATTTATGGATATGGGGACCAGGGAACAGCACCATAGAACAATACTCCAAAAATAACAATTCTGAGAATTAAAAGTATTTAGAAAAGAAAGTGACAAGAATTAATCTCAAGTTTAATCTCAAGTATCTAGAGCTTCCAGTAGCTCTTCTTAGTATAAAAAGATCCAAAATATATTTTCTTCTTTTATTGAAAATTAGCAACAGATAAATAACTAAATCAATTTATCTGCAATACTTTGAATGTCCTTTCTCTGTTCCTGTGGATTTATTCTGCATAAAAGTCTTCCTCCCATATTCCAAAGATATAGACATGCAGTTGCTAAATTAATGAGAGAACACTAAATTGTGTGTGTGTGTGTGTGTGTGTGTGTGTGTGTGTGTGTGTGTGTGTGTGTGTGTGTGTGTGTGTATACCCGCTTACTGAATAAAAAACTCTGCAGATGGCAACAGCTGTACATAGGTTAAGTATAGGAGTCAGATACATCTTAACAACTCAAGTATCTGTAAAAAAATAAAAGCTTACATACAAAGTAACACGCAACATACAAAACATGCAAATGGTCAGATTTCTGTACCTTATAAATATATACATTCTGTTGCATTAGTTTGCCAGCCCTCTGAACTATCTATTTATCTATCTATCAGTCCATATGAAAGAGTGACAAATTTGACTTAAGATTTGCATTTTGTATCATTTTCTGCATAATAAATGATTTTATGACTAGTATGCCACACTGATAAATAATACTGCTTAGATTTTGCTAAAGGCAGTTCATACGGAGAAACCAGACATGACAATTTTGAAACATTAATTTTCCAAGTTCATAAAGTTTCAAGAATTCAAACAAAATGACAGGATATTTGTACAGGGAAATAACAGGACTGGTAGTTCCTCAATAAATGTTAGATTCATAGACAAGCACTGCATTGTAAAATTCAAGATAGTCACTGCATGGATCATATAGCAGAGATAATTAGACATGTACTAGGCAGTGGCCAGGTCATCTTGTTCAGCATATAAGTATGAAGGAAAAGGAGTAGTTAGGAAAGAAGAAAAGGGGGGATTGGCAAGCATAGTTAAACAAAAAAAGATAACCATAAAGGATGAATGGTTGGGGAAGGGTACATTTTTGGGGGAAAGAACTCCTTTTCTGTTTTTGTTTGGGAAGATTTTGGACAACAGCTGCAGATAAGACAAAAGGGGAGGTATAGGTCCCATGGTCATATAGACAAACACATAACACAGACACATACAGACAAGAACATCATTCACACAAAAGGTGGGAAGGGCAGTAGATACATGCTGAAGGTGCATACGTGGGGCAGGAAATGTTTGTACAATAATCAAGGAATGGAGAATGATTCATAAGGGAAGGAGCTCACCAGGATGGTATTAGTGTGTGACTCTGACATGGTTGAACTCTAGGCTGTCTGAAATAGAAACAAACCCAGTCATCATTTACCTGGATAGCTGGTGTTACTGGCTGGTTGCTCCCCATGAAACCCAATGGCTAAGGTTTGCTACTCATGAGATTCAACCAATCATCTCAGAACGTATTTAGTGTTCACTATGCAGGCATCCAGCTGCTAATGCAACTTGACAGTTATCACCTTACAGACTACTCCAAGCCACTGTCTGTAGTGCTTCAGGACAAGGAGACACAGAGGACACCAGTAGCACTCCAAGGTCACATCCAGAAGAGAAGATGTTGCCCCTGAGTCACTTCTTCTCCTCTCATTCCTCCACAATTGGACATGCAGAAGGCCAACATAACTGGAAAATATTGTCAGATATATGTATGAGAATGACATCAGTGCAGATGTGAAGTGTGCTGCCACACAGCCCACATGCCACCTCTTGCCTGCAGCAGGAAACCATGCTTTGATCCACCACTGGAAAACCAAGTATGCACAACTAATTATGCTTTACAACAGATAACACAACAATATTAACCATGTTTACAGTATGTGGCTGGCTGCTTCCAACATACCTCTGTTTATCATTAGTGAAACATAGTAGTTCCTTTACAGGTCACTTTAACTATTTTGCCATTGCTTACCAGAGTAACTGATACTAGTGGCATCACTATGTATCTGCACTAGCTCATATCTGGCATCCAATTTCTTCGATGCATGCTCCTTGAGGGTATTGCAAAGAAAATAAGGAAAATCCTGCTTTCCCTCATACACCAAGCTGCAGCCCAGATTTTCTAAAGCCTGAAATAATAACACTACTCAATCAGGTCCACTCAGAAAATAAATGGGTAGCCCCTTGAGCACTAACAGATTTGTGTGAATCACATGTTGCTCAATGTAACACTGTACTGGAAATATAACATGTCTGTTTCACTACACTACTGTAATGCAGGGAGGGCATAAGCTGCATACATGAACATATACATTTATTTATTTATTTATTTATTTATTTATTTAATTTTATTTTACATTTCTTAACTGGGATAGTCCATCTGGGTGTAAGCCTATTTTCAGTGGAGGCCTGACAAGAAAAGCTCCAGAAATACAAATTACATAGGCATTAATATGAAAGGAACAAATACAATAATATAAAAAGAAAAAAATACAAATGTACAATTGGCATCTTAGATATAACGTCAAAATTATAGGAATAAGTAATAGTATACAATGATATAAAAACTGTATAAGAAGGAATGAGTTATTTAGTTAATATAGAAAGTATTTGAAAGTATTTTAGCTTTTTTAGTCAGGTTAGTATAAAAACAGAAAGAGGAGGGGGGTTAGAAGATGGGACATCACATGCTTCATGTACTGTGGGAGATGCACACTTCTTGACTACTGGCCTGGATAGTGCAATGCTCACAGAGAGTAATTCACAGACAATGGGACTTGCTTGTTGCATTAGTATGACCATTGTTCTACCTGGCTCTTGTTAGCATGATAAAAAGTTGGAACCATTCAGTACAACATTGCTTACAACATATATCCTCCAAATAGAAGAATTTCAGACAAGCTTTTCTGTACACAAAAATTCTCAGATTTAATGAAGGAGTTCTGCCATGAAAAGTGCCTCAGCATCACTGGCAAATCCAGTGGTGGAAGCCAGTGAGGAGAAGGTAGATTCAGTGATGCAAGCACAAATGTGATTCTATGACATTAGCATGGCAGAGACTGTTTGTGATGGTGACTTGAGGATTCAAACTGTGACCCTAAGAAACCATGAGAATGCTATGCTGCATGGGTTGTGGGGTGTACAGGGCCACATGCTGAGGCATACATCAAATAAACAGGTGGAAAGTTGCCCATGGCCACATAGCTTTCCCACACTTAGCAGTGGCAACACTCAAGGTTATAGGCAATGATGCTTATCAGGCTCAGCATGTGGAACACCCCAAAGAATCCCCTACCTATAGAACAAGCTCCCCTTCCTTAAAAAACTGTGCACCACATTGGCTTCCATCAAGTGCTACATTAAAATATGAGTGAGTATCCATCTGTTTTCTCCTCAGATAAGCAGTATGGTCCTCACTGAGCAAGGTACCATATTCACCTATTACACTCTGTTGGTTGTATGACTAGGTACTATATGATTGAACAGGCCACTTGCCTAATAAGAACATATGAACCTATAGGATGAAGCTCTTCAGCAACTCATTGTTTTAAATTTCTAGACTATGCTTTCAGATCTGGTTTAGGAGGATGATAATGTCAAATCAAAGATGTCTCCACTTAGCAGACTGCAGATAAAAAAACAAGCACTTTATTCAGTCTTATTATACATCACAATGCTAAGGATTGTTTTATACTCATTTATTATTCTAATGTCCGCTAGAACATTTATCTTTCATGTTCATTGATAAGTACTAGACTAGCTACATTGTGGTTCATTTTAAACCTAGCCAATTTCCCCTTGGTGAGGATCAAACCTTATATCTCTTGTGTGTGAGGTAAACACCTTAACCGTTATACCACCGCCTATTTGGCTAGTGTCACAAAATTGACATTTTTGACTCCTATGACACATCATAGTCTCTCTGATGAAATTAAGACCCAGCTTCTTCTACCATGATCAGAACTTACCATATTTTAAATAATGCTGGCACATTAAATATAATCCTGCAGCTTTAAATCACTCACACACACACACACACACACACACACACACACACATATAGTATATATATATATATATATATATATATATATATATATATATATATATATATATATATATATATATTAGCACACAATTAGAGAGAGAGAGATTTCCTTTAAAACCCATAGTTTCTTATAGTGTCATGACATTTTGGATTCAGCTTCAAATAAATCCACAGAGCAAATAAATAATAAAGAAGCATATGAAAGGGTAAGGTGTAGAAACAAACAATGAATTGTTGATCTGGATGCACAACAGTGTGATATTAACTATTGTTTGGAACTCTTCATTCATGTTTACAAATTTCCATTTATGTTTTCATAGCTCAACAAAACACATATTATTGAGGAGCATAGTGTGAAATGTCATGGTGGGATACAGAAAAATATATTGCCTCAATCCTTGTATAACGCATTACTCTGGAGATATTGCTAAGTTCGTGATTATGAAGATATGCAGAATTTCTATAGGTGCATTAGTATTTCAAAAACAAACAGACTTACAAACTACAGTATAACTTCGGGTGAAACCTTACATGATTTGGGAGAAAATTTTCATTGATACTTGTATATACTTTAAGTTGTACAGCTTCAGAATTGAGTCTTATGTATATTCTGAATTATGCAAATAGGCATATTTGTTCACATCATTGTAAATATTTCAAAACATAAACAAATAGAAATTCCCTGCTATCATACAAAAAGCTCATGTCTCCTAACAAAAGTGCTGCTGACACTGTATTTTTAGGATGTACAGTTTACAGGATATGAAGAGTTGTTTGTAAAACTGTAGAGAAAATATCATCCTTTAATCTTCTGTATTATAGTATATATTCTATTGATGTAATAATTGTGAATGCACTGACTTGTACCAGTGTAAAGACAACATTTTGTTTAATACACTGTTGTTTCCACTTTATTAAGAGCATTTACAACTCAGAAGATACTTACATTTGTTTGGTTTATGTTTTTGATGTGTTTTTTTTCAGAAAATGTTCTGTCATCTGCGAATCTGTGTGGGTTACTAATGATATAACATTTCACATCTATTAGGTGCAGATGAGATAATTATGCTTTGTACTCAAATTAAGTATAACTGATGTCTCAGTTATTGATCAGGAACTATAAAGTCAGAGTTAAAGAACAGTATTCATAATCTGGTTCTTCCCAAATGTCTTATGGTTATCAATGAATAACGGTGCTACATGGAAATGCAAATATGGTCAGTGAAAGTCATTTGTGATGAATACAGAAAAGCAAAATCTTAAAAAAAAAATCACAGCCACTTCTCAAAAAAGAGTAAGTTGTATAAAGTTCAGCATTATGAAGTTACAAATTATTTTGCAAAAGTGTGATAGTTTGTGTTACATATTTTTTCACATATTGTGAATGAGTGCAGCTAAGAGCAGTCATGCTTAAAATGTTTAAGGAAAGCTGCAGACTATGCAGTGCTTAAAACTGATTTTTTTAAAAGAAAAGGGCTTATAATATTTTATATAGGGGTATACTACCCTCATTGTTTCATTAAAGAATAGAAAGGAGGACATAGGAAAGACTGAAAAACGGAAAACAAACAGAGGGGAAAATTCAAGAGCATATGCGTTGGAAGAGGTGGGAGAGGATGGGCACTATATTTTTGTTGGGAGATAGACTCTCCTATTTTTTATTTTTTTATATGAGGGGGTAGAGTGGGTGGGAAATAGGTAAAAATGTGTAGGAAAAAGTATAAAGGAAGAAGGGCTGAAGAAATGTCATCAGGAGTCCCAGTTCACAAAGCCTCAAATGTGTCCACTACCAGATGGTGTTGCAGTGGAGGACCCGATGGTGGTGGGGTAGGGGTAAGTGTTGGTAAGGTGTTTTGCAGCATCTGGGAGAGTGTGTCTTCCACATGCTCAGGAGAGACTTCAACCAGCTGAATTCTTCTGTCCACTACCTCCACCAGTATACTCTCTACCACACCCTGAAGTCCTCTTTTGGTGAGTCTAGCCAGGCAGCCACATGCCAGAGGTCCTGCAGGACTGGTACTTCCACTCTGATGCTGTGAGAATGTCCCCAGATGGGCAGACCGTAATCTGACTCTAGCTTGGGAGGTATGTGCCCTGCTTGCTCCTGAGGGATTTTAGCTGTAAAAAAGGAAAATAAGTGGGAGAGAAACAGAACAATGAAGGAGAAAGAAATACAAGTCAAAATAAGAAAAAAAAAGAAGAAAAAAAAGGTGGGGAGAGACAAAACAGAAAAAGCACAGTAAATCCACACCATATTTGCATCCATTTCATATACTATTGAAATATTGCAGTAAAATCTTCATTGAAGCAAAACTTATGTATGGAAGTGGTTATGCATACAATGGGGGTAGTCATTTGGGAGCTGCTTGTCTACCTGGGAAGAATGATATGAGTACTGCTTGTGCATAATTCAGATGAATTTATACGGCAAGGGCTTTGCAGGTTCTTGAAAGAGAGTATGCATCTTTAAAGTCATGCACATACAAAACATTCAATACAGTACTAAAATAGCCTTTGTAATTATAATTATTATAATTATTAGGTTAAAAGCAATGACATTAGCTTGAACTGTAATGGTTTCAGCTGGATTTCTTTCATCTGCAAAGCTATAAAAATAATCTTCTTATTACCAATGCAGAAAACAATTGTAAAAAGAGTACAGCAGTTTTACACACATATTTACATTTTTTACAGTAACATAATGATTTCAAATCTTTTTTATACTTCTTATACATATTACAAACTAGTATAACAGACTTCTCTTGGACTTCAATTATACTCACCAGAGTATTCAACTAGCCTTTCTACTTCGTTGTTGTTGCTGCTGGTAATTATATTCTGTTTCTTCCTCAAATTTCTACAAGAATTTGTATAATACTATGCCAATATTCCCTATCATGCAAGAGAAAAATATGTATGAAATGTGTGTGGAATGTTGATTTCAAAATACTATGCCAAGAATGTAACACCGAGTCCAGGTATAACTAATTCACAAACAAAAAAATGTAGCAGTTCATGGAAGTTTGCATTTCCTTTGCTGTACAAATGCATCTGACTTGACAGATAATTTAGAAGTAAAATAACATTTCTTAGTAAAGTTTGTGCTGGTCATTCACTTGCTACAACAACCACTAGCAGCCTCCCCCTAACCTCCACTCTAAGTAGTGTGTGGTGTCTCGGAGTTATATTTCTGCAGCCTACACAAAACTAACATTATTCAATGCAACTATTAAATCATTTTATGCAATAGTAATAAATTGTAATGTGTAATTTGATTTTCATTGTTTATAAATCCAACAACAAATAATTCTTCTTGTAACCCTGTACATGACTTACAAAGCTACATATACAGATTATTTTAATAAACTTATGTCACATTTGTATTTATTATTAATATATGTTAACACATTACTCATATACATCATTTTTAAAAAAGATGCATGTATGATTACAAGCATGTTCATGATTTCCTCTGCATTCCACAATAGCATTACTACTAGTAATATTCTCAGATACACATATCTTTCTTAGAAAATACCTCTAGTAATGCCAACTTGTTAAACTTTTTTTCATATTTAATATGACTCAATTTAATAGTGAACATTTAAGAAACTTTTTTTTACTTACTATAGAACTCTGTCCTTCTTGCAGCTGCCTGGTCTACCCACTTGGCCAGATGGTCAGTGCTATGCTCCTGCATATCGTCATAACAGTGACAATACTGCTGGCTGAGGTACGTTACACCTGTCAGAGTAGACAGGTGTTTGCCTATTTATTTATTATTTATTTATTTTACATTTGTTGACTGAGCTGAAACCCTTTTTCAACAGAGGCCCGGGGAGAAAAGCTCCAAGTAATACAAACAATTTTAAAGTTCCAAGGTAATTTAAGAACACATGCAATAATACATAATGCTTAAAAGTCAAAAGGAAACAACAGTACTGTGTTACAAATAAAGGCATAAATGCGTAGGAAGATACATGAAAAGCATAGGTAGTTTGTTATTTAGACTAGATGTTATGTAATATATGAACTGTACCTGTGTCTTAAAAGGTGTTTACAGAGAAAGAATGGGAAGGAAAGTGTAGAGGTGACTAGAGGATAAAGGATGGAGTAGGTTGAAAAGCACAGAGGATGATTATAAGAGGGAACAGTAAGGAGAGGAGAAAGAAGGTATCTTAGTTAGTCAGGGTGGGTGAGAACAGTGGCAGCTCCATTGCCATTTAAAGTACTCTTTTGTGGCCAATTTAAATTGTTTAGGATGTGTAAGAGTTCTGTTTTCAAGAGTGAGTTTGTTCCATGCTATAGAGGGGTGGTAGCTGTATATGTTGCACCCAGATTTAGACTTGAGTTTATAGATATATAATAGATCTTGGGTTGAGCTCTGGAGATGTCTTGTAGGGAAAAAGTGTGAGATGAGGGATCCAGAGCTGGATAGTAGGCAGACTGATATAGAATAGAGTGTATGATTTGGAGCTGAGAGAGGAGAATCAGGTGAGGTAGTTCAAGCCAATTTAAGTATTTTAGGGAGAGACAGTGGTGGGATTTATAGGTTTGTTGAGCTGCGAACCTAACTATCTTGTGATTGATTGACTTTCCAGATATCGATTTTTTCCATGTACTGTGTCTTATGCATGCCTCAATCTTATTCTAGTATGAATCATTGAGAAGGTAGGGCATTAGCATGGTCTCCATGGTCTCCATGTCGGGCCTGCTAGGAGCATGGCCTTATGCCTTCACAGGTGCTGCCATATTTCAAAGTGCCAGAACAAAAATGAGGAAAGCATGGTCAGGGATGTATTAACCAGGGCTAGAACCACTCCCTGTAGGGTGTGACATCACTTTAACCAAACCCTTTTTACTAGCATGAGCATTACAGCAGCTATTGCTATTATTGCCAAGTTTGGTTTAACCAAAACTGCTTTGTCACATATTTTTTTCTTAAAGGAAACCAGTTACCTTTCTTTTCTATGCTTGATTAAAATTGATATTCATGATAATAATTTATATTGTTAATGATTATTGGTATAGATTATTTTTGTATCCTTATAACAGTGTATTTTATGGAGTACAGCAGAATTTTTTTTTTTGGGGGGGGGGTTGAAATAAATGCCACCATCTATGTCATTTTATATTTATGATAATTTATATTGTTAACGATTATTGGTATAGATTATTTTTTGTATCCTTATAACAGTATGTTTCATGCAGTACAGCAGAATTATTTTTAGGGGGAGGGGGTTTGAAATACATGCCACCATCTATGTCATTTTGAAGTTTTTGGAAGTTATGATTTGATTGAGGTGCTAAAGTGTGATACACAATGATTGATGGACAGGAATAATACCTCAGATTGCTGCAAACTTGACATTCAGATGACTCCATTTTTTTTTTTAACTACATTATGATTTTGGTTTGTCTAGGGTCATTCTTGCATTCCCATGGCAAGTCTGGAACTGATGCAGAGTGCTGTAGATTGCAAAGTCAACTGTTGCATGTCCATGTTAGTCTGATGTGTGTTCGTGTTACTTTGGTAGCGCATTCATGATCAACAAAAAATGGAATTCATTGATACATTCTGGGACATGTTTTGAATACTACTAAGAATTATAGAAATTAATGTTGTTGTTGTTGTTTGTCTTTCAGCTTTTCCCGGTTAGGGGTTGCCACAGCGGAACTCCGGTCCGCTAATGATTGGCAGTTGTTTTTTTTTTTTATGGTGTCGAGTTGCCAACCCAACGCCCCACCTTCAACGAAGGCATGCCCATTCAATGCATGTCTTTCAAATGCCCACTCAACCGCGGGGAGGACATGCAGACTCCACACAGAAGGCACTCCCAACCCAAGCCGAGAATTGTACGGGAGAACCTCTTGCTGTGAGGCAACAACGCAATTCATAGAAATGAATGTAACTTAGCTTAATTAGCATATAACACACATAAATGGCCCTGAATTTTCACCAGTAAGTTGAGCAACTGCATATTAATTAGCCAATAGCAGAGACAGGCTGCAAATGCATTAGGATACTGCAGACTTAGTACAGTAAGGAAATATTTTTAAAAATATCTTAATTTAATAACAAATACCTGTGCATGTTATACTAGTGCTGAATTATTGCTAGATTTGTGTTATTCTGAAGTTGAATTTCATGACAGCAGTAGTGCAAATGATTACTAATGACAAAAATGATCACCAGTGTGTTATAGTTTACTGATTGTGCATACATTGAAAACAGAGTTACCGCAGAGTTCCAATAAGTGCTCCAACACCACTATAATGTACTGCCACTGGTTCCTTTCTAAAACCAAACTGCTACTTGCAGAAAAATTTCAATGCCCACTGAAAAAAGCTGTCGCTAATTCCAAAATAAAGCCAAACAACTGTTTGCAAAACGTTTCAAATATACGTCCTAAGCAGCACGCCAGCTACGAATTTAAAATAACTAATTTATTGAACAATAACATACAAGGTGCTGAAATGACTACTGCTTGTTCGTAGCAAATGTAAAACATACAGAAGCTTAAAGTACTGAACTAAAAAATGCGATAAAACATTGGCGATATAATAAAACTAACTTTGTACAAACTGGTTAAGCGCTTTCACCCAAAGGTTATGGGCTTCTTCAGAACACCATCAGGTTAAACAGTCAGCCTTTTAAAACTTCAAAGATGCCAAATTGAAACTAAACTATTCAAACATTTAAAGTAACAGTGCTTAATATGTCACTCAAATATAAAATATAATACAATGTTAATTTTTAAGCTACCCAAAACAATTTCTTTAAAATACGTTGATGCTATTTCAAAAACAGCAACATATAATAACAATATTTCTGTAAATTATACTATAAATGTTCAAACAAAGTAACAAAGTACAAACAGATCCATCTGTGGCTAAGTTCCACATTTTCCGCTAGATGACTACCCATCCTTAAAATCCCTGTCACTAAAAGTGCTTAAAATCTATATGTGTTAATGAATTATGAACTACTTTGAGAAATATAATGTATTGACTAATATGAGTAAATTACGCTACACTCATATTAGTTTTATTATATCACCAATGTTTTATCTCATTTTTTAGTTCAGTGCTTTAAGCTTCTGTTTGTTTTACATTTGCTACGAACAAGCAGTAGTCATTTCAGCACCTTGTATGTTATCGTTCAATAAATTAGTTATTTTAAATTCGTAGCTAGCCTGCTGCTTAGGACGTATATTTGAAACATTTTGCGAACAGTTGTTTGGTTTTATTTTGGAATTAGCAACAGCTTTCTTCAGTGGGCATTGAAACTTTTCTGCAAGTAGCAGTTTGGTTTTACAAAGGAACCAGTGGCAGTACATTATAGTGGTGTTGGAGCACTTATTGGAACTCTGTGGTAACTCTGTTTTCAAGTTATTTTTTTGGGGACTATTACCTGATTGTGCATACATGGTTATAAATGCAGTATTATACAATGACCCCCTATTAATATTTCAAAACGTGCATGCTGATTGGCCAGCCCAACCAGCGTGCCCATTGTAAATCCCACAACATACCAATGGAAAAAGGTCCGGTCGCTCAGACTTTTTTCCATTGGTATAAAGTGCCCTAAAGCCTTTTTTTGCAACTAAAAAAAAAAAAGAGAGAAAATGGAGCAACGGAGACTTTCTTTTCTCCATTGCTTCTGTTTCAAAGCATTGATATACTGGGTGTGCTTGGGAACGCAAGTCCCATATGCATGCGCAGTACATCAAATTGAAGAAGCAGTATACCACAATCAGTGGAAGAACAGCAATCTGCCTTTATATAAAGACATTATTTAAGAAAAGTAAGTATTTTTTTTCTTAAATAATGTCATTGTATAATAGCAATAACCGACTCTGTGGTTGTGGTATATTGAAGATTTACCTACGGTTGCCTTTGTTTATTAACTCAGGCTTTGCCCTCATGATTAAACCATACCAGCTGTGGGTAAATCTTCAATATACCACACCACATTGTCAGTTATTGCTTAAATCTACTACAGAAGTTCTGCGGTGTTAAGGATATCAACAGGGATGTGTGATGAATTGGAGATTTTTGGAGTGACAGTGATGAATAAAAAAGGCAGTATTATGAGTACATGAAAATAACAGAGGGTAGGGCAATAATGCTTTTTGTTACCAAAATGATTGCATTCATGACCTGAATGAACCGTAGGTAATATATTGCAATTTTATGTGGCTGTACTGAGCTTTCTGTATGTAATTGCATGGTTTATGTTGTGACATTTTTTACTTAATGTGGTGTGCAGAAAGACTTGGCCAGTGTTTTGTACTGTTAAAGCTGATTACTTCCAAATATTGTCATACTTGAGTGCAGCCTTATTTCACTGTACATTCAGTAATGATGCAAAATTAGGGATCAAAGCAGAGAAAGGATAACTTTAGCCATGGGGAAAATCATCTCCTCGTGGCAGTACTTAGGACATAAGAGAAACTTCTTTTTAGTAAAGGAGGCCAAGACAAGATGAGAGGAACAAGCCCTGGAGTCAAGTTGTTGTTGAAATTAATGCAGTGGGTGGCTGAAATCAAGCACTGGCACAGTACAAGAAAATGGCAAATGATATGTAGCATATGCTAGCAAAGCCAGGCAGAATGCAACTTACTGTACCACAAAAGGAAGGGGGGGGCTCTGAATTTTATTCAATTAACTGCAGTTGAGTAATATCTTCTTTCCATCTGTGGGGAAGACTAAAATATAGAAGATGGTGGAACAAGAATAATTAGAGGTGGTGTGGACACTGCTCCATCTTACCAATGTCTGCAGTAACACTATGCAAATGAAGGATGGTTTAAAATCAGGAACACACATTTATATAGACAGCACTGAATGCCGACAAGGAATAATGTAATTAAACACATCACAGTTAATTATTATTAGAAGATCCTTGTACATCAGCAAAGAATGGAAATGGAGGCAGTGCGTATGTTAAGTGTTCCACTCACCTCCTTGTAAGCATACTTTACGGTATGCTATTTTATCATTATTAATATTTGAATATTTTTTACAATTCAACTATACCAATCAATCTGGATGATGCCAGCAGCAGAATGTATGTTGCTGCTGCTGCTGATGATGATGATAGCATAGTTATAATTAAGATGCAGCCTGAGGAAAGTAACAGGCGTCCCCAAATTTAATGGCAGGATCTCTGACTGCACAACATGTTAGTAACTCAGAAGAAAGTGACAATGTATCACAAAGTCAAACACAAGCTGACATGCCACACATGCTTGTACAGGAGGAATACCCCTGCACCTCTAACCAGTATCTCAGGAATTTCTTACAGCTACCCCAGGAAACATGTAAAACATTGGCTGCCCAACAGGAAGTATGCTATGACATTATTAGGGGTCAGAGCACTGCCAAAGACAGTCAGAGAGTCAGCGGGAAATGGTCCAGGGCATGTGTGATGATTTCCAGTACTTCTTTAAAATGGCATATAGTAGAGATAATGTCATAATCACACTACATGGTATGGTAGCAAACCAATCATCAGTGGCCAACTCTGTTCATAAATTAGTTAGTCCATACCAGAATCAAGTTGAAGTCACTCTTGAAAGAGCAGAGGATAGAGTACTTTACAGACACATGGGTGAGAGGTTTACCTTTACAAAGTGGAATCACAGTGGTGCAATTGCTCATATTAGCGAATCATAACCACGAAAATGAAAACAACAACAATTTTAAATGTTTGAAAATTCAGCAAATCGAAAAGCAGATTCTCTGATTTTTGAACATTTATGTCAAACAAAAAAATGAATACACCCCTCCATAGCCCCCCTACTTTAATATTCTAACTCCGAGATTGCACTACAGTGGGGAAAGGGACCATTTTCTGATCCTCACTATAGTGCAATCCGCCCCACAATGTTGAATGTGCAATAAGCGAATGTTACTGTGCATTCGCTCATTGCACATTCAAACCTTTTTCCGTTTGGCATTTAGAAACTTTGCAAACTGCCTTTTGGACAATTGCTGTTCACCCATGTGCAATATGCACACATGAAGGTATACCAGGTGAGATCACAGGATAATGTTGTTGCTTCTCAGGACAGTAATGTCAGTAGTCAAAGCGAACAAGCACAACACATTTCACACAGGTCATGTCAGTGTTCATTTATACCTAGCAGAATCTCATATTGAAGGACAAGATCACAGTCATACAGCACTGTCAGTGACAGCAGGACCATCTGTATCAAGTGGGTCATGACATCACACCAACTCACGTTACAGTTCTCATGGTAGCCCTTCCTCAAAATGACTTGTACCATCACCTAGTCCATCAACAGCAGATGTGTATGACTCATTCGATCTTTAAATACTGTGAATCAACTTAAAAAATACAGCTGTTTGTTTAACTGGAATGGGGGTTGGGGGCAAGTTTACAAATGCATGCATTTCACCCTGTAAAAATAATCTGTACACGATCGATGAAAGGTAGACAAAAAGCAATGCTAAATGGGTTACCATTCCTAGAGCTGGCATGTGCTTACAACATAAAACTAGTAATACACAAATATCAAATGACAGATTAAAGTGAGTATCCTGCCAAGTAAACTTACACTGCTGCTACTTCTCCCTCCCTACCACACAAATGGTGATAGCTTTTTTATATTTCTGAAGTTAGACTTTATTGTGTATGATAGCATGAAATAAGAAATGACATAATACAAAAAAAAGCAATATAAGTCATTTTCCTTACATTTGTAATGTGTCAACAAAGAAAGTACTTCACTGTTGGCAATATTCATTACATTTGTATAATTAAGTAATCATTGAAAAAAAATGTATTCATGAAAGCAGGCAAATAAATTACTTTTTATATGATGCCTTTCGACATCCTTGAACTAGAGTCAGTGAGCTTTCAGGCATCACAACTGCATGAGTATTATTTTCTAATAAATAAAAAAAAATAGATGAGAGAATGTCAAATGAACAGTGACAGCAGACCATGCACTACAGAGCAGAGACCACAGATATTATTGTATTCATTAATTATACTCTTTGTGTTTTTATAATAAATGAAACACTAACCTGAATGTCATGGTCTATAGTTGTGGATTAGTCACTGCCTCTTTAACTGTGCAGCTGCATGCCATGCACGAGTCTGCCACGAGGATCCCTTGCTACTGCTGTCAGCTGGTCTTCATTAGTCATTATCGAACCGGAGCTAGGAGTTGCAGTGACAGCATGAGTCACTTCACAGCCAGACCAGCAAATAATCATGTTATGCAGAATGTGACATGCAGTAAATATCCTGCACATAGAACTTGGATTATATTGAAGGGCACCCCCAGACTCATTCAGCCACCTGCAATGACTCTTCAGGAGACAAAGAACTTCTTGATAATAATACAGGTCTGGGACAGGTATATATTATACATCTCCTCTGCAGTTCCACTTGGATTTCTCACTGGTGTCATGACCCGGGAGAGAAAAGGGGAGGGAATAGTATTCAGCAATATATTTTAACATAAATAACTACTTAAATACAATAAAACAATTCCACATACCAACAAGTTGACCACTGTTCTGGACATCTTTCCATGCAGTAAGAGGCAGTACAGTGAGCTAGTGTACCGGACATGGCACACTAAATACACAAAAACATATTTGGAGGCGCCAGGTACCATCTGAAAAAGAAACAGTGCCCTCCAAAGCAGAAGAGCAAGCAACCTGCACCTCCAAACACAAGCCAGAAAACACATAATTCACCTCAGCAGTGTGCCTCATGACAGCCCCTAAGGCAAAACCCCATACCCAACATGCTAGTAATAGGAGACTCTATAGTAAGGCACACAGATGTTCCACTCACCAGGCTGAACAAGGAGAAGGTTACTGTCAGCTGCCTGTCAGGTGCTAGGATCTGACACATAACACAGGCACTTAGGTCACTCCATAACAAGTACACGTATGATGCTGTCATTGTACATGTTGGTGTGAATGATCTAAGATGTACTTCCCTGGACTACATGAAAAGAGACATTGAGGAGCTCTCTGATCATGTAGCCCAAGCTGGTATGACCCTGACCTTGAGTAGCATACTACCATCACCTAGAATGATACCACAATACAAAGACAAAATGATAAATTTCAACAATTGGCTAAGCTTCTGGTGTCATTCTAAGGGGATCCAGTGTCTGTCTGCCTGGGATGACATGATAGACAAGCCTCGCTGTTTCGCCAGAGATGGTTTACACCTGTCACCCTAGGCTTTCAAATACTGGCCAAGGCTCTTGCCATCCCCATAGTGCCTTTTTTAGGCAAGGCTCAAAGGACAAACCAGCCACCAAACCAGCACAGGTAACCAAAAGCTAAGGGTAATGCCACTCAATGCCAGAAGTCTCAACCTCAAAATGCACACACTCGAGGCACTCCTCAGTATGGAGAAAATCGATGTTTGTGCAGTGAAGGAAACCTGGTTCAAGGCTCCAGACAGCACCCCAGCACTACCAGGTTACAATTCATATCATACCTTCTGGCCTCAGTTACCGGATCGCAGTACAAAGGTCAGAGGTGTATCCATATTCATCAAGGATACCCACCAGGCTAGTGGTGCAGCATGATGCCCCAGAGATCATCCATGCACAACTATCAGCAGGCAAAACTACATTTCAAGTCGTAGCCTGTTATAGATCGCCCACCTTGTCCCAAGATGCTCACTCAGCATTCCTTGAGGCATTGGAAAATATAAAGGTCCAACCCAACACCATAAATTTGAGTGATTTCAACTACCCTGGTATAGACTGGGTGAACTACCAAAGTTCTAACTCCTATGCCCAGCGGTTCATAGAATTTATAAATTCAAATGCCCTTGAACAACTGGTATGTTCTCCCACTAGAGGGGACAACATATTGGATTTAGTCATCACAAATATGGGCAGCCATTGTACCACACCCGTTATTACTCCCACTCTGGTCAGATCAGACTGCAAACTGATAATCCTAGACATCCTCACCCCTCCACCTCCCCCAGTCAAAGAAACCATTGTAAAAAACCTTTCCAAAGCAAACTTCAAACTACTTGCGTCAGAAGTGGAAAGTTTCGCTATTCCCTTGCAGAAGGATAATGATATCCAGGATGCAGAATCCTACACCAAGGCACTCTATATGCATCTTCAGGATTGCATGGACCGTGCTATCCCAAATAAAACCAAGACTCCTTCCTCAAGCAAGAAGAAACCAGTCTGGTGGACCCCGGCCATAAGCAAACTATACAATAAAAGGAGGAGACTTATACAAAAAAAGGCCAAATCTCAAGTAGAAAAATCTTCCCTGAATAGCTTTAGTAAGAAATCGAGGGCCCTCATCAAGTCAACTAAAGCCAATTTCGAAAAGAAAGTTGCCAAGAATGCCAAGGATAACCATAAGGCCTTCTATGGTTACGTCAAAAACCTAAATGGCAACGCTCAGGTCTGTTCTGAGCTAATACAAAATGGAACAAAATACACTGACCCCACTGACATTGCCAACATCTTGGCTGACAGGTTCAGTGCAAATTTCTCCCCCCCTCACCACCTATAGGGCCTATTACTATTCCAGGGGATTCTGTAACTCCAATTATTACTGATACATTGGTTAATAAGGCTCTATCTAAAGCTAAAAACACTGCCTCCATGGGACCAGATGGTGTCCCGGGCTGTGTCATATGGGAGCTCCAAAATGAATTAACCCCACATCTGAATACCCTGTTCAGTCTCAGCCTCTCGACAGGATATGTGCCCATAGAATGGCGCACAGCAACGGTGGTTCTGCTGCACAAGGGTGGGCCCACAACCGACCCTGGGAACTACCGACCAATAAGCCTGACTAGTCTGATCTGTAAAGCAATGGAGTGAATCATTATGGAACTCATAAATGGAGAGATTGGGAACCTCCAAACACTTGACCCCACACAGTTCGGCTTCGTCAAGGGCAGATCATGCCTCCTGAACCTGGTGAACTTCTTTGAGACAGTTACTCAGGCTATAGATAAGTGCAAGGAGGTACACATGGCTTACCTTGACCTTGCTAAAGCATTTGACACCATTCCCCATTCGGGTATTATTGATAAACTCACCAACCTGGGCATAAACCCTTACGTCACAAGATGGATCACAAACTGGCTCTCAGACAGATCCCACAAAGTAAGAGTAGCGGGATCTATGTCCGAATCCAGATGAGTAACAAGCGGTGTGCCTCAGGGCTCTGTCTTGGGGCCCCTCCTGTTTGGCATATACTTCTCTGAAGTACAGGCAAACACTGAAGGGCTGTGGCTGACCAAGTTTGCAGATGACTGGCAAACTGGGTGCTATAATAGAGTCTCTGGCCGACATGGATATCCTCCAGAAGGGCCTTAATGAGACTGATGCATGGTGTCAAAGCCATGGTCTCAAGCTAAGTGCTAAAAAATGCGTAGTAATCCCCTTTTTAAAAAACAGAGTACCTGAGAACTACCACATAGGAGGTAACCCCCTGAAATCTGAAGTAATAATAAGGGATCTAGGGACCCAAGTAGATAGTCAGCTTTCCTTTGATAAGCATGTTGCCAAGGTGGTTAGAAAATCCTTCTATGTGACCCATCTGATCATGAAAGGGTTTGCATCAAGATCTAAGGATGTAATGGTGCCCCTCTACTCTTCCCTCATCAGACCCATTATTGAGTACAATGCACCAATTGGTATGTACCTGGCTAGGCATCTCCAGCAGCTGGAAAACCACAGAAGTACCTCACTAAGAGGAATACTGGCCTCAAACAGTTGCCCTATGCAGCACGATTGAAAAAACTAAGGCTTTTCTCTGCTGCATACCACCTTCTCAGAGGCGATCTCTGTCTAACATACAGAGCCATGTCCAACCCAGAACTGTTGAATATGCTCTGTCTTAGCAAAACCAAATCCACTTGAGCTACACGCTCTAGGGATATAAACTTCAGCACAACAATGAATAGAACATGCTGGAGGGATAGATTCCCTTCACAAAGACTTCCTTTGCTATGGAACAAGGTCCCGATCTACATAAGACAGAGCCCCTCACTATCACTCTTCAAGCGGAACCTTGACGAGTAGATGGGTAACAGAAAGTTCACACCAGGGATCATACCAACAGCTCTACTAGATAGGGACCAAGGGTACTAGCTGCTAGATAAAGGGCCTAAAGAACTAACCAAAGGGGCGGTGAATAACGCACAATGTGGCTGGGCTAATATATGCCTTCGGGCAGATGGCCCAGTACCTACCTATGAACCTATGTGCATTCTCAAAATGCTGGGCAGAAACATTGGTGATGAACCCCTTATGCAACACACACTACCTGGCAATTAATGAATTGGAAGTCCTTTCTATTGCAGTACCGCTCCCCCTGTGAAACAGGAGGGGTACTAATTGCAACATGGATGTAATCTATATCACTGAGAACATCAAGGAAATGTGCCAGCCCATAGAAAGCATTCATAGTTCTGGCTTGGTCCTGAGGTGACACCAAAAAATAGATATACTTATCCACACATGCCAAGAGTACATCCAGGATCTGCTGCAATATCCTCAATGCAGAAGCCTGTGAGATCCCCATTGTGTCCCTAGTCTGTCTCTGGAAGGTCCCCGTAGCAAGTATAGTGAGGACTTTATATACCTTGATGTCCACAGGGATAGGAAGTACACACATTCCTCCAGTGCTCTATGGGGATCAAACATACCCACTAAGCCCCTTATAATGCCCTTGTCCACTCTAAACCTATAAAGGGTTTCCTGATTATCAAACTTATAACGAATAATTCTTAGCTTATATTTTCGCCTTCTTGGGCGGCAAGTGCTGCTAGACGCAAACGCTTTTGTCCCAGCCAAGACAAGCAACTCAGACCTGGAAATAGCAAAGCTAGCAGCAATTGACAGCATTTTCACTGACTGCAACTCTAATAAATTTGATGAGACTTCTCTTTATACAATGCATGCGTGACCACTGCAGAAAAGCAGGAAAATTTGACTATGAATCACAAATGGTGTAAACATACTTCATTAGTATATGAATATTTACAGCACTACTCATTTAAATTTCATTATTTGCACATTTGCATAGATAAATTTGAGTCATCATGCATTGGCTTAAATGACCTCAATGAATGATAGTTCAGCTGCGCTCGTTCACCAACATAGTGAATATCCTCAGCACATTTGTGTAACTGACTATGACTAGATAGATGTCTCTGGGACACAGTATATAAGAGAAGTCTCATGTGTTAAGGATGCAGACTGTGTAAGTGGCTGTTAAAAGCCTGTAGAGTAATAATTTGTTTGGTTATTTTTTGCTTGAAATATGCTTCTGGAGGCCAATATGTCATAAAAGTCTCATATATTAAGGTTGCAGACTGTGCTGTGTGTGTGTAAACAATTTGCAAGGTAACAATTTGTCTATATTCTATCCTAACTTTTTAAACACAAAACTTGGTACAGGAGAGCTAACATCATTACAGTAGATGAATGTATCTCAGGATACTGCCCAGGCAATTCAGGTCCGACTACCAGCTCAGATGTTTGATGTTACTAGCAGGGAGGATGGATGGGCCCATTCTGTGTGGGAAGGAAGGAGGGAAGGACAGAGCTGACAGTAAACACTGCTACTATCTTTCTGAGGAAGAGTAGTGACCCACAGGGTGGCCTGCAGCAGGTGTTGAGGTCACTAAGCCACCTGAAGGCATAGCCTTCATAACAAGTGAGCAGAAGCACACACACACAAGGACAGGGAATTATTGGCCACCACAGTTATGTGGCTCACTCATCCCCTCACCTGGAAGGGGAAGTGACTAGGATAGTTAAACTTGCTTTCATTACCAGGATGCTAGTAAGAACACAAAAAAACTTCATGGCTGCCTGAATGACAGTCTCCATTGGATAGCTCTTGGTTTAGTTCCAGGTAAAAACCCTGCTACATTGAAACAAATATGCTCTGTTTGAATGAGGGGAGATTGAAGATTAGCAAGCATAGGGACAAAAACAACTTCGAAAAAAAATAGAAAAGATGCCACTGATTTATCAAATAATAAACCCACTGACCACTGACATATATACATTATAAACCATGTATCTAGCAGAATACCAATCTGTGAGCTCTTACTTAATACAAATTGATCTGCACAAAGTTTAATATTAATTCTACCTTTGTAGAATGTTTCGTCTATGTCTAAACTGCTCATTAAACTGTAGCAAAAGTAAGACCTCTTTGATGATTCATTCCTCTTTAAACATTTTCCAACTTTTATAGATATTCAACATTCATAATTGCATGCTTAAATTGAGATACTTCATTACTAAAGCTAAGGATGCTTCAGCGCTGTCTTGCAGGATATTAAAATTTTAATGAACATGATAATGTGAGAAATCAGCTCAGAAACTGAAAGGTCTTTCACATGGAAGAAACAGCTAATTTGTTCAAGTCATTCTTAGCCTTAACAACTACCATAATCAGGACTGATGGATATCATAGCCTTTCAGTAAGTAGGTAGACTCAAAGACATTTGTAGCATGTATGGCAAGAACAGTAGAAACTTTAGCTATTTTCAAAGATTAAGAGAACAGACCAGCAGTGAAGGAAGCAAATGTGTATAATAAGTAAAAGGTAGAGTACAACATAAATACAACACATTAAGGCCTGGAGACATAAAAATATGTATTATTGACTGTGCGTGAGTTTACTGTAATAAAAAATACGAATGCAGAACTAGATGTACTGGAATACTTGGTTGTTAATTATGGCCATGTCAGTGTACGTGTGAGGGATCCTAATTTAACTGGTGCCAGACTGGAACATGCAGATGATGCCAGAAGCTGGCATTAGTTTCATAATCTAAATAGCAAATATTACATTTTAGATCACACATTTAAAAGTAAATTCTAGGAAGGACTGTCAATAAAAGTCATTTTTGGGTCTTTAGCTTTGAAGGATGTTAAGGCATGTTATATTGTATGAGGCTTTATGTATCCAAGAAAAGAGGAAGAAAATCAAATAAGGAGAAGTGATAAAACATATCTAACATAAAGCAGTTTACAGTCAAATAAGGAGAAGTGATAAAACATATCTAACATAAAGCAGTTTACAGTCAAATAAGGAGAAGTGATAAAACATATCTAACATAAAGCAGTTTACAGTAGAATGAACTAGAAAAGTAATAAATCTAAAGCGAGTTCAGTATAGTTGCCAAAGAAAACAGTAGTCCGGGGGGTAAGAGGGGACTTCACCGGACTGAGCTGCTCCCCAACACTCAAATCTCATCTCTCAGTGGAATGAATAATAAGGCTGACCAACCAATAAAGGAATGGGTCATACGGCTTGTCTGGGATAAAATATACCTGGATCCTACCCCACGAGAGGCACAAGCAGGTCAAGGGGCCAAAGGAAGGAAATACACTGGGCTACACCTAGTCAAAGGATGGAATAAATCCCAAACACTAAAGGAAAGAACCACTCATTAAACAGAAACTGGAACTGCAATGCTAAAAGGGAAAAAAATACCAAGCAAAGGTACTACAAACCATATGTATTAAATACTGTGACATAGTAAGAGCTCTCCCTACTGCATGACCTGAGGAGTATAATGTCAGATGTGTTACTTATGGGAAAGATAACTACAGGAGGACACTCCCATATGCTTCCTTTTAAAACAGAAGGAGAAGGAGGTGGAAGACTTGGAACTTTTAGAAAGTAGTTCTCTTCTGTGTGATGAGGGAATGAAAGAGACAGAGAGAGAGAGAGGGAGGAAAAGTGAGAGACAGTCACAGCTAAGAGTTTGCAAGAGAGAAGCTGGTTTCCTTAATTGAGAAATACAAGCCTGTAGAGAAGAGATGGAATTGTATCCTGATGCAAATTAGGCTTGTTAAAGAAAGCTGATGCTGCTAAGCTGTTGTGAAAATTATTAGTGGGCCTTCTGGACAAAATGCCTTGACTAATGGTGTGTGACCCTTAATTTGTCATTCATTTTCCAATTTTGAATCAGTGCTTCTGAAAGAGTATTATACAGAATTAACTATATATTAAAATAATATATATATATATATATATATATATATATATATATATATATATATATATATATATATATATATATATATATATATATATATATATATATATATACACACATATGGTTCCCCTTCACAAAGTCAAACGGCCACAATCTCAAAAGTCATATGGTCGCGACCATATGCTCGAAATTTTGGAAGCTCAGCACTGTGAATGGGGAACGGCATACAGAACAGAATGGGAGAGTTCCCCTTCTGCGCCTTTGTGCAATCTCGGAGTTGGAATAAATAAGTAGCGGAGGGTGCAGGGGGGCTTGCCCCCCTGCAGAAACACTTTGTTGTGTTACGTTTTTCTGTTTTTTAGCTCCCTTTTACAAAGTCAAGCTTCAGAAACTTGAGCATATGGCTTCGGCCATATGCATTTCAAGTTTCTGAACGTTAGACTTTGTGAAGGGGGACTATATATATATATATATATATATATATATATATATATATATATAATAATTACACCATGAGAGATTTGACAAGATTTAGACTGACATTTGGAAACTTTGTAATCTCGGAGGAGGAATTTCTGGAAAAGCAGGCACTTAAAATTGCTAGGTAAATTCCCAAAGCTGTGAAGGAGGCCTTGAATTAATTTGTGACAATGCTTATTATATCCTTTTTTTTTATGTTTCTTTCACAGATTATAATTGTGAGTCAATTATATTGGAAGTTTCTCCTGCTGTCTGAAATTGTATCTAAAAACAATATTAAGTGGAAGTATAAAACCCTGATATATGTATATTAACAGTAGAGACCTCTATAAATTGCAGCACAGAGTTAAATGTCATGATGAATGCACCAGAAATGTATATTTTCTTGAGGTGATAACCTCAAAGATGTCACAGTACATGACACTAGTTGCATTAAAGATTTATAACCATACCTTCCTACATGTTGAACACATTTTCACATGTGTATAATGTAGTCTTCTACTCTGAAGTCATGTTTAGCCAACAGACCTTAAAGTCATCAGAAGCAATTACCAGCTTCTAGCCAGTAGACACCAGAAACACGGCCACAATACCAACAGATCACACAACATATCCTGAATACACACATTTTCCTTCATGATTCTAAACCTAAAGCTAGTTCCAAAATCCATTAATCATTAACAATGGGAAAATAAATGAAGACTAATGAGATATGATCAATTGATTTATAAATACAACCGACAAACAAAATATGACTTCATGCATAAAATAAAAAGTGATAAATACTGATAATTTTATACTGGCACTATATTTAAATATAGTAACTGTGTCTTTTAGCAGTCTTGACATAAACATAATCAGTGACTGCTGGATTTCATTTTATAAAGAAATCTAAAAATACATAAAAGTAAAAAGTAAAGCCTTAACCAAAAAAAAAAAAAAAAAGAAAATGTTAAAAATAAAAATGAATGACTGTGTGGAGCCAGCCCTTGAGGTTCTCCCACAGTAGTCTAGAGGGATGTATATAGAAGAGTTCCTTAATCCATTATTAAAACTTGCTAGGCATGCTACCCTCATTACACAGAAGCAGGTTTAGTTATCATAATGTCAACACCCTCATTTCCAAGTAGCTTATGATCTTTGGTTCAATCATTAATTGATTTAAAATGCTCTGATTGCAAATTTTCTTTCCTGGTACTGAGCCCAGTTATTCCTAATTGGAGAGGATTACTTATGCTCTTCTGCACAGTTCTGCAGAATGCAACAAGTGAATTATCTGATTTTATTATGGATGTCCAGCTATGTATCAGCTAACCATAATGCCAGTAGCCACTGATTTATGCATTTATTTATTCATTTAATTTGGTAACCATGTAAAGTTGGTCATATTGACTCTCTTAATGATGATGATGTAAATTGCATTGCATCGCAGGCAATAACATTTGACAATTATATAAGATAAATCTGCAACCTTATACACCACTCACACATCACTGGCACTACTCTGTGATCCTGTAAACCCCCCTCCTTTTATATTGTCTTCTATGTATGCAGTGTTTTTCCCTTGCCTGTTCTCCTAATTTAGTAAGCCTGCATCAAATTATACAAAAATAAAGGTTAAAAATACTAATAAAATAATAAGGACCTGTTAGGCTGTTCCTTTTGTCAATCTAATTTTTCACTGAACTACTTTCCTAAGTGCACTGATTGTTTTTCTAAGGCACTGCAATACAGATCCAGGCTCTACCACTCCACACCCCTACACTACACCCATTCCCACACACCCCACTCTCATTTAATTTATACTCTCTCCCCTTATGCCACACCCCTCCACCTCCCAACATCCTCCAATATTCAGAAGGCACTTCCTACATACTGTAAGCAACCTTTCCCTTGAACACATTCTCATTTAGACCCAACCCACCTCCAGCACTCAGTGTTCAATTATCAACTCCCCAACATCTACTCAAGCATCTCTTGAACCTGCCCCAGCTATGCTTGTCCATAAATCCAAACTTTCAAATTCCTTCCTACTTATTATGTCTCTCACATCCTTTCTCCTTATAGCCTCCACTGCTACCTCATATCAATGAACTCACCCACTCAGAAACTGCATACCTTCTACAACCTATCTCCATGCCACTCATACTTACATTCATTCCTTCCCAATTGCCCAATCTTTCTTTTCATATTTTAACATTACCTTACACAAACTTAAACTATTTCCTCTGCCTTCACTTCCCCTCATAAATAAAACAAAGAATTATATCAAATACAACCACTCAAATAACTCATTTTAAATCTGATACTATCAGGTAACAATCATCCAAACCCTGGGCCTAACCACAGTTTCTCTCCACCAGCCTATACTACTCTTTACTACTTTCCCAATAACCTCTACTCCTATTACCTAATTCCAGACTCTAACATCTACACCCATCTACACCCATCAAAACTTTATCCATTCTATCCATGAACATACAAAGTCTCATGAATAAAATCTCCCCTTTCCATGTCTGGATATCCTTACACACCCCTGACATACTTTGCTTCTCTGAAACTTGGCTGAAGCCCCATATCTCTGACACTGAAATACTTCCACCAGGCTATAACATCATCAGGCAAGATAGGCGTAAAAAAGAAAAGGTGGAGGTGTTGCTATCCTTTACTCTAACCACCTTATCTTTCAACCTTTCTCTATGCCCTCATCAAGTTTTCAAACTGCTGAAGTACTAATCACTACTTGTCAATTAAATACTCATAAGAAACTAGCTATTGCTTCTATCTACATCCCCAGGCAACAACATCCCCATCCAAGAACACTTTCTTTCTTGGACCTCCCAAACCATCTCTTACAAAACTGTTGTCTCAAGTGATGTAAATATCAACTGCATTACTCTAAATACTGACTCCCCTACCTCCTCCATTGATGTGTTTGTCTTCTCTCAGTAAATCTCCAGTCCCACTTGACTAAACAAACACAGCAACTCTGGTTCCACTTTAGACTGGGTCCTCACCTCTAATCCTAATCTTTACCATAACCCCACCACCCTACCTGACACTCTAAGTGACTGCCATCCCACATCCATAATTAGACACTCTCCTCAACTATATAAAACTCTGCAATTCAAAGACTGCTGTAAACTTTCTAGACACTTTCAACCACAACCTTCCCTCGAGGAAGCAGTCCTGGCTTTTAATGAAATCTTTTTAGACACACTTAATTCTCTTGCCCCCATCAGAAAAATAAGGACCAAAACTCATTATGCCCCCTGGTTAATACAGGCCATCCATAACCTTATGAAAAAAAAGTGATAGTGCATGGAAAAAAATGAATAAATCCAGATCTTCCCATGATCTTCAAACTTATAGAGAACTCTGCAACTTAAAAGTCAACAAACAGAAATTTCCATAAGCCTCTAGATAATCCTCACCCTCATAAATTTTGGTAATCTGTTAATAAGCTTCTACATCCAGGGAATCCATCATCACCAAATCCCTATCCTAACAGCTCACCTACAGACATTGCTACATTCCTTAATACTTCCTTTATTGACTCTATCTGCAACCTTATCAAAAATACCAAGCTCACAGATACCACACCCCTCAGTCCTACCCACTCCAACACCTTTTTTCTTAAATTTTTCTCTACAAACTATGTCAAGTCCCTTCTTTCCAAACCTAAAACATGCTCTCCATCAATAGACAATCTACCTTCACATTTCCTAAAAATTGCTACTAACTCTATCTCTCATCCCATTTCAATCTTAATAAATAGGTCCATCAGGGAAAACATTGTACCTGATATCTGGAAAAAATTCTATGCCATACCCTTACATCAAGGTGGCAACTCAACTGACCCCCCCCAACTTCCGGCCTATTGCCATCCTATCTCCCCTGTCTAAAATTCTAGAAAAATGCATTCACAAACAGCTCTTTGAATACCTTCTCCAAGAAAATCTTACCCCCTCACAGCATGGCTTTCACCCAACACACAGTACTGCTCCCGCTCTGAGTTCCTTCATAAACACTATCGCTAAATCCCGTGACAACAATAAGTTAGACTCCTGCTTGTTTCCTGACCTATCCAAAGCCTTCCATACTGTTTCCTTCAGTCTACTTCCATCCAAATTATTCTCACTAAACCGCTCTGACTCTGCACTGTCTTGGTTCTCCAGCTACCTGTCAAACAGATCACAGGCAGTGAAATGGCAGTCTAATTTCTCTCCTTTCTACCTGTTCAAACTGTGGCACCCCAAGGCTCCATCCTTGGACCTCTACTCTTTAACATCTTTATAAATAACCTCCACTCTTCTTGTCTATTCTCTACCATTATTCAATATGCAGATGATTCCACAATCATCTCATTCTCTGACAATATCACTCTCATACCCTGTCCTAAGAGTCTCTTCATTCCATCAAAAGATAGCTTACTTCCAATCAACTGCTACTGAATCAAAAGAAAACTAAAACATTTATTCCTTCCTACATCTTTCAAACAACACAAAGCTACCTTTTTAGTCTCCTCCCTCAACAATACAATTATCTTCAAGGAACCTCACACCAAGCTCCTAGGTATGATCACTGATGACCAAATTAAGTTCAAACTCCACACTCAATAATGTATTAAAAGGACCCTTCAAAAGCTAGGTTTTCTTCACAGGCATAAACATTTTCTCATGAATGCTTCCAGACTGCCTTGCACACGCCTTTTTACTTCCCACAATCCTTTATGCTGCTCCTATACTCACTTACCTCCAATCAAATCTTCTGACTAAATTAGAACTCACATAATAAAACTGAAAGATTTGCCTCCAACCAACCCTACTACTCTCATCACTGCATATCCCTAAAGAACCTGCAGTGGCTGGAATTTCACCACCAAATTTTACTACCCCAGCTTCTTATGGCTCATTCAGTTCTACATGAAACTACATCCTGCCCCTCTCTCTCCACTCTCATTCAGCCTTACACCCCTAACCGTGTTCTCTGTAGCTCACAACAAAACCTAATGCAAGTTTGTAGGCCAAATAAAAATATTGGCAAACTACTTTATTCCTGTTCTATTGCAAAGGCTTGGAATAAATTATCACCAAATGCCAGATATATTACTAATCCTGCCACCTTTAAAATAGCTCTCAAGGCGGTCTCCATAATTTATGGTCATGCACTTGCAATGACCCAACATGACTACTATCTACTAATCAGTATTTTGCCCTTCAGATTTCTACTACTGTATTTCATTTCCCCTGCATAACTTGCTATATTTAACAAATAACCTGTATCTTTTATCTTGTCTTTTCACATTACCTACTGTAGGTACTCTATCTTCTTTTTACACAAATATGCCTGAACTTTTCATTTAACCTTGCCATATAACTAACCCATTACACTCTTAAATAATATGCATTTTTAGTATGCTGTTTATTTCCTCTTAATGGTTCCTCTTGACTGTCTCTAATATCTTTATTTTGTCATATTTTGTACCCATACCTCTCACATGTATAGATTTTCGCAGAATGTCCAGATTTTTTGCCTCATATTGTGGTGTGTTCCTCCTAATATCTGTACTTTTCTGGCAAATAGCTGAGGATTGAAGTAATTAATAATGACAAACATTTGGGTTTAAGAATCCACATCATTCTAAAATTCATGCTAATGAAAAACCTATTATTCTATCAACTTTCTAAGTTTGCAAGATCAATATTTAAAATCTGTCTCTATTTGTCCACCCATCATTTTAGGCTTTGTCCAGATTTTTTGCTCTAAGGGATTGAAAGGTATGTTTGTACCATGTTATGACTGTATTATTTTTTTATATAACTTGTTCATTTTTAATTCATTTGTTAATTTCCTGTCTTTTGAATTATTCATGTTTGACATGTTAATAATTGACTGTTAATTTTTCTATTTTTGGTTATTTGTACTCTTGGAGCTTTTCGCCTCGGGTCTCTGCTGAAAAAGGGCCTTTGCCCCAGTTGGACTAACCTGATTAACAAATGCCAATAAATAAATAAATAAATAAAATAAATTTACATAAAATTCATCCAGCTACAAGACCAGACACAGCTGATGAAGTTAAAATGTATTAAAGTACTTATAAGGTTAAGCACTGTGCAATAATGTAACACATAAACCAATAAATGTAATTCAAAAGAAGGTAAAATTAAAACTGTGAAACAAATATTTTAAACAGAGATTTGACTGGATAAAATAACGATAAAGTACAAAAATGTGGAGTTATACAAAAACTGTCCCATTAGCATCAAGCAAGGAAAAGTTCAACAAAGCATAAAATGTTGCTATAGGAACCAGAGCACAGATGCAATAAAATAGAATAAAACAAGGAACTATTCCAAATGGCAATGTCAAAATAAAAAAAAATGACTGCCAAAGTTCACAGATGAAAAGCCAGTTTACTATTAATGGATTTAATGGACTTGGCTTTGAGGAATGTGAAAACAGATATAAAACATCTTGTCAAAGCAATCCTCCTAACAAGTCATAAGTCGTGATAGTACTGGTAGATGTTCATACAGGCATCTGTTGGCTTGCTAGATAAAATCTCAATGATTGCCATACAATCTTTTTCATCCCAATAAACAAGGTCAAACACTGTCTCCAAAAGGAATGGTGGCAATCTGTGTAGAGAAGACACAGCCAATCACTGCCTGTGTTTACCCTGCCACATGATGAGAATAATGAGAAAGAAGGAACAGCAACACCAGGCTCAACACTACTAAATAGATGTGCAAAAGAAGAGTACAACTAGGTGATATATGCTCTCCAAGCTAACCTTTAAACCCAGTTGTGGTTGGAACTCCAAAGAAATGGCAAGAAAAAAAACCAGCATCCAGCTGAAAATTTAAAGAAAGAAAAAAACAAAAAAGTGAGGAAAAAGCAAAGAATAACACAGTTCTTCAGGCTAGGTAGCCAATTACTATCATCTATGCTATCTAACTCCAACTGAAGCTGGGTATGAAAAGGTGTGCAAATGAGTAGGTCTAACAATCTGCAAGTTACAGTCTAGCAGTTCACATATTTATACTCAGTATTACATCTAAGTGGAATTTCAAAATGCATTAAGTAATTAGTGTTGTGATTTACATTAGGCAGTAAAGATACAGTACGTAGTATTTTAGCGTGGCTAAAAAAAGGAAGTAATGAACTTGGAATATGTTGTTGGATGCAAAGGGATGTCAAGGGACATTTTTGGGGAGCATACATATTTAGTGGAGAACTAGGTGACTGAAAAGATCTGTTTTGAATGAATACATTGTAGGTTTGTTAAGAATGTTTGAGGGGATGGAATTTCATACTGCAGGGCCTATTTTGGAGAATGTGCATTCAATAATGTTAATGATAAACTGAGATTGGGGATTGCAAGTGAATGATTTCTGAGAGAATACATAATTGTGTTGGACTTACTATATAGCTGGGGGAGCAAACGTCATGACTAAGTTAAGCATTGTAGTTACACATAGATATAAGGTCCTGTTAATGATGAGAAGGGTGTTAGAAATCTCATGAAAGTAGCATCAGTGAATTCAAACATCAAACAACTTTTTAAATTAATGAGTTGATTTTTTCTGTGAAGAAGCAGTGGCAACACTGCCACCAAATGTGACATAGATACTGTTACCCTGTCTGTTTCAGTTATTAATATACAAAATACAGTCTTGCACCAGGAGCACAAACGGGAAATCAACTGCTGTCATGGGTATATCTCTCCAACATACACATCCTAAATAGACTGTGTACAGTTCACTTGCAGAACCACACTACTCTCTCAGTGAACCAGTTTCCTGTTGCTCCTCTATCCATGGTAACTGACTTCCACACATGTATACTCACACACATACGCACACACACATGCACACACACACACACACACACATGCATACAATCCAGGAAAGGTTGTCAGGATTCATTAAATTCCCCACAGCTTTCTTCCTAGTCATGGTAGTACTGCCAGCACCTGAAGAAAGCCAGGGCTCCCAGTTTACCCATTTGCTCTTACTTTGCCAATCAATATCTGTTTCAGTGGTAGTCATCTGAAGCAGTTTTCAAAGGCATGCGCCCTACAGTTTGTTATTCATTAGTGTAAATGATAGTTAACTTCTTCTTCTCAGTTAAGCAACAGTGTATAAATACATTTGTAATAAATAAATACCAGCCATAAGAGCTTAAAGGCATCTCAATGAATTTTACTTAAATAATAAAGAAGATAGTGCTGTGGGTAAAATATATGTAGATTGTCACACAAGGCAAATTAAAATAAAATGCAGTAAACTTAGATACAATGAAGATGAAAAAGATTTAACTCCAGCTATCTAAATTTTCTAGCTTTCTGCTACACGAAGTACTGTGCCTTAAAATAAACAGATAATTTTCAGATAGAATAATCCACTCACTAACACATCATTATATAGCAGAAGTCTTTTGCCAGTTTTACTTGCCATGTGACTTCATTGTTAGTACAGGGACAGGTTATAAACCATTTAGCCCCACACACAACACAACAGTCAGAGTTTGTCAAAACACCTTCATATTTGTTCTTGAACTGAATCCAGCTGGATCTTAAAAAAGTTACAGTAGCCATTACATTTCAATTCTGTTCTGTCCTTGCCTGTTGGATTTGAAGAAGGTGCCATTCTGTCTCAGGAACTAACATTTTCTCTCTGTCTGTTCTTTAACATTTGGACAAACAAAAGTGTTTTCCCTTTTTATCATTGGACAATACATTGCAGATTAACATGCCAGAAATAGGTTGGCTGTGTGGTTGTTGCTAAGTGCTTTTAGTGGTTGTTGCTAAGTGCTTTTAGTGCTGATTCATTTCCCAGTTTTGGGTAGTGGTATATTTTTGATTATGAGTTTACATGAATAAGGTGGTAGGTCAATATCTTGTCCCTATCTGCAGATTCTAGAAATGTTTCTACTACATCTAATAGATTGTAGTACAGTCTCCTCCTATGGTCATATGGGTGCGATTCATTGCATTGATTACTCTGAATGCTGAATGTATGTATTACCAACATGTTTACTCAAAATCTCAGATTTTCAACAAAGGCCAGAAAACTTGTTGCCCAAGATCATAGTACAGCTGGGAGGTTGTAGTCCTTACCCAACTGTAGTGCATTCTCAGAGTTGGTGTACATAATTAGCAGGGGATGAGGGAGTGCAGGGGGGTTTGTGCCCTGCACAAGCAATGCTTAAAGATTTTGTTGTTGCTTTGGATTGATATTTTAGATGTCAATCATTTGTTTGATTGATGAAATTACAGCAGTCTGATCACATGCCTCACATTTTTGGCATTGCTGGAACTCTTAGAAAATATCTAGACCACCTCCCCCCCATATGTGCAACATATCAGAATGTGACAATGACCATCTCACCACAACCTCCAGTGCCTTACCAGTTAATCACATAGCAATCTAATGTTGTAGTCATGTTCCTACCAAGTGTACTAACAGCTTCATGAGTGGGCCAAATCAAAGGCTTTGTTGAAGGTCAGCCTATCAGTATTCTTTTGCCACATTGCGAAGAAAGCCAGTCACATTACAGTAGTGGGCATGCTATCTGATAACTGTTGAGTAATATAGCCTCCATGTACACACAAGACTACAAAGCATATCACATGGAGGGGACTAAAGAGTATAGTGCAACTTGTCAAATCAAACTACAATGAAACACTTCACTTCATCATAAAACTGATTAGTGAAAAGTCAGGAGCAGTTCAGAGTTCACTGTGTGCTGTATAACTGCTTTGTTGGCATCTAACTGATTGAGGGGACAGTGGAGTCAACAATATCCTTATCTCTGAAGAAGTCAACAAAGCAATTATCAGGATCTGGAGAGCTTTCATTCTTCATAGTTTGAAAGTGGGCATTGACTCTATTACAGCTGACAGCTGTGACTGACAAGCTTTCTCTCCTGACTATAACTTCCCTCTTACTTGAGGGAATAGGTGCAAGCCTGACATACGTAAGTGAATATACCCTGTTGGAAGAATTTGTCAATGTTATTTCCTTTATTTTGTTGACAGTATAACTCAGATCCATTGTATTAAGCAACTCATGTTTCACAAGTGAGAGATCTTTCTTGACTGAGCTACACTGAAATGAGTACAAAAGAAATCGTAAACTTCCTGAATGGTATCTTTGTGATTATACTGATTCTGGTAGGTGTAACACAGTGAGGCTGGAAACTTTATTGTTGCCTTGGCAATGATATTTTGATAAATAAGGAATCAGAGCTTTTGAGCACTGATGTACTTGAAAGGAGTAATTTTAAACTACACAAAAGTTTCTTGTCAGTCACTATGATTAGGCAAGAACTTCAATAATTCATTAAAAGGCAAGAACTTCAATAACTCATTCAAAGGCACTTTTCCTTCTCACTGAAGACCATGAATCACACATACACTCATATACACTCACACACACACACACACACACACACACACACACACACACACACACACACACACACACACACACACACATGTGCAAGAATTGAGGCATGTGACCAGCTACCAGTCTTCTCCCAGTTATTTGTTGTGCAAGTCAAGAAAAAAGCTTGATTTTGCAGTGAAAACATTTGAAGCAAAAGTTACAAATCTGGGTCTTTCAAGTGTTTCTCCTGCTATAAAGGCACATGGTGTTTTGATGACTCTTTGTACAAATCATCAGTTTTATATTGGAGGGAGTAACTTTTTCTGTCAAGTCCACTGATTCTGAAGGCTCATCTATAACCACCAGTCATATGTGGGATGGTCATTACAAAGACTTAGGAATCCATTTTGCTGCTCTGAGCTTGGATGACTTTTGTTTCATCAAGAACTAATATTAATGTTTCACTTGCCCGCAGCTTTATTGGCCAGAATGTACCCATAAAGACTTAAAAAGTAAAAAATCCATTGGTTTTCAGAAGCCTTGTAGCTGAAACACTTGATGTAATTAATGGTCATTTGCATATATCCCATGGGCCTCCATTACAGGAGGTTTAAGGTATCACAAACTGTAAAAGGCGAAAGAAACATTATAAGAGCCGGCAAAAAATAAGAAGTCGAGTTGTAATTTATTTGCCTTCATCAGACAAACAGAGAAAAAAACCCACGCAAACTTCCTTTTAAATAATTGAGCGTGCTAAATGATCCAATAAACGTGAGTTGCATTCACCTTAGTGACATAATAGCAACCAACACATCAGCGGAACTTAGGTTTTAAAACAAATTTTGCATTAAAATTTAAAAACAATCATCCTATCATTTTCAAAACCTTAAACGGCAGATGTACATACTGATTCCCTTCCAAAAAAAGTAAACATTGGAGTTATAAAATAACATACATTAAATAAGGCAGATTAAAAAGCAAAAAGTGCATAAATCACTGCGTATTAACTAATCGGGCCGGCATTACAGTTTCAAATTTCATAGAATGCCAAAAAGGTTAAGGATAAAAAAGAAATAAATTGAATAAAACATCATTCATTATTTGAAGTAGCACACATATGGTAACGTATTTTTTCAAACAAACACGTTAAGTCTTACTTTCCAAAAAGTCATTAAACCCAAAATAATCGATTTGTTGTTGAATGAAGCAATGTTTAAATGTAAACATGACTTAATGTCTGGTACTAACCTGTAACACTAAATATAAATCACTAAATGTTGGGAACAGGTGATTATGGTCCAGCGAGATATAAACAAGTAAAATATAGACAACCGGTTCATCTTCTCAGGGAAAACAACTTCAAAACACACTTGATAGAAAGACTATCATTAATACCTGGAAAAGTGTGGGCTCTGGTTTTAATCTGCCACATCAATTCATCGACTTCTAACAATGCTTGCCATGGTCCCCCTCGAGCGTCATTAACCCTATGTTGCAAAACTACGAACTTGAAAGAATGACCAGGATTAACTGAACAATGCTTAGCCAAAGCATTATTGGAGTCATTTTTACTTATAGCATAATAATGTTTGTAGATTCTTTGTCTTATTTTACGTTCAGTTTTCCCGATATAAAAAGCGTAACATGAATTACATGATGCAACATAAATGACACTCTTTGTTTCACAATTAAACCTACCATTTATTTTATATGTTATATGATCTATAGAAACTTCACTATTAGTCATAATGTGTTTGCACTGAGGGCAGGTGCCACTTTGAACATACCATTAGTTCTAAATGAACGTGGTTTGTTCTTCTTCTTTAAAAGAGACTTGAGATTTTGACCTCGTCTATAAGTAATCTTTGGGCTAACTCCAAGTGCTTTAATAAGCATTTCGTCGTTTTTGATTATATCCCAGTTTTTGTTTAAAGCCTCCCTAATAAGCTGGTAATCAAGGGAATATGTACACAAAAAACTGAGATGGTGACCGCCTGGTTTTCGTTTTGATTAATACTTTGATCCACCAGGACAAGCGGTCGATCACTCACGGTTTGGACTGATAGTCGTCTTTGACCTATTAGTAAAGGTGTAAAGTATCCTAAATTTCTTTTAGTGGTCACCTCGTTGATAACGCTGGTAACTAAGCTATTGGGATGCCCTCTGTTGGTAAAAATGTTACATAAGTGGTCACATTCTAAATCAAATTCCAAATCTTCAGTAGTCATTCGGGTGGCCCTAACCATTTGCCCCTTGACTACTGCTTTCTTCTGATGATACGGGTGATTGCTATCAAAATGTAAGAAAGTATTTGAATAAGTGGGTTTCCTATAAATTGTGCTTTTGTACCTCCCATTGATTCTGTCATTTGATAGTAAGATGTCAAGATAATTGATTGAAGTTTCTCCAACATTGTAAGTGAATTCAAGGAAGTCTGTTGCTTGAGTAATGTTAGTTATGGATGTTGGTACTAAGGATGTTTCACCTTTCCAAATACAAAACATATCATCCTGGTACCTTGTGTACCAGGTGATATAGTCTTGAAATAGTGGGTCCTTGAACAAAACATTGTTCTCCCAAGAGGCCATAGTAGCATTAGCGAAGCTACCACCACAGGGAGAACCCATTGCTATGCCTGATTTCTATAAATAAAATAGCCCTTCAAAGACCATAAAATTGTTAGTCAAAACTATTTCAAGCAAAGTTTCGATCAGATAAATGGTGTTTTCATTTACTTTTTTACTAAGTAAAAATTCCCTTACCCACTGTATACCAATGCTTTGAGGAATGACAGTATACAAATCTTTAACGTCAATGGTTAAAAATTGTACATTTGGCTGATATTCTAACTTGTTGATGTTGTTAAGGAAACTCCACGAATCTTTACAGATCTGTGGTTCACTCTCAATTAATGGTTTCAGCACACTGTTGATGTATTTTGCACATGCATATGTGATTGAGCCGCGGCCATCAACAATGGGCCTAAAGGGGGGGGGCAGTTAAACCTTTATGAATTTTCAGAGTACCAAACAAGGCCGGTGTTCTTGGTGCTATCATGGATAAATATTGAAACAGGTCCATATCAATGACAGTCTCCAAAAACAGGTCATCTAATGTGGACCTAATCTTTTTATACACTACATTGATTTCATTCAAGGATACCTGAATGTAAGTGGAAGTATTGAGGTGTTTCAGCATACTATCAACATATAAGCTATGATCCATGAACACCAGGCCTCCCCCCTTATCCGGCTTCATCACCCTAATATTGCAGTCATTGAGCAAATGAACAAAATCATGCTCTAATGTAGATATATTAGGTTTAACTTTGTTATTTATATAAGTATTTTTGTCATTAATGGCCCAAAAGTCAGTTTCACACATTTTCTCAAAAATGTTCAAACTGGGATGTACAGATGGATTAAAAAGACTTGAAACCCTTAACGAATTAGCAATACTAGAACTAGAGCTCATTAGTAAATTTAAATTGAGCTTTCGAACAAAAAGTTTCAAGTCAATAATCGTACTTACTATATCCATATTTTTCCCTGGAACAAAAGTTAGACCTTTGGACAAAAAATCAACCATCTCCTGCTGCACTTCCAAAGAAGTGTAGTTATAGATAGTGAAGTCACCTTTGCCACTTATACACAAATGAGGTGTTGCTACAAGATCATTAATTAAAAATATCTCCTCCGTGCTTTCCTCCTGTTCCTCGTTGGGTACTGGTTGCAAGTCTGTTGTCGATTGTTCTGTTGGACATTGGTGGTGGACTGAAAACCCTGTTGATTCTGTCCTTGTGCTCCACCTGTATTATTCACCTGCCCATTACGCTTATTGCCACCCAAATTGTTGTTTCCTGCAATATTATTACTATTGTTATTGTTATTGTTGTTACTGTTAATAAGTCTCTGACTTCTCCTTAATGGTTGACCGTGACCGTTGGAATTTACAAAATTATCATTAAAAGCATTCGAGGCATTAGTTGGCTCATTCTCATCATTGTTGTTAAAGTTATCAGTGGAGCCTGTTACAACATTAATGGGTGGCTTAGGGTATGCTCTGTTGTTAGCATAATCATTAATATCCCTAGCCATTTTTTTTCTTTTTAATACTAAGTAGCTTGTTCATTGTTGCCTCTATGCTAGTGTAAATTCGACAATAGTCGTATTTATATCTTGGAAAGTCATTGTGTGTTTTGGTGGCATGTTCTAACACTTCTACGTCTGCTTTGAGGGTGACAATATCTTTAGTGTAAAACTTAATAAGGGCTTGTAGAAATTCATACCCTTGTCGATCAAAAAGTTGTACCAATTCACGGTGAAAAATAGAATTATCCACTAACCCTGCTGGATATCGCCATTGGCACAGTCTTTTAGGTACAACTTTTTTCTGAATACACTCTTGTAAGTATGAGACTTCGAGTTGTAATTTTCTTCACTTGTACAGCTTAGCATCAAACTCATTGATATTAGAAAGTAAAACATTTTCCTCTTGTTCATTTGTATCATTGAGAACGGCATTTTGACCATTCAAACTAGTAAAAAAAATATTGTTGCTTAAAAAAGAGGACATAGAAGGTATGATATCCCCATGTCTTTGTGAACCATGATTAGGGGAACCAGCAGGAACCAAATGAGCATTTTTTCCTTGCTGGTTATCATCATTTGACATCAGGTTGTTGTTAGTTATATTGCCATTCCCTGTATTAACCAAGTGTCTTGTGCCTACATCATTAGGCTTTAAGTTGTTGGTAGTTATATCACCGTTCCCAATGTTAGCCATATGTCTTGTGCCTTCTTCACTACTTCTTGTACCATTAACCGCACCGATGTTCTCCTCGTAAGGTCTTCTCTGTGTGCTGTTAACTTCCAATAATACATTAGAAACAGAAGCTTCAACTTTTTGAGTTAGGAAATCAACCTGCCCTAGAAGCACCTGTACTAGGGCGGTAAGGTTGCCAATAGCATTATCTTGTGTTGCTTGAAAATTCTCCTCTTGCGTAAATAAACTTTGAGATGCCGCTCCGGTTCCAGTCGCCATAAAAAACAAAATTAAAACACACGAAAAAACCACAAACTGTAAAAGGTTTAAGGTATCGCACAGAGAAAACTTTAGCTTGATTGGATTTTTCTTGCAGTTTTTTTCTGGATGGTTGTCTGTGTGACCTTTTTACTCTTTGATGTATATCTAGTTTGTTACAACCTCTCTCCACTCATGTCAAAATTACATGATCAAAAGAGGTTACTAGGCTAATGGCCATAGAGCCTTTTTAAATCTAGCCGTCATGCCCCAGTTTTCCCAATTATCAATGCTCATGGGCTAGAATGGCTTTAGTATGACCTGTGTATTATGGCATCAGCAAACTACCCCTGTCCCTAAGGGCCACAGGTGACAAGCAGCTAGTGTGAATTTGTGATTTCCCATCCATTGTTCAAAAATGCATTTGAATAGGCTTAGTGAAGAACTCCGTTTCACAATAATGGGAAGTTGGTTCCTGGGAAGAGCCCAGAGTAATCTCTGAGATACATGCCTATACTGCCAACATGTTTTGTTTATGCCAGAGGCAAGATTTAAATCCTTAGATCAGGTAATTCTAGTGCTGATTATTTTGCAAACGTGTAGCAGATTCATTAGGGCTGGATCAGAGAGTACCTTGTAGGTTAAGCATAGATTGGCCCTCAGTAGTCTGTAGGAGATTAGTGAGGAACATCTGTGGCCAATCCAGCTTTTGCAAATGCAAGTCAGGTACATACCGAAAGGTGCACTGTGCTCAATTACTGGTCTAATGAGGAATGAGTATACTGGCACTTTGAACTCCTCGAATCAGGATGCCATGCCCTTCCTTACAAGTTACGCCACATAGAAGGATTTTCTCACTATTCAAGTTACTGTCATGTTGTGTTCTGAAGACCCTTAATACTGGGTCTACTCTTAGAGGAATGTTATCAATATTGGAATCTACAGGGGTGGTTGTCCTCCCAAACAGTATAATTATGCATTTTCTTGCACTGAGTTTTAGGCCATGATTCTGACACTCTTGAAGGATATTTACATCTTTGGAGGATTCAAAGATTTCACCCAGCTTGCAATCATCAGCAAATTTGGTCAGCCAAAGGCCCTCTCTACTTGCTTTAACTTCAGAGAAGTATATTTCAAACAGGAGTGGTCCAGTACTGAACCCTGTGGGGCACCACTAGTAACAGGCCTCTTGATGGAGGTGGATTCCTCCACCCTAACTTCATGTGTCTTATCTGTGAGCCATTTTGCTGTCCATTGGGTGAAATAGGGTTACATGCCTACATTTGTGAGTTTGTCTATAATGCTCAAATGATGCATTGTGTCAAATGCCTTTGCCTAGTCAATGTAGGCAGTATGTATCATTTTGCCCTCATTCATGGCTCTAGTGACCTTCTCGAAGAATTCCACCAAGTTTAGTAGGCATGTCTTGCCCTTAATGAAACCAAACTGGGATGGGTCTAGTGTTTGAAGATTTCCTATTTCTTTGTTTATCAGGTCTTCGCTAAGTCTTTCCATGGCCTTGCATATAAGACTAGTCAAACTTATGGGTCTGTAGTTCTCTGGGTCTGTTGATAGTCTGCCTTTATGTAGAGGGATGACTGTTGCAGTCCCCCATTCCCTAGGTATGAACCATGTCTGGAGGCTGTGATTGAATAGAGATGGGATTATGCTTAGGGAACATATTTTAATTAAAGAAAACACAGCGGGTTTGGTATCTGTCTCAGAGAAAGGAAATGTAAATGTCAATAAAATGATGCACCACTGTATGATTCTGAAATACTTACAATCAGTTCGTATAGGTCTGTAGGTTCATAGGAACATAATAGCTATTGATCTATGAGGCTGTTAAGAAGCTTATGTCTTACATTCCCATGGTAGTTTTTAGCCCATATGTTTTGCATATGAATAACCCATTGATAGGGCAAATAAGGATATGTTGGGGCATTTCTATGTTTCCACTATCCATAAGAGACAGGGTGCTAAACTGGGAGGATGAATTTGCAGTTATTGTCTATTTTTCTAAATTACATTTGAATTGAGTAAGATAAGCACAGTACTTTATGCGCAGTGGAAGGCAGTTCCATAGAAGAGGTATTCTCTGTGATGCAACCCCATCCCTCTAACATACTGTATTTTTATTTCACAAAAGAGGTTGAGATTATTCTTGAACAAAGAGGGCTGCAATCATTAATGGACAGTACAGGAACAAGCAAAGGTTACACATTCTTACAAATTATGTACACTGGTAATACTTTTCTGGGAGCAGCCAATCAAATCAAACATAATTTATTAAGCCATTTATGCTCCAAATTAACAAAACACAGTGGCAGACATAGAAAACAGAAAGCTGTCAATTACTTATAACAGTTAACATAACATAAATATCTCCCTCATCTGAATATAGAAGTGGGTCTGTCTGAAAATATGTTTGTATTACATTTGAACAATCAGCTTATTTTCTTTTCCAGACTTGTTTATCTCCTGGCAATAGAAACAAATGCCCTCTCAATTCCTTTGAATCAGGGCCTTTTTATGCATTTCTGCTAGTACTTATTGCAAAAGTGCTGTTGAATCTCAAAACAGAAAAACAAATTTCATTCTGACTGCATCTTTATTGACCAGGAAGACAATTGTGCTTAACCTTGCTTATTCAGATGTCACTGGCAGAACCTTTGACACTTTTACCATCAAATAACAATCTCAAAGCGCGTTGTCTAACAGCTGTAAAGTTCCAGCTTAATCCCTAACAGTTAATTCATTTTTTTCATGTCTATTACTGTTATCTTTGAAAGTGGCCATTTAGACTGTCTACTGATGCTGGAAGCGTTTCAAACATGTAAGATTTCTACAAGTACATCCACAGTTCTAGCAACTGTATATTTGGTCCACCAGCCTTGCTGCTGACATAGCAGTAATGAAAAAACATAATTCTTGACTACCAACTGTTCATAGAATAGTAATATAGTACTGGACACAGCACAACATGTGAAAAACTGTCAATCACAATGTGGATCAAATGGGAAAAATGAACGCCTACTATACAGTTACTACAACTTTAGCTATTAAGGTTGTAGTAAGGTTAAAATGTGTTACTTTATGCTTACATTAAGTTATTTTGACAAATTAATATTTTTCAATATTATTTACCATGCATATTAGCTAAACAAATCTTACCAGTGAATGTATGACAGACCCTTTCAATGTGGAATGATATAAAACATGGACTTTTTAAGACTCAAAATGAGGAACATTTCTCATAATGAGGTACACTTGAGAGGTATGTTGCATGTCTAACACATTAAACATTTATCAAATGTATTATATAGGGCAACTAACATTTATTTACTAACAAAATCTTATACGTTTATTGTTCTTCTTTCAGCTTTTCCCGGTTAGGGGTCGCCACAGTGGAACTCTGGTCCACTAATGATTGGCAGTAGATTTTTACGGTGCCGAGGTGCCAGCCCAACACCTAACCTTTAATGAAGGCACACCCATTCATACATGTCTTTTGAATGCCACTTGACCGCAGGGAGGACATGCAGACTGCACACAGAAGGCACTCCACCAAGAATCGAACAGAAGAACCTCTTGCTGTGAGGGAAAAACACTACCACTGCACCACCATGGCTTTATTACTGGATCATAACAAACTAGCCAAACAGCTTGTGCCATGGTAAGAGTACCATATTTTAATAAACAAAATAGAGTGAGTACCTAGTAACTAGTACCTCTGTTATTCAGAAATCCATAAAATAACTCCACCAAGTTGTGACACCCACCACTGATACCAATATGTGTTTTCCCCATGCTGGGCCAGTAATCAAGAAGCCTGAATGCTCACCACTGACACTGGAGAGGGATGTGCACTTGGAATACAAATGGATACACTCAGTATTTCCAGATGCAGACCTATCTGCATCAAGTACAATTTCCCTTAAGAGCACACAGGGAACACACTTGGCCTAGGGCCTGGATGTCTCTATATCTGTCTCCCTCCAGATCCCCAATAAGGCTGCCCACTGGTACAGCTGTGTAGGCCCTCAGCCAAGTCCTCCAGCACCCTGTCTGTAAACCCAGTGGTTCATGTCCCTGCCCTAAATAGCTGACACACACACACACACACACACACACACACACACACACACACACACACACACACACACACACTGAGAAATTTAATTTTAACACACACACACGCACACACACTTGAGAAAGGCTGACACAGGTTTACCTGCTGTGCCCCCTTCTGCCCAGAGTATAAGGTAGTTACTACTGCCACCAGACACTTCACAATCAGCTATTCAGGCCCTTAACAAAGGGTGTCTAATTATACTGCACAATATTAATACTAATACAGATGGTTGTTCACCAAGATGACTAGGCCTTCTGGAGTGGCCTACACAGTGTCACCAAATAAATATAAGTACTCTCAAAGGTTAGATAATCTCTACAAGAACCAGCCACAATAAACGTATTAAATATATTTAATAATAAATAATAAAAGTGCATGAAAATACTGAATATATATTTACAGTAAACCACAGAGTTCAAATTACAGAAAATATTGAAAACAACACTGATGGACAGACTCATACAAATAAAGAAAAACAATCTCTAAACTAAGCTTCACTATATTTCTGACTGAATCTAAAAGAATTATACTATTCCCTAATAACTTACTTGGGCAAGGCAAGATGAAATAAATGAGCAGACTATCTAGTCAGGCTCCAAAAACAGAATACTCTATATTCTGAAATTACTCCCTGTAAAATATAATATCCAAGATGAATTGCAGAATGACCTCATCTGGTCACCTGACTCTAGATTCCCACAATATTCCCCTTTGAAGCTGAGACAGGAATTAAGCAGACTGCTACAATACACATTTAGAGCTTTTATGGCAATGCCTAGAGTTAATGAACACAGGTTCTGTCCCAGACCCATCGGCTTCTGTCCTACTCGACGCTCTGGGATGCTGTTCAATAACTTAACAGCTCATTTACATTTCCCTTATTTTCTTAAAATAAGCCAGCTGATTAACCATTGCTGTGCCAGTGTCCTCTATTAAAACATATACATTTAATTCAGATACCATAATACAGGTGCACTTCTCTTCATTTCAGCAGGGTGCAGTTTTGAAACATTTTAACACAATTAACACAACCAAAGCTCACAAATACATTTTCAGCACAAACATCTGTACAGATCAGTTTGATATACTAATGACATACAATTATTTACAAAATTCTGGCTAGCTGTGCTGGCACAAGTCATACATCCACTGCCATACTTCTCCCTGCCATGGCTGGCAGTACCTCCTATAGTCACACAAGTAAAAAAGTCCTGCATGTGTCAAAAACATGAACTACTCAATGGTACAAGAGACTAAACACATTTATGTGAGTAAAAAATGTCAAACAAAGCACATTTGAATGTTTAAATAAATTATTAAATACAATAATAAATGACTAGAAATACAAAAATATTACACAATTGTGAACATCACTAAAAAACAGTTCTACAAAATGTACTTAGGTAAGTATGATTAAAAATGAAGGTTAAACATCAGTATGTAAAATATGTGTGTGTGTGTGTGTGTGTGTGTGTGTGTGTGTGTGTGTGTGTGTGTGTGTGTGTGTGTGTGTGTGTGTGTGTGTACTGTTCAATGGATGGTTTGGGTGCACACTGTCATAAGCACAGCTATCACGGCAACTTTTTTTAAGTATGTGCCTTCTGAGGCTATCTTTGAATCTGTCACATAATCATTAGTACAAACTGCTTCCAAACATCATAATTTGGATGTTCAGCCAAGGGATAAAGCAAGATATGTGTCAGCAGTTTTACAGGGGATGCTTGAGTACAGTCACCATTTTACAGGATCACTGTTTGCTACACTTCAGAATCTTGTAGATTTTCTTTCAGCGATGACTCATGATGCATACAGTTGGGCAGTAATTTATTATATGATCAGATGTATGAATAAGAGGTTTATTACTAGGGGATAAGGTCCTTCTCTCAACCCCTCTGCTTCTGTATACATATTGGATCATATGTTTTAGTTATTTATCTTTTGTTATCTGGTACTAGTTTCTGGTATACATACTCCGGTTAGCTTTCTTTGCAATTTTCAGTATTTACATCATGTTTTATATTATCATATTAAACCTTACCCATCTTATACAGATTTATTTTGCATGTTTCGTAAGAGATTTTACAAATGTTGGTGTATGTGTATACACACACTCACACACATACACACACACACACACACACACACACACACACACACACACACACACACACACACACACACTTGCAAAGGTTTCTTTCTATACTTATTTAGGCTATCACAAAGGTGCTTGTTGGTGCAGCATTTTTAGGACACCTGTTCACTAAAATAGGACTGAGATGAGTAGTCTGCTCTATTTTGTATCTAGGCTTTCTTCTAAAGGCCATTTGCTTTAGGGGAACCTGGCCATTGAAAAACATCTGTTAAAATATAGTCTATCGTAGGCTACATTCCTAACCATGCATTTGTTCTTGAAGCAATCTAATAGGTTCATAGGTAAGAACTAGGCTAGCTGCCCTTGCGGGCCATTTTAAGCCTAGAGAGTTTCCTTTGTTGTGCACAAAATCATCATCATCATCATCATTATCAACCCCATTCTTCCCATTTTCTGCAAGGGGTCAGAGTGTCGGGTCAACCATCACCATCTCGCTTGAGTCAATTCCACACTCCTGCCTTCTTTAACACTCATGCCTGGCTCTTGCAGATCTTCTCATACAATCCAACCATCCCTTTGCTGGATGTCCTTGTTTTATCCTACCTTCTTCCTGTCTATTCCAAATCTTTTTCACCAGAGTGTCTTCTGTTTTTCTGCATATGTGCACGTGTCTGAACCAGTGTAATATGTTCTTTTTGATCTTTTCTGCAATTGGAGGTCTTTGGCTTCTGCTCTTATATCCCCATTTCTTCATCTGTTCCACAGTGTGCATTCTACCACCATAATCAGGCACTTCATTTCAATCATCTCTAACTTTCTCATCTGCTCTGCCTTTACTCCCCAGGTTTCTGTGCCATACAGGAGCACTGGTCACACTACTGTTTTTACACCTTACTTTTCAGCTTTTTGGCATTCTTCTGTCATACACTACACCTGACACTCTATGCAAGTTGGCTGCCCCTTCTATTCTAGTTTAACCTCTTCATTCAGACATCCTTTCTTCTCAAGCACTCCTCCCAGATATTTGAAGTTGTTAACTTGTTTCTTCCCTTCTATCTCAGTTCTCGGCTTCTTCTGAGTTTCTCAATTTGCCGCCATTTACCACTGTCTTATCTTTACTTGGTTTCATCCCATGTGCCTTCAGTTTTGCATTCCATTCCCCTATCCTTTGCTGAAGTTCTTGCTCAAAGTCTGCCTGTAATGCCAAATCATCTGCATAAAGCAACTTTGTTGATCTGTCCCCTCTGACCTGTTTGCTAATATAGTCCATCGCCAGTATGAACAGCAGCGGGCTCAGAAATGAACCCTGGTGCACATCAACTCCCACTGTGAGACAGAACACTGTTTGTACTTGAGTCATTGGGTCCTTGTACATAGCCTGCACTAATTCTACCAATGTTTCTGTGACTTTAAACACAGCAGTACTGTCCAAATCAGCTTTCCTGGGACCTTGTCATATGCTCTCTTCAAGTTTAGAAATGCCCAGTTGGACTCTTTCCTCATCTCTAGCTTATTCTCAACTATCTGTCTAACTGCAAACATCAGGTCAGCTGTGCTGTATTCAGATCTGAATCTGAACTGCTCATATCCCATTTTACGTTCTACTACACTATATATCCATTTATTGGTCACCCTCTCCAGAACTTTCATGCACTGTGGTAGGAGTTTGATGCCTCTGTACTGCCCACAGCTGTGGATGTCTCCTTTGTTCTTATACACTGGCATGAGTATGCTTATTCTCCAGTCATTTGGGATATGACTTTTTCTCTATACTGCTATGAGCACCCTCAGGAGCCATTTTCCCATATCTCAGCCATCCTCTTTATCATCTCTGCTGCTTTCCCCTAACTTAATTTTTCTTAGTGTTATTCTTACTTCTTCAAGGGTGGGGTCTTCTTCTTCTCTCATTGTAGGCTGTGTCCGGGGCAGTACAGCTTCTGCGGGGTTTTCTTTATTCAGAAGCTGCTAGAAGTACTCCTTCCATCTCCCTCTGATGTCCTGTGGACTGGTGAGCAGGTTGTTGCTGGCATCCTATATGAAGGATGTATGACTATCTTCTGTATCTTTCCATCTTTGTCTTGCAACCTGATATAGTTTCTTTGTGCCACCTACTGAATCACTTTCCAAAAGCTGGTAGAGTGCCTTCAGTGCCCTGTTCTTTGCTATTGCAACTCCTTTCTTAGCTTCTTTGTTAGCCAAACTGTATTCCTTCCTAGCCTGGTCTGTTTTTTCTATCTCCAACTTTTTTCCTAAACTCCTTCTTTTTTTTTGATGACTTCCTGGACTTCTGCATTGCATCACCAGATTTCCTTATGAACCTTGTTTCCATACCTGGCTCAGCTACATATCTGTTTTGTAGTCCTCACACATTTTTCTGTTTTTTTTTTTTTTTTTGAGGCACTGCCATTCTTCTTCAACTCCACTTATTTCTTTTTCTTTATGGGGCTGCTACAGCCCTGAGTAATTCCTTGAACTGTTCTGCTTTCTCTCCAGTCAATGTCCATGTCTTCAGCACGGTCTCTGTTGACCTTAGTGCCTCCTCTGACTATTGCTTTCAGCTCATTGTGGAAACCAGTGGTTTATGCTGTGTGACAACTGTTTCACTGGGGATGGCTTTGCAATCACTGATTCTACACCAGTGCCCTTTCCTTATTAGGAGAAAGTCTACCCGAGTTGCATGTTGGCCACTCTTGTATGTGATCTTGAGACTGTCTCTCTTTCTGAACCATGTGTTGGTTACTATCAAACCATTTGTTAGACAGAAGTCTAGAATAGCCTCTCCTTCTTTATTCCTGTTCTCTCACCCAAGTGGACCCAGGCAGTCCTCATATCTTGTTATGTCTGTCATGATATGGGCATTCAAGTCATCCATTATCAACACCGATATATATGTTGGCCTGCCTTATCTAGTAGGTCCTGCAGCTGCTGTCTGAATGCACTATTTTCCTTACTATCACAACTCTGCTATGGGGCATAGGCTGAGATCATGAATACTGCCCATCATTAGGCTGGAGTCTGATTGCCATGAGTCTTGTTGCTAATTCTGAAGATATCCTTCACTGCCTTCTGAAGCCTTTCACTCATCACAATTCCGACACCATTTCTAGATTGTCTTCGTCCTGAGTAGTAGACTCAGGATCCCAATCCATGTGTCTTTGCTGCATTACCCTGCATTTTGTGCTCAAAATAACCTATTCCATTTGGGTAAAGATTGACCTTACTCATCCCATGGTTGATAATTATATATTACCCCTATTGGGAATAACTGGGATCATACCATAGATAATTTGAAGGGACCCAGTCATGATATAAAGCATTTCAGAGCTGTCTCTGTACATTAGTAGTACCAGGTCAGTCCTGGGGTAATTTTTTTGTTTTCTCTCCGTAGATATGAGTTGAACTTGAATATGGACAGGGATGAACTCTGTTTTATGTAGATGGGCAGTCTGTTCCACATTAGAAGCATCCTCTGAGAGATATACCTGTATCTCCAAACTTTTTGTTGATGTTGCAAAAGTGGTTTAGATCCCTAGATTGAGTATTTCTGATGCCATGTGACTTGCTGATGTGCAGTAAATCCATCAGTAATGGATCAGAGGATGCCTTGTATGCCAGGCATAGGTCCTCTTAGCAGTTTGTAGGCTATGGGTTATAGTGCAAAAGCTCTGAGTCAATCCACATAGTACATGTTGCTTAGGGCTTTTATCTTTTTAGTAAGGTATCTCTGGGGGCTATCCAGTTGTTTCATTTGTCTGAACAGATACAAGTCAAAGGGGGCATTATATTCAACAACTTTCATAATGAGGGCTGAGAAAAAGAGGACACTGACATCCTTCGAGATAGACAGAATCCCTTTGCAATTTATAATTGTTATACATTTATTGTTACTGTGAGTATAGTACACAGTGTACTTTCTTCTGTTGCCACTACATAACTTCCTGGCATTTATTTAATTATAACTAAGATTAAACAAGCATTGAGCTCCATGGGCCTGTTACTATGGTATAAGCACAAATGCAAGTCAGTTGTACATTTGCTCACATGCACAACAGCTAAACACTTGTAGTCCAGCTTAAGACATTGGGAAGGATTCATGAAACCTCCATGTAAGAGTTAGCAAGTCTTACACGGAGGCTGCAGTTAAACGGTGTGATGTCAGCATGCCATGCTGAGTCACACCCTAGGCTAACACGGTCTGTGTAGGAAAGTAGGGGGCATGTCCGCACAGCGAGTCCTGCAAAGGTACACGCCCCCAGAAGAATCACAGTCCCGAAAGGAAACACCCACAAGTGAGTCCGCGGAAATGTCAAGAAGCACAACAGCACACATGCCCCCACAGACTATAAACCCAACTGTAATGTAAAACGTAAAAATCAACAGTTTAATTTTTTTTTTTATAATTTCAAAAATGTTTGCCCGTAATTGCGCTCGTTTGCGCGGGTGTGCCCTTCACTCAGCGACAGCACTCATTAGAAAAGCATATAAGATCTAAATATGTAAATTAAGCCAAGTAGCAATAGCGTAGCGGTAGAGACATCAGCCAAAGAGGAGGTAGTCATGGTTCGAGCCCCAACAACATAATTTTCTATTTTTAGTGAAATAAGCATGAAACAATCCCCTGACATATATATATATATATATATATATATATATATATATATATAAAACTATAATTTAAGTAAAATGTAATGAAATGGGCCATGTATTTTTGAAGAAATCTGACACAATAAAAAAAAAAAATTTATAAGTGCCCATAGCTGAGCAGTGCTCTAACAAGCTGAGTATGATTGCCCGCAGGTGACCAGTGGTTTAACAGGTGTAATATGAGTGCCCAGAGTTGAGCAGCGCTTTAACATGCTGAAACTGTGTGCCCGTAGTTGAGCAACATTTCTCATAGCATAATATGCATGCTCATAGCCAAATAATGCATTAACCAGCGTACCCCGTTTGCGCAGAGCTGTGCAGCACGCCAACCGGCTTACTGGCGGGCAACGTTGAGCAACCTGTATCAAAGTCGCCTTTACACAGACATGCCTCCTAGCCTGTCTAGACAGTAGTAAAATAAAAAAAAAAGCAATGCCCAGGCTCGAACCCAGGACACTGTGCATCATAGTCAAAGTACTGAACCACTAAGCCATGACAGCTGTACTGAAAAATGCAGTATTAGCATATATATAGGAATGAATAAAAATAGAAGCATGACAAAGCAGGTATTTTTAAGCTGATACATTTCCAAAATGACCAATCACAGATAAGTGCGGGAAAAATGGCATATATAAGCCCCATAGGCGGGAATACACAGCATAACTGATTGTGGAACCTATTTTCAGTCAGGATGGCAGGTGTAGGAGAGGGCAGTTGCTTTTGAGCACAGAGGTGGGGTGTTGAGGAGTCCAAATATATGGTTTGGCTCCTAGTCCACGATCATGAGGCTTAACTCATGCAGGGCCAGGTTCTGTGGGCAGCGTATAAGGCAGAGGTGTGAAACCGGTTGGCACATGATCTCACCAGTGCCACAGGCATACCAAGGACTGGTGAACAGGTCCGTCACCACCATGCGGACCTGAAGAGATGAAAGCAGGACCAACTGAACCATTGGCTCCAGGAGGCCTGGCAAATGCCCAACGCCCCACTACTGAGTAAGTATCCATGTAATTACGTATGTAAGAAATTATCCTAGCTGATATTATGGAGATGTATGTTCCAATATTACTTCATTTATATTACAGCTGCAGGTGTGTGTTCTGCGAATCGGCGAGCCTATGGTGATAGGCTGGAGCGGGTGCGCCACTAGGCAGGTTAGTAATTATTTTTCTGTAATTGTTATACAATATAAGTGAAACAGCTTGTAAAAGAGTTCAGTGTAGTTACATATTAATAAAGTTCAAATAACACTAGAAGAAAGATTCTGCTAGTACTGTATGATTAGATAAGTGATGCAGCCTGTAATCCAGAAATAAAAATTAAACAAGTCTGAAATAGAGATTTCCCACCTGTATTGTAATATCAGATAACCTGCTGCAGCCTGAAAATTAGTGGTAAACAAGCTAAAGACAATAGACATATGTCAAATACATCCCCTTTGAAAATCTGCCATATGAAACAAGTGAGTCTGTTGGAAAGGATTGTTGTAACCAAGTATGACATGTTAATAATGCTTAGAATAAAGTACCATCTTGAATTGTAAAAATAAAACAAGTGAGAGTGTGAGAAAGAGGTATGAATCAACCAAGAAAGCTGTTATAACTCTTGAATAAAGTATACTGCAGTCAGTACATAATGAAATGAATGAGACAGCCACAACCAAACAGTGAAATGTTTGTAATAAAGTACTGAAGTTGGAATGTGTCTGTCCCACAATTTGGATATGTTGCTGTACCCTTGCAATATGGAGATAGTATGGTTGTATGAAATAATGAACATCCACAGTTGTCTAGAGCCATATAAATCAAATGTAGCAGGATGCTGTACCTGGACACAGCCAGATATGAACGTGCATGAATAAAAATGCAATGTATATTAATGTAGCAGTAACAGTCCCATCACCAACATTCCTAAGGTTACATATAGGAAACTGTACTAAGACCTGCAGGGTATATATATCTGCAGCTACTAGAAATGTACAGCATATGTATAGGTAGTTGAAGTTGTTAATGAAATATTTCTTCACCCTACCCTATATTCACAAATAATGCCATTCCACAACAAACTGGGTATGTGTATTCACAATTACTTCCTATGGACATTTGTCCTGTTGGTTCAAACATATTTGCACGTACATTGATGCATGTGTCCTGTTCACATATTCAAACTTGATGGCCTGTTACCATCAATCAGCCCTGCATGCTGTTGGATTGTGTACTGTTGTTCAAAATATGCATGTGTTATGCTTGCTGTTCAATGTTTGGAATTCATGGGTGTTTGGTTAATGGGAATACTGATGCATGCTGTTACAACTAATTTTGAATGGTATTGTTTGTTACTAACCCAAAATGTCATAAAATATTGCTAAACATAGGACAACAGGGAAGGCGGGTTCCAGCAGACCCACCTCTCCCACCTCAGCTGGCGAGTGCACCTGGCACTAGTGCCCAGGCCGGAACCTCCTCTGGTGGCCCTGTGCCACCTTCAGGTGGAAGTGCTGCAGGGAATGGGGCTTGTTCCCCCTCTGCAAGCGTGGCCGGAGAAGACCATCCACTCACCCTCCAAAGTGCCCGGTCTGTGGTGCATAGCGAGATCAGGCTTTCTGTGCTTGAACCCCTACGCCAGCTTGAGGCATGGGTGGCACAACTCACGGGTGTACCTGCTGCCCATCCTACACAGCCCCCAGCACAGCCCCATCCTGGGCAGTGAAGGCGCAGTGGAAACTGCCCATGGGTGGGGATTTCAGTTCCACTGTTGCCATCTGTGGGCTCATGGCCTCATGATATCTAAACATCCGTCCCCGTCAATTGTGTGCCCCCCCCACATGTGTCATACTCCTCCCCTGTATGCGTTTTTTTTGTCTTGTCTGTTAACCTTCCCTACCTACCTCTCCAAATATACCTACTTCCTGTACCTCACATTACACTCTCACCTGAAAAAAAAAAAAGGGCACTCTGTTCCCGCAAAAAAATTACGCCCCATACATAGCTGCCCATTTTGCAGACATGTCTGCTGGACATGTGCACTGGTAATTACAACTGGCTGTACAACATATTTTGTTGTCCTCACCCCTCTCTCAGTGGTGGAAGGTTTCAAATTTCACACCAAATTACAGACATATGCACAGCTGTTGCTGATAAAGAAATGGGCAGCTATGGGCCTTTCCTACATCCTTCCTGCAAATCCCAAGCTTGTTTTCCTACTGTCTTACCCTCTTTGTGCCCCCTTTTTCACCACTTTCCTATCTCCCCATTTTCTTTTCTTTCAAAGAAATTAGCACGGGTGTGGGTGAGAGTAACCACTTTTAAGCAGTTGTAAGCAGGTGTGCGCTTGTGTGCGCTTAGCTAAGCGTGTGTGCACGAAGCTAAGCGACAGTGCGCATGCGTGAGCTCCGCACAAACCAGCGCTAACCCGCTTACAACTGCTTAAAAGTGCCTTAGTCACTCTGAATGACAAGGCCTGTAGTCTGCTCAGCAGCAAAATAAAATTCCTCTGTCAGTCTTGAACCCAGGACCTTGGAAACACTAGTCTGCATGACTTACCACTAAGCTATGACTGATATACAAAAACTTTGTGCTGAAAGCAATATATCATGAAATAGTAGGACTGAATGTAAAGGGAATATAGGAAGGCTATTACACAAAGCATTTCTTGTATCTTTACTGGCAATTCTTGTGGATTTGTATAACATTAGTGTGAGAAGAGAAACAGCCATGTTAGTAGGTAGCTAGTAGGTAATAATGTGACAGTAGCACCTTGCAAACCACACACACTATCAGAGCAGGATAAACACTGCCATATTTGAATAGGTAAGAGGCCAGACCTCGCAAGTGTGACTGATTTACAGGGATGTCCCTGATATGAAAACAAATGTTAACTGTGCCCCACTGACTCCCTGTGAAATGTACTAACAGTAGGCAGAAAGGTGTTTTATCCCACGTAATGGTAACTGTCAATTACTTAAAGTATGCACTACTTGCATGTCAGAAATGGTGTAGTAATACATATGCTCAAAATACCTCACAGTCACAACTGCAGAATATCTGAAATATATCACAGGTGTATCCCACTGATATGTACCATTCCCTGAGGCTGATAAAAGATACACCTGAGAGTATCTGAGGCCTGCAAGTGTCACAAACTCACAGGCATATCATTCTGTCTGCTGTCACACACTCTGTGAATAGCTGTAGAATAGCTTCTACAAGCACACCCGCATGTAGGAGTACAACCCAGAAATATCAAAGGATGTAGTCAACTAATAAAATAAGGACAGTATAGCAGTTTACAAGTGCTGCATGTGCCTGCTATCCATAACTGTTAGTACAAAGTACAAGGCCCCACTATTGCTCAGCAGCAAAAAAATACCCTTGTAGGTGTCAAGCCCCACACCTTGGCCAGACCAGACTGCATGCAGTACCACCAAACCACACCAAACATATAAGGAATTGCTGCTGAAAGAAATATAGCAAGCATTACAAGGAGTGGATTTAAATGGAAAATAGGAAAGCCATAGCAACACATTCCAGTAAAGACACCTAGCAGGCCTTCAAGGAGTGAATGTAAAGGCCAAATAGTGAAGCCATAGCAACAAATTGCAAGAGCCACTGCTGTATACCAGTTATTCCACAAGTCCCACAGGAAAGCACATGCTCCCATTTAAACAGTATTAGTATTATTAGGTGTCAGTTAACATACACACTGAGAAGAATGAACTGGAGGAAGCAATAGTCAGGTTTCAGTACAACATGCATTTCAGTGCCTACAACATAGCCTTAAATATGAGAGACATACCAACCTTTACACTCACAGAACAGTGTCCACAGCATACCAGCATGGTCCCCACCTTGAAAATCTGAAAGGGCTATGCCTACCTAACCTAACATTTTATAGCACTGTCCTGAAATCACAGTGAGAACTGCAATTACCACACAGCAGGCTGCATGCAATTAGTAAATGCTGGCTAACAATTGGTGCAGAGGCCATCACATGCACATGTGCAGATACCTACAAAAGCAGCCTGTACTCCCAGTCCACACATGCAATACTTTCATTGCAACAACCAGAGGGAGAGACAGAGAGAGAGAGACACAGAGACACAGAGACACAGAGACACAGAGAGAGGCACCAAAAAAAAAAATAAATAAATAAAAACCATCAAGCTAACCAGCAGGAGGCCACCAAGCAGCAAGCCATCACAAACAGCAGTGACAAACAAAGGTAATGTAAACTAATAATCTAATAGTCTACATACTGTGAACCCTCCATATGTGTTAGCAGTCTGTATCTATATATATACATATATATATATATGAAGATGTGCATAGGGCAGGGGACATACTGCAACTGTTAGTGAAGGCTGGACATACATATGTATTTGAAGGTTGCTATGTGCACATAGCAATGTAGGTTGTAGTGCAACGTACAATGTAGGTTATTACAGTAATGGATGTTTAGCAGTATGTTAGTGTGTGTATTTGTATGTGTAAATAAATATATATATATATATATATATATATATATATATGTATATATATATATATATATATATATATATATATATATATATATATATATATATATATATATATATATATATATATATATATATATATAATATGCATATATTTGTACATAGAGAGGGATGTCTAAATAGATAGACATATATACATAGATAGATAGAATATGTATATACATATATACTAGACACA
>NC_056745.1:600646534-600701534 GCF_019279795.1 Protopterus annectens
TGTCTCCCCAACATCTGTCAGGGACCTCAGTGTAATTTCGGATGGCACCTGCTAGGTCACAGAGACTGTCAATGATGGCGGTGTTATGTGCCCTCTGTGCCCTTAGTCCCTGTCTGGTGTACCGTTCCATATGTGCCTGTGCCTCCATGACAGCCTGGAACATGTGTGACATTGTCAGACCTGTGGCACATCTGCCAGTGGCATGATGAGCAGCAGTGCTCCTACGAGAACCCCTGGACATCTGCCTATGTGGCACCCTTCCAGACATCTGGGTATGGCTGCTGTGTCCGGATGCATGTGCCATGGATACCACACAGTCCTGGCCAATGCCAACTGTACGCTGTCCCTCAGCTAAGGACATTGGTGATGGATGTATTGGCAGTATGACTGTATGCATGGATGGGATGGACAGTTGTGTACTGTCGATTGGTGGCCCAACAACAGACCCTGGCAAACATGCTTGTGCCTCAACACACCTATCATCAGTATCACTATTTTGCTCAGTGACATCAGTTTCCCTGCTGCAGTGAACCAGCCCAAAGTCAGCACCTGTGAGATGAAGACAGGAAACACACTTTACGACCTGTACATGATATCGGCACACATGCACACATGAACACATGTACACATGAATACATGCACACATGCACACAAGCACACATGCACACATGAACACATGCACACATGCACACATGCACACATGAACACATGCACACATGCACACATGAACACATGCACACATGCACACATGCACACATGAACACATGCACACAAATGCACTCCTCACTAAAACACACACACACGCACATACACACACACACACACACACACACACACACACACACACACACACACACACACACACACACCACCAGCAATCCAGAACATACTCAATAGCGGGTGATGGTGGGGTACAGTATCACAAGGCAAACAGTTATATCACATGCGTCAGCATGCAGGACGTGTGTTTCCCAACAGCATGCAGTGCGGGTGTTGACAGCCCTTGCCAATAACACTATACATGTCTTTGATGCATGTGTGTTGTTGTTCAGTGATTGGCCTTACCCTGGAACGCACTGTGTACATGGACATGACAGTGCTGTGCAAGTATTAAAAGCTCTGCAATGTCCTGTGCACCATCTCTCACAGGTATACATACCATGGCTGGATGTGTATCTGTGTGTCACATAGATACCCATGTCTGATTAGAGCATCTGTGTCTTCAGCAGATAAGTGTGGACACAGGATTAGCACATGCATGCTATGTATACACACAGTATGAGTGGTGCATGTTTACCTGATAGAATACCATTGCTCAACATGGCCATTGTACAGTGGTTATGATGAGTGTAGGACATATTGTGGATATGCCAGTGCCAGACATGACATGGCATGCTACAACACAACTGCAACATTAAACATCACACAGACACAGTGTGTGTCATGTGACCTATACACTCAATAGCATTACAAGACATATATATGTCACTTTGTACAAATGGTGATTGCTATGCATATTGTGTATAGGTGCCTATGTTTGCACACACACACAACATTGAGGTGCATAGCAGGTAGTGCTATGTGTAGTACTGTGGTTTCTGTAACTGGATGGGGTGTACTACCATGAGCCATCATCATGCAGCATCATGTGGTCACTCAAGGCTACTAATGTGTGCCAGACCGGCACATATCATGCTGTACTGGAACTGCAGTACCATGGCTACATTCACCATTTCACAGCCAGTTGTTACATGGGTTTGTAACGTGCACAATAGGGGGCATTGCCTACCATGAATGTGTTATGTGTCGAAGACTGCCGCACAGCCACATGTGAGGCATCTACCCCTCAGGTATATTATGTGTGATGTGTGGATGACATGTGGGATACTGTAGTGTGACCTTACAGCGGGCGTCTGAATACGCCATGTGTAGCATGTTAACGTGTACTGCGTATGACAAAGTTGTGTATGTTGTGTGCATGTGTATCGACTTTGCCTATCCAATGTCCACTTCAGTGTTGTCACAATTGTGTGGGATGCTCTGTGTATTGTATGTGTTTTAGGCAGCTACCCACATTACTGGGATGTGCATAGTCTCACAGCAAACATGCACAGCATGCATTATGCATATGTGTGTTACGTGTACATGGCCTACACCTCACCTATGACATGCACATTTAATTAGCAATATTAAAGGTAGAACACACTCACCAGCATGGGTCGGCTGCCTTGCTGTCACACCAGAGGGACCTACAAGGATATGAGATACTTTGTCAGTGGCAACAACTGTGGCATTGCTACTGTGTGTTTGCAATCATACAGTAGTGCAACAGTTGACAGTCACAGGCCTACAGATTGTATTCCTAATTATTACTATTGCACAACACTAGGCACCACATCATCTAACTACACAGTACACATCTCACATAAGCATGCTCTAACAATAGAGGTAACAGTAGTCTACAGCTATGCTATGTTCCCTGCATGCTCCATGTCAACTTGCTGGGTGGCTCCGGCCTCCATGATGACACATGTTAGTTGTTGGTGTTGTTGTTGGCCAGGAGCCACCTGGCTCAGGAGCAGCTCCTCTGCTCTGGTGAGGAGGGAAGGGATGGCTACTCCCCCACCTGTAGCAAGCTGTTGTCTGCGGATATCAGACACATGCTGCCAGACATGTCTAATTAAATCACTGCAGTGATGGCGTACCTGCTCATATGTCCAGTTCTGCATGCCTATGTCATTTACCCTATGGACAAGCTCTTGCAACAGCGCAGTCCGCTCATGCTGGTCCTGGCTGATACTGGAGAACAGCAGAGCATACTGCTGCACCAGGCTGGCAGAGATAACATCTTCCTGCGCCATGCTATAGGCAAGATTACGATGGTGGGACATAACCCTGGAAGACAAGACGGAACCCTGGAAGTCAGAAAGACTTTCTACCTAGCCCATCTCATCATGAAGGGATTCTCATCCAGATCAAAGGAGGTCATTGTACCTCTGTATTCCTCCCTCATCAGGCCCATGATCGAATATAATGCTCCATTTGGGATGTATCTCACCCGGCACATGCAGCAACTGGAAAGACCCCAGAAGTACCTCACCAAGAGGATCATAGGTCTAAAACATGTGCCTTATCCAGCTAGATTAAAGAAACTCCAGCTCTATTCAGTAGCATACCGCCTGCTCAGAGGTGATTTGTGCCTAACATACAGGGCCATGTCCAACCAGGAATTGATGGACATACTCCATCTCAAAAAATCCAAATCCACCAGAACCACACGAGCTAAAGATTTCAACCTCTGCACAAATATGAATAGGACATGCTGGAGGGATAGATTCATAACACAGAGGTTACCCATACTCTAGAACAAAATCCCAGTTCACGTGAGACAGAGCCCTTCATTGGCACTGTTCAAGAAAAATCTCGATGCATGGATGGGAGATCGTAAGTTTACCCCGGGAGTGACCTCAGTGTCACTACTAGACAGAGGTATAGTTTACTAAATAATGGGGTTCCACATGTGTCACTACTAGAGAGGCGCAACTACATAGTATGGGGTGGCGTAAAGCCACATCACTGTTGGCTAGGCTTGTAAATGCCCCCGGGCAGATAGCCTAGTACACTACTATGAAACTATGAAACTATGAAACAATATGTGTGAGCAAGTCATGTGGCATACGTAAGTACAGATATCAATTAACTGCCATATATAGCAACCTATTGGCTGTCAGAAGATACACACTTTCAATACCACATATCAGTTCTCAACCCACAACTGCCTGACAGTGCCTGGCACACTCTATATATCAAACCATGTTTTGCACAGCAACAAAGTTACAGCAGTATGTAATACTATACAATAGTACATGGCACACTGTATGCGACACAATGCACAACCTAGTCACAGGAGGTATAGATCATGCTAATGCATCATGAAAAGTGTAATCCATTGCAATGATTGTAAAGTCGAGTGACAGTATTACCAGTATACCACACTAGTCATTGATGGCAGACCCCTGCCTAACATATGTGCACATTCATGAATATAGGTGGCATACTGTTGTACTAGACTATACATGTTGCTAGATACGCAGCTATATCCTGTAACACACATATGACCGAGGCCATGGTACAGGCATACACACACACACATCAGACATACATACCAGACACATAGGTATGGCAACCCAGGTGACCTTTACCTGTGTACCTTACAGTACTGTGTGTCAGTAGTTACGAGGCCTTATGCCTGAGGTATGTAATCTGTGAGGACTATAGGGAACACACGAAACAGTGGTTCCAATAAATGTGGACGTACACCATACTGTGCTGTTTAGGCATACAGCTTCAGGTAGTACTACAGTTCATACAGGAGTTGGATTCACCAGCAATAACACTCAATAAGCATACATGTACTGCTTTAGCCTACAATGGGCACCCCAGTCGACAACAAGGGACTATGCCAGACCATATGGCATACTGCTTTTTCAGTCTAGCAATTGTATACACATCTTTTGCTGGGATCACAGCTAGGACACATAATAACATGACAGAAACAGTTTCCCACTAAGCTATCACACATAAACCGAACTCTGACACATTCACTAACACATTACCATCACACTCAGTCAACCTCACATAGCAATTATTGCAACAAGTACATGTGGGTGTGTATCACTTCATAGGTAGGTAAGAGGCTATTGGCCCTAGGGCCTATAGAAGCCTAGCCATACACTACCCTGGCCTTTGACACACAGGTCACAAAGGTGATTGCCTGGGTGTATTCACTATCTCCCATACAATCTTCAGGATTATTTATGACAACTGCTAATTAGGATCTTTGTTTGCTATGGATAGTTGGCTTGTTCCAGAGTATGGGATGTCTCTGAGATAGGAATCTATCCCTCCAGCATGTGCTGTTTATTGTGGTCAAAAGGTTTGGTTCCCTAGAGCGTGTAGCTCATAGAGATTGTGACCTGTTTACGTGCAGCATGTCCAACAGCTCCGGGTTTGACATAGCTTAGTATGTTATGCAGAGGTCACCTCTGGGTAAGCGGTAGCAACACAGTCTATTTGTGGGTTTGTGAGATGGTCTGCATAGGGCATCTGTTTGAGGCTGGTATTACTCTTTGTGAGGTATGTCTGTGTCGTTTCCAGTTGCTGTAGATGTCTTGTGAGGTACATACCACATGGAGCATTGTACTCTATATTGGGCTTTATGTGTGATGAGTAGAGGGGAACACTGACCTATATTTCCCTGGATGACACACCTTTTGTGATGAGGTGTGCCAGGTAGACAGATTACATGACTAGTGTGGCACTGTGATTATCAAAGGGGAGACTACTGTCCACCTGTGTCCCATGGTCTCTTATCACACTTCCGGTGTTAAGTAGACTGCCACCTATGTGGTAGTTCATGGGTACGGAGTTTTTGCCAGAAGGGATGCCAATGCAGTTTCAACATGGAGCTTGAGTCCATGGCTTTGTCACCAGGCATCTGTCACAGTAAATATGACCCTGTCTCTTTCTCTCTCTCTCTCTCTCTATATATATATATATATATATATATATACACACACACACACACACACACACACACACACACACACACACACACACACACACACATAAATATAAACATCCATTGGTGTGCATATAGATATACATATAGGCACATATATGGTCCACCTTTCATGGTGGGAATATCAATTATGTGAAGGTTGAGAGGTGTACGGTTATGTAATAATATTGCACAGTGTTGTGCGGAATGCATTGAAGGTGTTCTTAGCACATGTAGCTTTAGCAGTCCTCACTGGCTGCAACACTGCAAACCTGACAAATCATACCCACAGCGTTTAACCACCACATGTCATATACCAGCACTGTATGCTGTCTTGTTTGCCACACACTACAACCTACATAGAAATATGCACATAACAACCTTCAACAACATATATATGTCCACCCTTCACAAACAGTTGCAGTATGTCCCTTGCTCTATGCACATGTACAGATGCTAATATATCTGACACAGACAGATCTCTCCATATGTGTGTGCCATACACAAACAAGGTCCACACTGTTGTAAGTCCATGGACCTCACGGCTGACCTGTTGGGCCTTGCTGCAACATGAACAGGTGTCACATGTGAGCACACAGTAATATTAGAGGGTGTATATATAGCTGCAAATGCTAGATTATCATACTAGCCTGATACAGCTATCGCCAATGCTAAACTACATGTTAATATGACTATCATGCATTTGTTACTCTGTCACATCCATGTTTATATAACTGTATGTGCTACTCCCCCAAACAGCCATTGTACACACTACTGTACAGAACACATATAACATGGAACAGATGTTTGACATTTAATGCTGAACTACATATGTCACAGTCATATCCCACTGCACACAGCTAGACACTGATTTCTCCATGGCAGTAGTTATGCAGGGCATCTGTGCATAGATACATACTGCTGCCACATATGGATGATTCAAAGTATGTAGAGTACTCTTCAAAACATCTACTACATACCAGTAAATACATATCTGTTACATACCTTTCCTTTGTATGCATTTTTATTTGTAAGTTCCATGTGTGTAGCAATTTTTTTTATTTATTTTTATTTATATCAAATTATTTTTTTTTATATATTTTTTTTATATCTTGATTTTTTTTGCTGCTGCTGTTGCTGTTGTTGTTGTCAGTGTCTGTCTGTCTGTCTGTCTGCATGTGTCTCTGTGTGTCTCTCTCTCGCTCTCGATCTCTCTCTCTCTCCATGGCTGCAATGAAATGATTGCATGTATGGACAGCAAGTACAGCCTGCTTTTATAGGTATCTGCACATGTGCATGTGATGGCCTCTGCACCAATTGGTGGCCACCATTTGTTAATTGCATGCAGCCTGCTGTGTGGTAATTGCAGTACTCACTGTCATAGCAACCCAATGCTATAAATTGCTAGGTCAGGTAGGCGTAGCCCTTTCAGCTTTCCAAAGTGGGGCCCATGCTTGTTTGCTGTGGACACCGCAGTGTAAGTCAGAAGGTTGGTATACTTCTTATATCTGAAGCTAGCAGTGTAGCCAGTGATTTGAATGTTGTACTCAGACCTGAATGTTGCCACTTCCACTACACAGTTGACAGTGTAGAATCATACTCACCCTTACAAATGCTAACACAAGATACATGGGAGTATTTAGTTTCTTTTCTACTTATACAATTAGCTGCTATACATGCATAGTTATTGAGATGTTTTCATTTGGCACATGAACTGTTTGGGAACTGCTATACTGTGGATATTAATGTACTCACTTCTGCACAGTTTGTGCTTTTTATTTTGTTGACATTATCACATGATGCTCATGAAAACTGGACAATTCCAGTACTGAGTATGCCTACATACATCCTTGCTGGACCCTGAACACACAGGTATTTTGTTAGTTTGGGTGGGGATTGTCCTGCTATGATACTGTGTGGGGGTTGTACAGTGCTGCTGTAACATTATTTACTGCTAGAATGGCTGGTTCTGTTATCACAGTCATGTAATGCAATGCCACAACAACTGCTGTTAAAGTTCCACAGAACAGGTTTTGTGTTATGGCATTCCTATCTTTCCTTTACATTCACTCATTCTGATGCATGATATATATATTTCAGTGAAAACCTGCTGTATATCTACTGTGGCTTAGTGGTATTTCATGCAGGTTAGTGTGTCCAAGGTCCGGGGTTCGAGACTGACAGTGGTGTTTTATTTTGCTGCTGAACAGAACAAGGGCCCTCACATACAGGTTGACTAAGGCACTTTTAAGCAGTTGTAAGCGGGTTTGCGCAGGTTTGCGCAACGCTTAGCAATACTTAGCTAAGCGCACACATGTGCACACTCGCACAAACCCACTAACTACTGCTTAAAAGTGCTTACCCTCGCTAACCCCGTGCTCATTTCTTTGAAAGAAAAGAAAATGGGGAGATAGGAAAGTGGTGAAAAGGGGGTAAAAAGAGGGTAAGACAGTAGGGAAAAGAGATAAGGATGTGCAGGACGGGTGTAGGGAAGGACCATAGCTGCCCGTTTCTTTATCAGCAACAGCTGTGCATATACTAGGAATTTGGAGGGAAATTTGAAACCTTCAACCCTTGAGAGAGGGGTGAGGACAACAAAGTATGTTGTACTGCCAATTAAATTTCAGTTTATCTGTCCAGCGGACATGTGTGCAAAACGGGCAGCTATGTATGGGGTGTAATTTTTTTGTGGGAGCAGATTGCTCTTTTTTTTTTTTTTCAGGTGAGAGTGGAATGTGGGGTAGGGGAAGTAGGTATATTTGGGGAGGTAGGTTGGAGAGGTAAACAGACAAGACAAACAAGATGCATACAGGGGCGGAATATAACACATAGGGTGGGTGAACACCATTGACAGGGAAGGATGTTTGGAAATCGCAAGCCCATGAGCCCACAGATGGCAACAGTGGAACTGAGATCCCCACCCATGGGCTGTCACCACTGCACATTCACAGCCCAGAGGGTGGCTGTACTGGGGGGTGCATAGGAGGGGCTGGCTCACCCATGAGTCACGCCATTCTTGCCTCGAGCTGGCATAGAAGATCAGCAACTGAACTCTGGATCTCCCTATGCACCACAGCCTGAACCTTTCTGAGGGTCATGGGTGGCCATCCTCCGGCCACACTTGCATGGGGGAATGAGCCCGATCCCCTGCAGCACTTCCACCTGAAGGGGGCACAGAGCCAACGGAGGAGGTTGAGGTCCCAGGCTGGGCACCGGACCTGCTGGTGCCAGGTGCCATTGCCAGCTGAGGTGGGACAGGTGGATCCGCTGGGACCGGCCTTTCCATACGTTATATGTTTAGGAGGTTTAATGACAATATGGGTTGGTAACAGCCAACAGCATTCCAAATTAGTTGTAACAGCATGTATTAATATTCCCATTAACCCAACACACCAGAGTTCCAACAGTTGAACAGCAAGCATAACACATGCATATATAGAACAACAGAGGACATTCCAACAGCATGCAGGATTGATTGGTGGCAACAGACCACCAAGATTCTGGTATTTGAAGAGGGCACATGCATTAAAGTAAATGCAGATATTTATAAACCAATAGGACATATGTCCCAACAAATGTTTTGAGGTTAGACACACCCATTGAGGTGTGGAATTGCATTGTTTATGCACATACAGTAGGGTGTAAAAAGATACCTCCATTAACATCTTATATGTACTTATGGTTTACACTAAATTCCTATTGACTACATGTATTATTACACTAGGCAAAATCCATTACGTTGTGAAATGGGTTTGGCTAGTTCCTTATATACCTGACCTGTATCTGACATACAAACTGTCCATGATGCAGATGTTACTGCTACGTATTTATATATTTTTTATATTTATATATCTACATATCTGGATGTGTTCAGGTGACATTATCAGTTATATTTCTACAGCCCCCTACATTTCTAGCAGCACACTGACATTTCTGGGGAACACATTAACAAGCTACTCGTGTGCCAGATTTACCTATGCATGCCAGCCATTAACCAACAGTTGAGGACTGTATATATGCTTCACATCTACTGGCACTCCCTTCATCCACTTTATATGGGCCTGCCCAACTGTGGGTTGACAGCGCTTAATGCAACAGTACTATTTATATAATGCAAGAGTACAACAACATTTCGAAGTAAGTGACACGGACACACTCCAGGAATTATACCTTTATTAATTACATTACACACTTTTCTAGAGGCTCTCTCATTTATTTGATATTACAGTGCATGCAGAAGACTTATTCAAGATGTATTATACCTTTATTAATGGGTTACAACACTCTTTTTCAGGCTCTCTCACTTATTTTATATAACAGTACATCCAGAGAAATTATTCAGGGCATATTATGCCTTTATTATTAGGATACAACACTTTTTTCAGGCTCTCTCACTTATTTTATAGAACAATACATGCAGAATAATTACTAACCTGCCTGGTGGCACAGCCTTAGCAGCCTATCTGCATAGGCTTGCTGATTCGCAGCACGGACACCTGCAGCTGTGAAGTAAATGAAGGGATATTGAGACATACCTGTCCATTATATAGACTACAATAGCAATTCTTACATACTCCATTCCATGGCTACCTACTCAGTAGTGCAGCATTGTCATTTCCACAGGCCTCCTGTATCCATTGGTTCAGTTGGTCCTGCTTCCGTCTCTTCAGGTCTGCATGGTGGTGTCTGTCCTGCTCACCATTCCGAGGGATGCCTGTGGCACTCGTGAGAACATGTGTTAGACGGTTCCAAGCTTCCGCTTTGTACACCGTGCCTTGGAACTGGTCCTGCAGGAGTCTTGCATCATGATGATGGACGAGGAGACAAATCATCAGTTTTGACTCCTCAATGCCCCACCGTTGCTCTTGAAAATGAGAGCCTTCTCCAGCACTGGCCATTCTGACTGCAGATAGGAGCTACAACCAGTTATGGCGATTATTCCCACCTATGGGGATTAAATATGCCTCATTTCCCGCACTTATTTGTGATTGGCCAGTTTTGAAAACTCTCAGCTGAGTGCACACCTGCTTAGCACTGAGTAAACTTTTATTAATATGTATATGTATGTTGACAGTGCATGAACAGCAAAAGCTGTCATGGCTTAGTGGTTCAGTACTGTGATTATGGTGCACAGTATCCCGGGTTCGAAGCCTGTCATTGCTTTTTATTGTACTACTGGCCTGACCGTCTAGGAGGTGTGGCTATGTTTAGCCGACTTTGCTCTACTTTGCTCAACGTTGCTCTACATTGCTCTACATTGCCCGACATTGCCTGACGTTGCACTAGTTGGCGTGGTGTGCAGCTCCACGCAAACATGTTTTATGTGCGCGACTTGGCATGATGTGCAGCTACGCGCAAAGCTATTGCGCTAGTTAAAGCTGTGCTTAGCTATGGGCAATTATTCTTAAATGTGCTTAATACTGGTAAACATTGCTTAGCAGTGCTTCACATTGCTTAAGATAGGTTACTTCTGCATTCATTATTTTGCATGCCCGTTTCACCTTCTTATATATATTTAAACTATCGTTCACTACTACATAGGCCATTTCAATGCATTTTAATAAAATTTAAAAGGTAAATGTCAGGAATTATTTTTATGCACAGATTTCCTACAGAAAATGGAAAGGGGAGTGGTGGGACTCAAACCAGGAATGCTGCCTCTTTGTGCGTAGGCTCTACCACTACGCTATTGCTATTTGGCTTACTTTGCATATAAGTGGTTTATTATCCTCTTCGATGTCTAAACTGCTAACTGTAGCTAAGCAATGGGCACACCCACGCACACACGCACAAATACGGGCAGCTATATCGGGAATAATAAAAAAAAATTGCTTTACATTTTATTTCATTTGTACAGGGGGAGTGTAGTGTTGGTGGTATACACATTTGAGCGGACTCACTCATATCTGCTGACATTTGCAGATTTCGGCACTTGCAGGGGCATGGATATTTGGACTGCTCGGCAGTCTGACACGCCCCCTGCACTCCTACATGGTCAGTGTTAGCCTTGGAGTTGAGACTGCACGCCCTCATGAATATGCATGAAGTGCTGACGTCATATTCTTAGGCGGCCGTTTCCGAGTAAGACTTAGTCTTACACAGAGGATTACTGAATCCCCCCCATTGTTTTTTCTCTTGTCAATAGGTTAAGAATAATAGAAAATTCTGGTATTTTATGCTCGTTACAAGTTTATATGTTCCAGAGATTGTTTTTCCTTTAGTCACAAGATTTTTTAGTATTAGTTTTACTAAGTTAATGTCCTGCAGATTAGCATTAGATTGTAAAAATTTAGCATTTATAAGATAATGGATTAGGCTAAGAGTGATAGTATATTTCTTAGGAAGGCTGAGTTTCAATCTTAGTTGTAGTTTATTGGATTCTTTCCATTTGTAGATTTCCCATAGTGTAAGATCTTTTATCAGGGAGTAATTTGTTAGATTTAGGGGTTTATTATTTATTAGTAGGTTAGGATTTAGGTGGAGCAGTTGTATAAATGCAAGAGCATTGAATAGTTGTATTGATTTAAATAACTTTTGAGTAGTTAGGATCATATGCTTAATTAGTGGGTGTACGTTCTTTGTGAATAAAGCTTTTTGATTTTGGTTTAAAAAGGGAAGAGATTTGGTGTTATATCAAAGGGATTTAAGTTGTTCAAACCAGATTTTGGTCCACTGAGGTGTCCAGGTATTAACGTATGGGTCATGGTTTATTATCTGTATTAGTCTGTAAGCAGTAATTATACTATAATAAAGTTTGAAGTCTGGCAAACTCAATCCCCTCTTACCTTTGGTAAGTACAAGTTTACCATATTTAATTCTAGTAGATTTGGGATACCATAAGAATCTTGATACAGCTTTTTCTATATCAAGAAAGAATTTCTGGGGAATATTTGAAAAGGTGGCATTTAATTGAAAGAGTATTGTTGGTATTAGATTCATCTTGACGACACTAGCTTTTGAAAGTAGAGACATATTAATATTCTTCCATCTATTAATATCACTTTCAATGCTGGTCCATGTGTGTAGTAGGTTATTCTTTATGATTTCCTTGAAGTCAGGGGTAAAAAGTATTCCTAGGTATTTTATCTGGTAGTTAATTTTAATCTCACTCTTGGGAAAGTAATATTCTTTATGGCCTATAAGATTCAAGGGAAATAGATGGGATTTATTTGAATTTAATTTATAGTTAGAGATTTTGGAAAACTCAGCTATTGCTTTGAGTATTTTTAGGAGATCAGTTGTGGGAAGTTGAAAATATATATTTAAGTCACCAGCAAAGGCAGAGTACGAAAGGTTTATATTAAAGATTCTAGGTATGTGAGGGAAATTGTTTTGTGAAATAAACAGGAGCAGGGATTCTAAATAGAGATTAAAGAGGTATGGGGAAAGAGGGGAACCTTGCCTTGTGCCATTGGATAAAGGTATAGGGTTAGTTTTGAGCTTATTTATCTGAATAGTGGTAGACGCTTTCTGATATAGAACCTTCATTTTCCTTATAAATTCCTGAGGAAATCCAAATAAAGGCAATATATTGAATAGGAAATGTAGGTTAACTCTATCAAAAACCTTGCTTGCGTCAGCAATGAGAACATATCTGGGATCTTTATCATTGTTAAGAAGTCTGATAGTGGTATCCAAGAGGAGGGTATTGTCGCTTGTTTGCCTATTTGTCATAAAGCCCATTTGTTCTTGGGAGATGATGGAGGGGAGTATATTTTTAAGTCTGTTTGCTATAACATGAGCTAGGATCTTAAGGTCAGTATTTATCAGGGCAATTGGTCTATAGTTGTCTGGACCTGTTGGGTCAGAGTTTGGCTTGGGAATTAACAGAGTTTTGGAGTTATTAAAGTAATTATCTGTTATACCGTATTGCATTATATAATTTAAAACTTTTAATAAGACTTTGGAAATAGGTACCATGAATTGTTTATCAAAATCAGAGGTGTAGCCATCGGACCCAGGAGATTTACCCAGTTTAAGTTTGTTTATCGCAGCTTTTATCTCTTTTAGTTGCAAGGGTATTTTTAGAAGTTTTCCTGATCATCTGAAATTTGTGGAAATTTTATATTATGTATAAAATCACATTTGTTTGTACAGGGAGGGAGGGGTAAGTTATATAGTTTATTGTAAATATCTTCAAATGCAGTTGCAATGTCTTGGTCCTTGTGCTTCAAGAGTCCTTCATACTGTATTTCTTTAATCCTTGGTGGACCATTTTTAATGTTTATTAATCTAGCTAGGATTTTTGAAGGTGTTTGTGCCCATTCTGAGTATTGATATATTGATCTTAATTCTAACAGAGAAATATTTTCTAGATAATGTTTGTGTAATTGCTTTTGCCAGTCAGTTATTTTATCCTCCAGATCTTTTGAGTATGTATTTTGAAGTTGTAATTCAGCAGACTTGATTCGGATCTCCAGTTTGTTTTTGAGGTTATTGCATTTTTTCTTGAGCCATACAGATTTATGGATAATGATACCACTAATGACCGCTTTGGCAGCCACCCATTGCATGTCACAAGGAATCTGAGTGGATATTAAGTATTTTTCAAGTTGAGCAATAATACTAGTGACTTCCTGTGCTACTTCTTGGTTTTGTATGATTTTAGGATTTAAATGTCCAATTATCGAAATAAGGGATATTTTGTTTATAGGTTTGAAAATTTAGGGATAGACTAATTTTGAATGATCTGATATGGATATGGGTGATACAGTATATTTTAGTCTATAAGAAAGCAAGGTTTGGGAGATTAGAAAAGTGTCTATTCTGGACCAAGTTTTATGAGTGGCTGAGAAAAAAATAAATCTTGATATTGTTTTATCATATTGAAAATTGGTATAGGGGTCAGTTAGCTCAAAAGTATTTTGTAGTTCTTCAAGTGCTATAGTAGTATGTTGAGACTGCCTGTTTTCATTATGCAACCTTTGTCTGGGTTTAATAATGCATTCCAGTCCCCACCTATGATGTACAGATGATTTGGGTGGTTAGCTAGTATATTAAAGATTTCATAAATGAAGAGATGTTAATTTGAGCAGGGGCTGTATATATTGAGAAAGGGTAGAGATTTATTTAGGGTATGATAGTCATTAGTAAATAATGCCCATCTTCCATTAGGGTCAGTTTTAATAGAAGTGATCTCTCCTTGGAAAGATTGATTTATTATAATGGTTATTCCCCTTGATAGAGAGTCATAACCTCCAGTAATTATTTGCTTAACCCATTTCCTTTTCTTTTCCTTATCCCAGAGTTGACTATTCAAGTGAGTTTCTTGCAGGAAGGTTACTTTGGACTTACTTTGATATGTGAGATACATGATTACATTTCTTTTTTATCCAATATCCCCTTAACATTCCATTAATCTATTGATATAATTTTGTAATTTGCTTATATAAAGTTCTTTATTGATTGATAAGCAAAAAAGTAGTAATATTGCTTGTCTGTTTTTATGTTAAGCTTTAACATAGATGAAGTGGCTTCTAAACTCCTTGACCTTATTTACGTGCCTAACCACCCATTCCTCTGTTTTAGTGAATATGTATGTACTGGGAAGCAAAAAGCAGTTATAATTTGAGCTAAAGTAATATATACATTAAGCAGAGGACTGTCAAAAATACTCAGAATGTTCCAAATGTGAACAATCATCATCTACAAACTGTGCAAAGCCTGCCCCTTTTGTTATTGTTATTTGCAGTATGTTTACTATCTCACCTCTTATTTTAATATGTTAGTTGTTTAATTACATGGTATGTATAGGCTAAGAGAGAGTAAATGCTTAAAGAAAGTTGATATCAGCAGGCACTTATATGTTATGCTTCTTAACATTGCTAAAGATATAAATTAACCAAACAACATTTTGTATAGTGCAGGTGTAAGAGATGCACTTTGGGAGAAGTACTTTGAAGTTCCAAACAATCTACATGTTCACATTGTAAAAGACTTAATGTAATTGTTAAGGCTACTGCATATTTTCACATTTATAACTATGCTGGTAATATATATACAACATCATCTGTCCTTTGTTATCAAAACAACACAGCAGTAGTTAAACTTTATGAGAGTTCACATCCAGGTCCACTCAGTTGTTTTTCCACTAACCAGTGTCACCTTCCCATATATGCATGAAAGAAAAGATTCTATTGTAATTCACTGTTAATTATATCTCTAGTATAAAGACTTGCCAAATAACAGTCTTTACGTCTCAATATATTTCCCCCCCTGGAGAGAAAAGAGATATGCAGAACCAATGAGATAAATTTTAATATTTCCAGTGTTAATCATGCTATGTGATATTATTGGTTAATTACCTATTAGCCATTACATGTGTTTGAAGTGAGTTATTGCAATCGTTAGTGACTGAGAAACATCCAGAGCAGTAGTATAGTTGATATTGTGGGTTCATTAAGTCATAGGCACTACCAAGTATAAGCTAGTCAGCATGATATTGGAATACTGTTAAGTAAAATATATGAAATTACTATTCTCTAAGTAACATATTAAGTAGGCTGTTGTATGGAAATGCCTCAACCAAAATTACAAAGACTACTTTCAAACCAGTCAAACCAAAACGTACACAACGAGGAACCTTGTTTGCAGACAGAAACGCCACCGAGTCAGAAAGCTTCTTAACGCTTTTATTTTGAACAAACCAAAGGCGTTTTATACAGACCACTGCAGCTTCTTCAGAGAAACAAATTAAACAAAAAACACTCCATTTAAAAATACTGAATCAGGAAATGACATGTTCCTGTTTCCTGTTACCGACAAGTTGTGTTTAAAAACACATACAAAGTGCTTGATACTTAAAAACATCCAACATTTAAAATCATTTTTAAAAATAACAAACAACAACAAAAGATAAATTCACTTATATGAATAAAATCTCAGCGACTTAACTATAATGTGGATGACAGTAAACAGTTATCATTACTATTTACAACAAACTACCATGCAGAATGTGTAAATGGATCTGTCGAAAATGTATTCAGATACTCATGGGGAACATTGAAAACAGTATACCATATGTAAAGTATATGTACAGCCCATATTTGCTCAATCCAGGCTTGATTTAAATCATTTTGTTTGTGTTATAGCCATACAGGACTAGGTAAAAGCTATCCATTGCCCTCTGCAAATGCGTCGTCCTAAAAGATTCTGCACGTAAATATCAATTGTATCTTCCTAATGGGACAACTAGAACTAGTGTAAAAAACCTGACTATTAGGTTAAGCCAAACCCTGAATGGTCGAAAGTCAAGTCAGCTAGCTAAACCCAGTATGTGAGTTCAAGGTGCTACAAAACACACAAAACTGCCAAGTCATCAAATAGATGCTGACTGGTACCCAAGTCAGACCTATAGTCGTGGATGACTGTGTAGTAACTAACAGGTTTTACCTGAAGTAACTTTTTAATTTAAGTACTGGGGCAATGTTGCAGTTAGTATTAAGGCCAGGAAGACAGAAAGCATCCAAACGCAACTGCCAGTCCAGCTCACAATTTTCTAATATTAAAGATACAGGGCCCCCCCTGATTTTTAAAGGTACATGGTCTATAGCCATGAAGCTAAAACTATGTCCTGGGTACAATGCAATGTGTTTGGCCAGTCGTTGTCATCTTTACATGTCCTAATTGCATACAAGTGCTCGTACATCCTATCTAGATCGCCTGTCAGTTTTCCGATGTAGAACCCGAGCAACAGTTGCACATGGCAATATATATGACTGATTTGCTCTCACAATTGAGTGCATGCCTGATGACAAACTTCCTGTCCCTGACATGGAAGGTCTCCCCTGTTCGAACATTGTTACAGAAGTTACAGAATCCACATCTGGACATTCCTTTCCTTTTATAAAAACTGTGTTGTTGAACATCCCTTTGTAATAGTTCTTTCAAATTTTTAGATCATTTAAAAATAAATCTAGGTTCACCTCCTAGTTTTCCTGCTAGAAATGAATTTGAAGATATCAACCTCCAATTCTTATGGCTGATGTCCAAAATTGCTTCTGAGTTAGTACTAAAAATAGTAACAAAGCTCAAAGATAAATCTGTGTTTGATTCTCTATGGTCTTCATTATTGCCTATGATATCCCTTGTAGGCACATCATCTGTAAAACTACTAACTGCGCTGGAAGAAACCTTCTGTTTAGTCAATAAAGGGGTATAAAAACCTCTAGATCTTTTAAGTGTAACTTCCTCAATAAGTTCACAAACCATTTTCTCAGGATAACCCCGGTTAGTGAACATTTCCTTCAGAAATGAGCATTCCTTAACAAAATCCACTAAAGTGCTACACATTCTTCCTGCCCTCACCAGCTGTCCCTTCACTATAGATCTTTTTTGTTTGTGAGGGTGGAAGCTGGTGAAGTGCAGGAAAGAGTTGCAGTATGTGGCTTTCCTGAAGACAGTGGACTTAAAGCACTGATGACAAGTGTCCTTCGTAAGTTTGACGTCTAAGTAGTCCATCTCAGTAGTAGAAAATTTAAAAGTGAACTTCAGGAACTCAGTGGAATTACTGATATTATCCACCAAGATTTTTGCTTCTGTTTCTGACCCCCTAAACAGGAGGAACATGTCGTCAAGGAAGCGGGTGTAGAAGGTGACAGGGGCCATAATACCAGGAAGGTCGGCCAAGATGTTTGCTTCCCAGTACCCCATTACATAGTTTGCCACACCTGCTCCACATGGGGAGCCCATCGCTACCCCCCGTTTCTGTAAATAGAAGTCACCGTCAAATAAGAAGTAGTTACTGGTTAGAACTATTTCAAGTAATTCCATAACCAGTTCGATCTCCAATCTGGACGCCCCAAACTTCTGTAACATTGACCCTGTCCATTCAACCGCTTCTAAGTGCGGTATGCACGTATAGAGGTCAATGACGTCTATAGTTAACAGGTTGTCATCTTCATTGAATGGCAGTTTGTTTATGTTATCCAAGAATGTCCATGAGTCCTTGCACACACTTGGAATATGCTTGATATATTTGTCCAAGATGTGTGTAATTAGTTTGGAACATGGGTAAGTAATAGAGGATCTGCTGTCAATTAAAGCCCTCATAGGGGGATCAATAACACTTTTGTGAATTTTAGGGATCCCAAACATAACGGGGATCTTGGAGGACATGATGTCAATGTAATTGTATGTCTTAATATCAATTTTCCCGTTAAGAAAAGGTCCCTAAAATATCCCTAATCCTTTGTGTGTACGTTAACTTCATTTCTTGAAGCTTTTATATAGGCGTCACTATCGAGGAGGAAGTCATTTTCTCATTATAGGTGACATTATGGAAAATCACCAAGCCTCCTCCCTTATCCGGTTTAACACCATGGGTAACTGACTAAGTTAGTCCAGTAATAAGCGTTGTTCTTTGGAAATATTGGGAGTTGTGGTCCTATTATATTATATATTTGTTACCCAAATCTGAAGTCAAATTCACACATGTTCTCAAACAGTTCCAAGGTGGAATGTAATGGAGGTTAAAAACTGGACAATTTTAATGGTCCTACATTGAGGGTGGTGTTTGCTTCACCTTGGTTCACAGCCTCTGTTTCATGGTTGAACAGTAACTTAAGATTCATTTTCTTACAAAACACTTTAGTTCAATGATTTCTTTAGCAACATTCCCATAGGAAGTTGGAACAAAAGTGTTTCAGCTAACAGTTCTATCAATTGTTGATCCAAGATGATATCAGAGAAATTATAAATGGTGAAATCACCATTCATATTAAGAATAAGGGCCCCAGTTTGAGAAGGTGAGCTTAAGACATATGTCTTAAGCTCACCTTCTCAAACTGGGCCCGCTATTCTTACTATGAATGGTGATTTCACCATTTATAATTTCTGATATCATCTTGGATCAACAATTGATAGAACTGTTAGCTTTTGGAAACACTTTTGTTCCAACTTCCTATGGGAATGTTGCTAAAGAAATCATTGAACTAAAGTGTTTTGTAAGAAAAATGAATCTTAAGTTACTGTTCAACCATGAAACAGAGGCTGTGAACCAAGGTGAAGCAAACACCACCCTCAATGTAGGACCATTAAAATTGTCCAGTGTTTTTAACCCTCCATTACATTCCACCTTGGAACTGTTTGAGAACATGTGTGAATTTGACTTCAGATTTTTGGGTAACAAATATAACGAATATAATAGGACCACAACTCCCAATATTTCCAAAGAACAACGCTTATTACTGGACGAACTTAGTCAGTTACCCATACGGGTGTTAAAACCGGATAAGGGAGGAGGCTTGGTGATTTTCCATAATGTCACCTATAATGAGAAAATGACTTCCCTCCTCGATAGTGACGCCTATATAAAAGCTTCAAGAAATGAAGTTAACGGTACCACACAAAGGATTAGGGGATATTTTAGGGACCTTTTCTTAACGGGGAAAATTGATATTAAGACATACAATTACATTGACATCATGTCCTCCAAGATCCCCGTTATGTTTGGGATCCCTAAAATTCACAAAAGTGTTATTGATCCCCCTATGAGGGCTTTAATTGACAGCAGATCCTCTATTACTTACCCATGTTCCAAACTAATTACACACATCTTGGACAAATATATCAAGCATATTCCAAGTGTGTGCAAGGACTCATGGACATTCTTGGATAACATAAACAAACTGCCATTCAATGAAGATGACAACCTGTTAACTATAGACGTCATTGACCTCTATACGTGCATACCGCACTTAGAAGCGGTTGAATGGACAGGGTCAATGTTACAGAAGTTTGGGGGCCCAGATTGGAGATCGAACTGGTTATGGAATTACTTGAAATAGTTCTAACCAGTAACTACTTATTTGACGGTGACTTATTTACAGAAACGGGTAGCGATGGGCTCCCATGTGAGCAGGTGTGGCAAACTATGTAATGGGGTACTGGGAAGCAAACATCTTGGCCGACCTTCCTGGTATTATGGCCCTGTCACCTTCTACACCCGCTTCCTTGTCGACATGTTCCTCCTGTTTAGGGGGCCAGAAACAGAAGCAAAAATCTTGGTGGATAATATCAGTAATTCCACTGAGTTCCTGAAGTTCACTTTAAATTTTCTACTACTGAGATGGACTACTTAGACGCCAAACTTAATGGACACTTGTCATCAGTGCTTTAAGTCCACTGTCTTCAGGAAAGCCACATACTGCAACTTTTCTGCACTTCACCAGCTTCCACCCTCACAAACAAAAAGATCTATAGTGAAGGGACAGCTGGTGAGGGCAGGAAGAATGTGTAGCACTTTAGTGGATTTTGTTAAGGAATGCTCATTTCTGAAGGAAATGTTCACTAACCGGGGTTATCCTGAGAAAATGGTTTGTGAACTTATTGAGGAAGTTACACTTAAAAGATCTAGAGGTTTTTATACCCCTTTATTGACTAAACAGAAGGTTTCTTCCAGCGCAGTTAGTAGTTTTACAGATGATGTGCCTACAAGGGATATCATAGGCAATAATGAAGACCATAGAGAATCAAACACAGATTTATCTTTGAGCTTTGTTACTATTTTTAGTACTAACTCAGAAGCAATTTTGGACATCATCCGTAAGAATTGGAGGTTGATATCTTCAAATTCATTTCTAGCAGGAAAACTAGGAGGTGAACCTAGATTTATTTTTAAACGATCTAAAAATTTGAAAGAACTATTACAAAGGGATGTTCAACAACACAGTTTTTATAAAAGGAAAGGAATGTCCAGATGTGGATTCTGTAACTTCTGTAACAATGTTCGAACAGGGGAGACCTTCCATGTCAGGGACAGGAAGTTTGTCATCAGGCATGCACTCAATTGTGAGAGCAAATCAGTCATATATATTGCCATGTGCAACTGTTGCTCGGGTTCTACATCGAAAACTGACAGGCGATCTAGATAGGATGTACGAGCACTTGTATGCAATTAGGACATGTAAAGATGACAACGCACTGGCCAAACACATTGCATTGTACCCAGGACATAGTTTTAGCTTCATGGCTATAGACCATGTACCCTTAAAAATCAGGGGGGGCCCTGTATCTTTAATATTAGAAAATTGTGAGCTGGACTGGCAGTTGCGTTTGGATGCTTTCTGTCTTCCTGGCCTTAATACTAACTGCAACATTGCCCCAGTACTTAAATTAAAAAGTTACTTCAGGTAAAACCTGTTAGTTACTACACAGTCATCCACGACTATAGGTCTGACTTGGGTACCAGTCAGCATCTATTTGATGACTTGGCAGTTTTGTGTGTTTTGTAGCACCTTGAACTCACATACTGGGTTTAGCTAGCTGACTTGACTTTCGACCATTCAGGGTTTGGCTTAACCTAATAGTCAGGTTTTTTACACTAGTTCTAGTTGTCCCATTAGGAAGATACAATTGATATTTACGCAGAACCTTTAGGACGCATTTGCAAGAGGGCAATGGATAGCTTTTACCTAGTCCTGTATGGCTATAACACAAACAAAATGATTTAAATCAAGCCTGGATTGAGCAAATATGGGCTGTACATATACTTTACATATGGTATATTGTTTTCAATGTTCCATGAGTATCTGAATACATTTTCGACAGATCCATTTACACATTCTGCATGGTAGTTTGTTGTAAATAGTAATGATAATTGTTTATTGTCATCTACATTATAGTTAAGTCGCTGAGTTTTTATTCACATAAGTACATTTACTTTTTGTTGCTGTTTGTGATTTTTAAAAATGATTTTAAATGTTGGATGTTCTTAAGGATTAAGCACTTTGTATGTGTTTTCAAACACAACTTGTCGGTAACAGGAAACAGGAACATGTCATTTCCTGATTCAGTATTTTTAAATGGAGTGTTTTTTGTTTAATTTGTTTCTCTGAAGAAGCTGCAGTGGTCTGTGGCGAAAACGCTCTTTTGGTTTGTTCAAAATAAAAGCGTTAAGAAGCTTTCTGACTCGGTGGCGTTTCTGTCTGCAAACAAGGTTCAACCAAAATTACATCATCCTGGGCTGGATTCACGAAGGCTTGCACAGAGTTTAAGAGTAGAGTAAGACTCCAGACAGCCAATATGTCTGCCGAGCGATCTAGGAACAGCGAGCAGGGGCATGCATGAGAGCTCCTAAAACTACTCTTGCACGGACAGTGTTATGTTATGCAAATTACCTCATTTGCTGCTGAAAGCTATGCAAATGAGGTAAATTTGTGATCCAGGAAACACTAACCTGTCCGAGTAAGAGTAGAGTTACTTGCAGAAATGCACTCCATTGGTAACGGAGTACCATTCTGCAAATAGCAAACGGAGCTATGACAGCTCCAAATAAAGGAAGCATCCAGTTGAAGAAGCATGCCAATGACCAAATATAAGGACATTGGCATTTTTATCTGTTGCAAAATAATAAAAAATATTTTTTTTCCCTGATCTCCGATGTTTAAGCATAGCGCAGCGCCGCACAAACATGTACCGCTCTAAAAACCAGAATAAAAAAGCCAAAAATAGGCATTTTATTAAAAATATTCTTCTGCCATGCAGGAGAATGGCAGGCTGAAGACAACATGGCTACTGAGTAGTGGTTGCTAAGGGGGGAAAGCTCAGTTTGAGAGATGTAACCAAACATTAGTAGGCAATCCTATGCAAATGAGGATAAGGATAGTGAATCCCAATTTTCCCTGCCATGTGAACCATGTCCCTAGAGAGTAAGTGTAGGATTAAGGGAGTAACAGAGTAGAAAATAGGTGACATCATGATGGGGGTATGTATCAAAGACTGTAAGCTTATTGGAGCAGAGTGGCATGTGTTTGCTGTGAGTTACTCACGACTGGAAGAGGCATGTCTACAGTTGTCTTAACTGAAACCCAGAAACCGAAGGTGTACGCCATGGATATCACTAAAGTTTCTTGCAAAGATGCTTATACTGTGTGCGCGCATGTGTGCGCCTGTAAACCCGTCTAAGCCTGTATGCACATGTGTGCGCCTGTGTAAGCCTGTCTAAGCCTGTGTGCATGCATGTGCACCCACCTAAGCCTGTGTAAGCCTGTATAAGCCTGTGTGCACTCGTGTGCGCGTGTTTGCGCTTGTTTGCGCGGCACTGCCCCCTGGGAAAATAGAAAGGGAAAAGGAAGGAAAAGAAACAGTAGGAAGTTAACCAAGGAGAACTAGCAGAGCTGCCAGGTGAAATCAATCAGAATCAGCCAGTTACACAGGCAGTACACTAGCCCAGCCCAGCCCAGCACTTAAAACTCTGCAAACAACATTCTCTCATGTTTTTCTCAGAAACACTGCAACACTGCAGTCTACAAAGAGAAGTGAAAACTTAAAAAGATTAACTGAGACAAATAAATTTTAGGGGCTGCCATTGCTATTATAAGGCAACATGTGCAAGATGCTGAGGGTGGTGCCATTGTGAATGCTGCTGAGCAACCCACAGTGAGGAGACGGAGAAGAGTGTACAGACCCAGGGTAACCTTCCAGGGGCTACATGAGCTGGAGATAGTAGAGCGCTATAGAGTGGACAGAGATCTCCTGCAGCAAATTGTTGAGCTGTGCAGGCCACGCCTCACACACAGAACCAACAGAGGGGAACCCATCCCAGTGGAAACCAAGGTATGTGTTGGCCTAAGAATACTAGCAACAGGTACCTTCCAGAGACCAACTGGTGATATGATGGGGATTTTACAGGCATCAGCATCCAGGGTACTGCACCAGTTCCTGAATGGCATGTCAGCAGATGTCGGTGATCATGTATATTTCCCCAATTCCCGTGAGGCATTGGCCAGCAATATGTGTCTCTTCCAGCAAATAGCGGAATACCCTGAAGTAGTGGGTGCAATAGACTGCACACACATGCATATCAAAGCACCAGCTGGTGAGCGGGGTAGGGCCTACATCAACCGCAAGGGCTTGCACTCCATCAACTGCCAGGTCGTGTGCGATGCCCAGGGCATAATACTAAATGTGTGTGCTGGCTGCCGTGGAAGCTACCACGATTCCCATATCTGACATCTGATGCAGCTGTACCAGACATTTGCCAATGGGGACATCCCTGATGGTCACCTAGTGGGGAATGCTGGATACGCACTTGAGCTGTGGCTGATGACACCCATCAGAAATGCACACACACCTGAACAAGAACACCATAATGAGGCACACGCACAAACACGAAATGTAATAGAGCATGTGTTTGGGATGATCAAGTCACGGTTCCGGTGCCTGGACACATCTGATGGTGCCTTGCAGTACTCACCAACTACATGTACCCAAATTGTCATGGTATGTGCCATGCTACACAATATGATCCTGCAAAAACAGCTGCAGCAGGAACAGCATGGGGCAGGGCCAAACAGCCCCCCACCATTGCCAAGGCCTGCACAGATACAGCATGACTCGGAGGAGGAACAACCTGAGCCTGCCCCAGTAGGCAGAAGGAGGCGTGCCCAGTATGCCTTGGCCTTGGCAAAGAGGCAACACATAGAACATACACTGGCTCAGTAGGAACCCTGGAAATTATACCTCTCTCTGACTCACACATAAAATAAAAGGGATGCCTAACTTGACACTACCTGTTTTCACACATGTATAGGGAGTGTACTATGTGCATCCAACATAGGCAGCCCTGCAGCACCACCTGAGGCATGATTGCCATGTTTTAAGCAATATAAAGCAATGCTATGCAGCTTTTAACACTATTTAGTATATGTAAACAAAATTGCCCACGCTAACTAGCGCAACGTTGGGCAACGTTGAGCAATGTTGGGCAAGGTCGGGCAAAGTCAGGTAAACAGTCTGGTCTGCCCAGCATGAAAATAAAAAGCAGTGACAGGGCTCGAACCCAGGATACTGTGCATTATAGTCACAGTACTGAACCACTAAGCCAAGACAGCATTCCACTGGCAGAGACACAGCTGGACAATTGTACACTAATGCAAACACAAAGAAATGCTGTAGCATGCCCCTAAAGAGGCATATGGGTAACCTCCCCCACAGGCCTATGCAGACAGACAACAGCAGGCCAGGTGGTGTGATGTGGGTTGAGTAGGCTATGAAGTCGCAATCTAATATACGTGACAGGGGACGCCAAGATCTGTAGTACAGAAGTATGCCTCAAGCCAGTACGATAGGCAACAGTACAGACTGAAATGGAGTACCTCATATAGCAGTGAAGGCCTAGCAAATGTGTATAAATGTCAGGTGAACCCCTCATCCTATGTACACCCACAGTAACAATCAGGTGTGTCCCTGGGTAGAAATGTACAAAGAATAGCTGTCCCCCCTGTATGTAGAAATGTTGATAAGTCTATGCAAAGTGTCTCCTGGAAGCCCTGCAGGCACAGCATGATCCCTGTTGATTTATGACACAAAGGTGAGCCCTGCTGTAAAAATACAACTTGATTTTCAACACACATATAGTATAAATGTCTATAGAGGCTGTGCTCACACACTTCAACAAATATAGTGGATTTCTTTCAGCATCACACTGAAAGGTCATACTGGGCATGCTCACACACTTAAATAAACGAAGCAAATGTCAGGCAACAACATACTGAAAGGTCATACTGGGCATGCTCACACACTTAGGCAAAATATGGAGATGATAATAAGGGATCTATGGACAAATGTGGATAGTCATCTCCACTTCCAGAAGCACATTCACAAAGTAGTCAGTAAATCAGCATATGTGTTCACACAACCTGCCAAGGTCTGTGCATGAGGGTCAAAGGAGGTTCCCTCTACTCATCAGTCATCAGACCCGTCAAAGACTACCACAACATACTTGCAATGAATCTGACTAGGCACCGTCAGCAGCTGGAAAGACCACTGAAGTACCTCAACAAGAGGATTACTGGCCTCAAACAGTTGCCCCATGCAACAAGACTGAATTTAACCCAATCTGTACTCTGTTGCATACTGTCTGCGCAGGAGATCTCTGCACAACAGACAGGTCCATGTAATGGCAACACTCAGATCTGTTCTGAGTTACAGCTCAATGGCACTAAATATACAGACCCAACTAATATTGCCAACATCCTGGCAGATAGGATCAGTGTTTAACTTTACCCCCTCTCACCCATGAAAGAGCACATCACTATAATGGAAGACTGCAAAGTTGCTTTCATCACAGCTGCACAGGTAAAAAACACTCTTCAAAGCCAGTATCACAGCAGCCATGTGACCATATAACTTCCCAGCCTGTGTTTTACACAAACCACAGAACGAACAGGCACCACACCAACGTACCATGTTCAGTCATAGCCACACCTTAGGCTATGTGCCAGCTGAATGGTGAACAGCGACAGTTATCCCACTACACAAGGGTGGAGACACCATGGACCCCAGGAACTAGCGCACCATTAGCCTGATGAGCATGCCCTGCAAGGCCATGGAATGCATCATCATACAACTTATGAAAAATACATTTGTAATCCCCAAACTCTGGACCACAACCATGTTGGGTGTGTAAAATGGAGATCATGTGTCCTAAACCTGATAGATGACATTGAAGCAGTCATCAGAACTGTAGACAAGGGTAAGGTGGTTCGCACAGCCTATGTAGATCCTGCCATGGCTTACAACACCACCCCACACTCTGTAAATACAGATAAAAATGCTCTAGCCGTACACCCTTGCATATCGCCTACTCAGAGGTATTCTCTGCCTAACATACAAAGCTATGTCAAACACAGAGCTGTTGGACATGTTCCACGTAAAACACTCACATTCCCTCTGATCTTTGGACCCAAAACCACGAGTGAAATACCAAAGGAAGGGGTGTATTCATTTATCTTATGGATACCCACACCTTCAGGTTAGTGGCACAGCATGAGGCCTTGGAGACCATGCAAGTGCAACTAAACTTGGGCAAAGCTGCTTATCAGATTGTAGCCTGCTACAGATCACCTACCTTGTCTCAGAAACCTCACTCAGTATTCCTAAGAACAGTGGAAAATACAAAGGTCCTATCAAACACCATTATATGAGGAGATTACAACTAGCCAAACACTGAGTGGGAGAATTACTCATGTACAACGTCCTTTGCCCAGTGTTTCCTAGAGTTTAAAAACTCTAACACCCTGGAACAGCTGGACACCATGCGCACTAGAGGTGACAACATACCGGACCTGATCATCACCAACATGGGGAACCAGTGTACCACAACAGAGATAAACCCCTCGCTGGTAATATCAGATCATAAAGTAATCACACTGGACATCCCCATCCTGCCCCCCCCCCAGTCAATGAAACCACTGTGAAGACATTTTCAAAAGCAAACTGCACCCTTCCCAAGACCAAAGTGGAAAGTTCCAAAGCCCCCTTGCTATAGGCTAATGCTATACAATCTGCTGAATCATTTACAAGTGCATCCTATGAGCATCTACAGGGATACATTGATCGAGACATCCCAAATAAAACCAAGATGCACTCCTCCAAAAATAAGAAACCAATCTGGTGGTCATCACCCATAAATAAGCTAGACAACAGCAGGAGGAAAAGAACACATGATAGAGCAAACCTCACAAAAGGAAAGTCATCACTGATCATTATTAGGAAGAAACAATGATCGCTCATAAAATAATCCAAGGCCAGTTTCTAAAGACAAATTGCCAAGGAATGTAAGAATAACAACCTCAAAGCCTTCATTAGCTATACCAGACATGTAGGTGGCAACTTCGAGATATGCTGTCAGCTACTGAAAAATGGCAAGAAATACACTGAACCAACTTACATTGCCCACATCCTGGGGGACAGGTTCAGTGCAAACCCCTCCCATTACTGCCAAAAGGGCCTGTGTCCATCCCACAAGAATGCAGAGCCCCAGACTTCATGGACATGGAGGTAAAGACAGCCCTCTCCAAAGCTAAGAACACAGCATCAATGGGACTGGATGGTGTCCTAGGCTGCATCTTACACTAGCCCCAAAAGGAACTACACCCTCACCTACATTCACTGTCCAAACTCAATCGTACCACAGGCTATGTACCCAAAGAATGACATACACCAACAGTCATCCAGCTCCACAAAGGGGGTGCCACAACAGAACCTGGAAACCATTGCCCTGTAGGTCTACTCAGCCTGGTCTGCAAAGCTATGGAGCAAATTATCATGGAATCCATAAACAGAGACATTAAGGACCTCCAGACACTGGATTCTACCCAACTTGGCCTTGTTAAAGGCAGATCCTGCCTCCTAAACCTAGCTGACTTATTTGAAACTGTTACCAAGGACATAGATGAAGGTGAAAGTAGTCCACACAGCCCACCTGGACCTCTCTAAGGACTTTCAAAACCACTCTGTCATCATGGACAAGCTTACCAGCTTGAACATTAGCTATTTCACAGGATGGGTGGCCATGTGGCTCACAGATCAAACACACATGTTCACGGTTGCGGGTGCCATGTCCGACTCTAAACCACTCACAAATGGCATCACACAGGTCTTGGTCCTGGGACCCCACCTGTTCAGTAGATACTGCTCAGAGGTACAGGCAAGCATGGGAGGAGTATGGCTGAACAGGTTTGCAGATGACTGCTAACTGTGGTCCATAATCGACCCTATGGCTGACACAGACATCCTCCAGAAGGGTCTTACAGAGACAGATACCTGGTGTCAAAACAATGCCCTCAAGCTGAATGCCAAAGAATGCATAGTCATCCCCTTTGGGTAAAACAAAGTGCACACAAATTACCCCATAGGTGGTAATCCAGTATGTACGGAGAAACTCATTATGGCCCTGGGGACACAGGTAGATAGTAAACTCTCCTTTGATGATCACATGGCCAAAGTGTTTAGACATTCCTTCAATGTAGCCCACCTAATGTAAACTAATGTAACCCACTTTGTATAGTCTGATGATGTCACCATCCTACAAATATACCTGTGGAAAGGAGAGCTTACAGTAATGTGTATAGTGTGTCATGTAAATGCGTACTCCTGTAGTATCATAAAATAATTAAGTAGGGATTTGAATACTGCACTTGACAAATGTGTGTGTGTGATCTCCTTGGGGAAAAGCAACCTTTTTGGAGAGTAGTAAAACACCTTAAAAGTGGTATACTAATCTTTGTCAAGTCTGATGATGTCACCATCCTCCAAATATACCTGTGGAAAGGAGACCTCCCAGTAATGTGTATAATGTGTCGTGTTAATACATACTTCTCTAGTATTATGAAGTAGTTAAGTAGGGGGTTTGAATCCTGTGTTTGTGTGTAATCACCTCGGAGAAGAGCAACCTTTTTGGAGAGTAGTAGAACACCTTAAAAGTGGTATATTTATCTTTGTCAAGTCTGATGATGTCACCATCCTACAAATATACCTGTGGAAAAGAGACCTCCCAGTAATGTGGAGAGTGCGTCGTGTTAATGCGTACCCCTCAAGTATCATGAAGTAGTTAGGTAGGGATTTGAATCCTGCACTTGACAACTGTGTATGTGTGTTTGTGTGTAATCACCTTGAAGAGGAGCAACCTTTTTGGAGAGTAGTAGAACATCTTACAAGTGGTATACTAATCTTTGTCAAGTCTGATGATGTCACCATCCTACAAATATACCTGTGGAAAAGAAAGGTCCTAATAATGTGTATAGCATGTTGTGTTAATGCATACTCCTTTAGAATCATGAAGTAATTTGCTAGGGGTTTAAATCCTGCACTTGACAAGTGTGGGATCTCCTTGGTGAGGAGCAGCCTTTTGGGAGAGTAGTAAGACACCTTAAAAGTGGTATACTAATCTTTTTCAAGTCTGATGATGTCACCATCCTACAAATATACCTGTGGAAAAGAGAACTCCCAGTAATGTGTATAACCCGTTGTGTTAATGTGTACTCCTCTAGTATCATGAAGTAGTTAGGTAGGGGTTTGAATCCTGCATTTGGTATGTGTGTGACACTGTTGATCAATATGTGGTGGGCTTTGCTTTTACTACTGTAAATATAAGTATGACAACAGTATGTGCATTGCACATGTCCGGTAGCTGTGTGGCAAATACATATACGTACATGTGACCTCAATTATTTCATAGGTGGAAACCCTGCTTTCTCCATGAACACATCTGTAACCTTTGCCAGAGTGTGCTGCCGCTTTCCAGACCTTAGGTCACATCTGTATGCTTGTGACAAGGCTGGCCACTGCAGAGATCCCTGGCCTAGATCATCCGTGTCACGCACACTCATTGGGTTTGAATCCTGCACTTGGTGAATGTGTGTGCTCTATGCGTGTGACACTGTTGATCAATGTGTTGCGGGTTTTGTTTTTACTACTGTATGACATATAAGTATGACAACAGTATGTGCATTGCACATGTCAGGTAGCTGTGTGGCAAATACATATACGTACATGTGACCTCAATTATTTCATAGGTGGTAACCCTGCTTTCTCCATGAACACATTTGTAACCTTTGCCAGAGTGTGCTGCCACTTTCCCGACCTTAGGTCACATCTGTGTGCTTGTGACAAGGCCAGCCACTGCAGAGATCCCTGGCCTAGGTCATCCGTGTCACACACACTCATTACGGTTTCTATTGAATTGTGTGAGTGAGGATTTATGGCTGAGGTATATTACATACCTGTTCAAATGCAGCAAAGTCTGTCAATGATGGCTATTCATTATAGGTGTACAACAACCTTTGTGGATATGCATGAAGACCCCTTATTGCTTATGTGATCCAGCAAGGAATTTCTAAATACTTTGGACATGTGATTACCAAAGTAGAGATGACGTAACACTTGGCTGCATGTACACATCGGTACCTGTTCAACATGATGATGGCTACTACCTATGTGGTACTTTGAGGATTCTATGTTTCATAATGGTCGATGACTATACTCTGGTTGGCTTATAGCTTTACAGCATGGGTTTGACAACAGGTATCTGTCTGTATGATACCCTTGTGGAGGATGTGTGTGTCATCTGGAGAATGCATCATAGACCACAGTATGCATTTCCAGACATGGATGGACATATCCCTACTGTGATTGCTTCTACCTAAGAGAGCTATATGGCAAACAGGAGTGGTCTCAGGAATGGGTGCAGGTGAATACCACTGGTTACTGGCATAGTATAGTACCTGAAGGATCCAAATGTTACTGTGTGTCCTACATCTGTGTGTCAGTTTTCAAGACATCATCTAACGATTATTTATGGTCAGGCTGTTGAGGTTATGTATACTACCAGAATGCAGATCAATGACAGATAGTAACATTATCACCCACAGTACAGTGTCAAACCATGTCATACACACATGTGTATTCAAGTTCCAAAATGTGTGTAGTAGAATGCATACTGGCCACCAATAGAAACTATGGAGTGTTACTGTGTAACACAGGGCATGTCACCCTGCCCATGTGTCTACTATGCACGTACATGCAGACAGTGCACCTCCACCATGTTCACAACTGTACACCTGCAAATCTGTGCTACACACATCCCACACGTACTGTCCACTCTCTAACACATGCTGCCAATACTACACACATCAGCCAAGTGGCACGTGGGCGGACAATACACTATTGGAACTAACACTGGTGTAAACAATACTACATTGACAATCATAACTTTAATGCATCATGCCTGCTCAGCTACACCTTCAAGGATATCATTGCACTCTACTGCAGACAACATGCTAACATTGCTATACTGCTGTCAAGTAACCCTGTGCATCAGCACCATGGTAGCCTGTTCCTGCATCAATGTTACAGATGACAGGAGGTGGCACAGGTTTCATCATATGCACATGGTGTGTTGTTGGTTTGCCAGAGGCCTACATTGAGCCATACAATCGACATGTATGTGTGTATATGTGTGTGTGTGTGTGTGTGTGTGTGTGTGTGTGTGTGTGTGTGTGAGGGCCAAGAGTACTGATATAGGCCAATGTTGATGTAATGTGTGTGGGTATGGGTTAGCCCTAGGTGTCTGTTTTATGTGTGTGTGTGTGTGTGTGTGTGTGTGTGTGTGTGTGTGTGTGTGTGTGTGTCTGCATGCACACAGTTTCACCATGTGGCTGCCATATATGGTGATTTGTGGGACAGCCACAGACTGTACCTGCCAGGCTTTATAGATCACCATCTCTGGCCATGGACACGGTACCTGTGCCTGGCAGGTATGTTACTGACAGTACCAGGTACTAGGCCAGACTGGGTACTATCCTCAGAGGTGGACAGATGTACACTGGACCTAGGTCCCTGCTGGGACTGTCCAGAGCCATGTGCTCATGGTCTTCTAGGATGGTCTACGGACAGCCCACCCCCAACATTGCTGGGCTGGTACTGGCACTACGGGAGTGGCTGTGGCTTGAGGGACGTCCACGGTGACTGCCAGCTGCTGATGTTGCTGGCATACATCCACGTCAAAGTCTTAACCATCCCGCACTGTCCTGACACACGGACATGACATTGTGGAGGACATCTAATGTCTCACCCCAACGTCTATCAGTGACCTCAGTGTAATTATGGATGGCACCTGCTAGGTCATGGATACTGTCAATTATGGTGGTGTTATGTGCCCTCTGTGCCCTTAATCTCTGTATGGTATACCGTCCCATATGTGCCTGTGCCTCCATGACAGCCTGGAACATGCGTGAGGTTGTAAGACCTGTGGCACGTCTGCCAGGGGCATGATGACCATCAGTGCTCCAAAGAGAACCCCTGTACATCTGCCTATGATGTACCCTTCCAGACATCTGGGTATGGCTGCTGTGTTGGGATGCATGTGCCATAGATACCACACTGTCCTGGCCAATGCTGACTGTACACTGTCCTCAGCTAAGGGCATTGGTGATGGATGTATTGGCAGTATGACTGTGTGCATGGATGGGGTGGAAACATGTGTTCTGTCGATTGGTGGCCCAACTACAGACCCTGGCAAACATGCCTGTGCCTCAACACACCTATCCTCATCATCACTATTTTGCTCATTGACATCAGGTTCCCTGCTGCAGTGAACCAGCCTAACCTCAGCACCTGTGAGAGGAAGACAGGAAACACATTTTATGACCTGTACATGATGTCGGAACACATGCACACATGCACACATGCACACATGAACACATGCACACATGCACACATGAAAAGACGAACACATGCACGCATGCACACATGCACACAAATACATTCCTCACTTAAACAGATACACACACGCACACACACACACACACACACCACTAGCAATCCAGAACATACTCAATAGCGGTTGATGATGGGATACAGTATCACAAGCCAAACAGTCATATCACACGTGTCAGCATGCAGGACATGTGTTGCTCAACAGCATGCAGTGCAGGTGTAGACAGCCCTTGCTAATAACAGTATCCATGGCTCTGATGCAGGTGTGTTGTTGGTCAGTGATTGGTCTCACCATGGAATGCAATGTGTACATGGACACAACATTGCTGTGCAAGTATTGAAAGCTCTGCAATGTCCTGTGCACCATCAGTCACAAGTATACATGCCTTGGCTGCATGTGTATCTGTGTGTTACATAGATATCCATTTATGATTACAGTGTCTGTGCCTTTAGCAGATAATTGTGGACACAGGTTTAGCACATGCATGCTATGTATACACACAGGATGAGTGGTGCATGTATACCTGATGGAACAGCATTGCTCAACATAGCCATTGCACAGTGGTTATGGTGAGTGTAGAACATCTTGTTTACATGCCAGTGCTAGCCATGACATGGTATGCTACAACACATCTGCAACATTAAACATCACAAATACCCAATGTGGGTCATGTGACCTATACACTCCATAGCATTACAAGACATATAAGTGTCACTTTGTACAAATGGTGATTGCTATGCATATTGTGTATAGGTGCATATGTTTGCACACACACAACAGTGAGGTGCATAGCAATGAATGCTATGTGTAGTACTGTGGTTACTGTAACTGGATGGGATGTAGTACCATGAGCCATCATCATCATGCAGCATCATGTGATCACTCAAGGCTACTAATGTGTGCCAGACTGGCACCTAGCATGCTGTACCTGAACTGCAGTACCATGGCTACATTCACCATTTCACAACCAGTTGTTACATGGGTTTGTAAGGTGCCCAATAGGGAGCATTGCCTAACATGAATGTGTTATGTGTTGCAGAGTGTCGCACAGCCCCATGATAGGCAACTACCCCTCAGGTATATTATGTTTGCTGTGTGGATGACATTTGGGATACTGGAGTGTGACCTTGCAGCGGGTGTCGCATATTAACGTGTACTGCATATGACAATGTTGTGTATGTTGTGTGCATGTGTATCGACTCTGCCTATCCAATGTCCACTACAGTTTTACCACAATTGTGTGGGATGCTCTGTGTATTGCGTTTGTTTGAGGCAGCTACACATGTTACTGGGATGTGCATAGTCTCACAGCAAACATGCACAGCATGCATTATGCGTAGGTGTGTTACGTGTACATGTCCTACACCTCACCTATGACATGCACATATATCATACAATATTAAAAGTAGAACACACTCACCAGCATGGGTCTGCTGCCTTGTTGTCACACCAGAGGGACGTACAAGGATATGAGACAGTTTGTCAGTGGCAACAACTGTGGCATTGCTACTGTGGGTTTGCAATCTTACAGTAGTACAATGGTTGACAGTCACAGACCTACAGATTATGTTCCAAATTATCAGTATTGCACAACACCAGGCACCACATCTTCTAACTACACAGTACACATCTCTCATATGCATGATCTACCAATTGAGGTAACAGTAGTCTACAGATATGCCATGTTACCTGCACGCTCCGTGTCAACTCGCTGGGTGGCTCTGGCCTCCATGATGATACATGTTTGTTATTGTTGTTGTTGGCCAGGAGCCACCAGGCTGAGGATCAGCTCTTCCACTCTGGTGAGGGGGGATGGATGGCTACCCCACCACCTGTGGCAAGCTGTTGTCTACTGACATCAGACACATGCTGCTGGACATGTCTATGTAAATCACTGCAGTGATGGCGTACCTGCTCATATGTCCGGTTATGCATGCCCATGTCATTTACCCGATGGACAACGTCTTGCCACAGTGCAGTCCGCTCATGCTGGTCCTGGCTGCTTCCTGAGAACAGCAGGGTGTAGTGCTGAACCAAGCTGGTTGTGATCTGCTCATCCTTGGCTGGGTTATATGTCAGATTGCGATGGTGAGCCATGACCCTGGAAGATAATGAAACAATATGTGTGAGCAAGTCATGTGGCACACTTAACATTCTAAAGTACAGATATCACTGAACTGCCATATATAGCAACCTACTGGCTGTCAGAGGATACACACTTTCAATACCACATATTAGTGCTCATACCTCAACTGCCTGACAGTGCCTCGCATGTTCTATATATCAAACCATGTTCTGCACAGCAACAAAGAGAAACCAGTATGTAAGACTATACAACAGTACAAGTCACACTGTATGTGACACAATGCACCACCTAGCCACGGGAGGTATATATATCAAGCTTATGCATAAAGAAATATGTCATCCATTGCAATGATTGTAAAGTCCAGTTACAGTATTACCAGTATACCACACTAGTTGTTGGTGGCAAACCCCTGCCTAGCATATGTACACATTCATTAGTATAGATGGCATACTGCTGTACTAGACTATACATGTTGCTAGATATGCACTTATATCCTGTAACATACATATGACCAAGGGCATGTTACAGGCATACCCACACACACATCAGACATACATACAAGACACAAAGGTATGGCAACCCAGATGAGCTTTACCTGTGTACCATACAGTACTGTGTGTCAGAACTTACAAAACATTATGCCTGAGGTATGTAATCTGTGAGAACTACAGGGAACACACATAACAGTGTTTCCAAGCAATGTGGACATACACCATACTGTGCTGTTTAGGCCTACAGCCTCAGGTAGTACTACAGTTCATATGGGATTTGGGTTTACCAGCAGTACCAATCAATAAGCATACATGTACTGCTTTAGCCTACAATGGCACACCCCAGTCCACACCAAGGGACTACGTCAGACCGTATGCCATACTGCTTTTTCTGGCAAGCAATAGCATACGCATCTTTGCTGGGATCAGAGCTAAGACACAAAATAGCATGTCAGAAACAGTTTCCCACTAAACTATCACACATTTACAGAACCTCGACACATTCACCAACACATTCACCATCACACTCAGTCAACCTCACATAGCAATTATTGCAACAGGTACATGTGGGTGTGTGTCGGTTCATAGGTAGGTAATAGGCTATTGGCCCTAGGGCCTATAGAAGCCTAGCCATATGCTAGCCTAGCCTTTGACACACATGTAATTTAATTTCACGTGCCCCTATCCAGCAGAGCCACAGAGGTGATTCCTGGTGTGTATTTCCTATCTCCCATCTAATCATCAGGATTATTCATGACAACTGCTAATGAGGAGCTTGGTTTGCTATTAATAGGTGGTTTGTTCCAGAGTATGGGATGTCTGTGAGATAGGAATCTATCCCTCTAGCATGTTCTATCTTGTGAGGTACATACCACATGGGGCATTGTACTCTATAATGGATTTTATGTGTGATGAGTAGAGGGGAACACTGACCTATATTTCTCTGGTTGACACACCTTTTGTGATGAGGTGTGCCACGTAGACAGATTACATGACTAGTGTGGCACTGTGATTATCAAAGGGGAGACTACTGTCCACCTCTACCCCATGGTCTCTTATCACACTTTTGGTGCTAAGTAGACTACCACCTATGTGGTAGTTCATGGGTACATAGTTTTTGACAGAAGGGATGCCAATGCAGTTTCAACATTGAGCTTGAGTCCATGGCTTTGTCACTAGGCATCTGTCACAGTAAATATGGCCCTGTCTCTCTCTCTCTCTCTCTTTATATATATATATATATATATATATATATATATATATATATATATATATATATATATATATATATATATATATATATATATATATATATATATATATATATATATATATATATATATATATATATATATATATATATACACATACATACACACACACATACATATAAACATCCATTGGTGTACATATAGATATACATACAGGCACATATACAGTCTACCTTTCATGGTGGGAATATCAATTATGCAAAGTTTGTGAGGTATACTGTTATGTAATAATATTGCAGAGTGTTTTACGGAATGCATTGAAGGTGTTCTCAGCCCATGTAGCTTTAGCAGGCCTCACTGGCTGCAACACTGCAAATCTGACAAATCATACCAACAGCGTTTAACCACCACATGTCATATACCAGAACTGTATGCTGTCTTGTTTGCCACACACTACAACCTACATAGAAATATGCACATAACAACTTTCACCAACATATATATGTCCACCCTTCACACACAGTTGCAGTATGTCCCTTGCTCTATGCACATGTTTAGATGCTAATATATCTGACACAGACCGATCTCTCCGTATGTGTGTGCCATACACACACAAGGTCCACACTGCTGTAAGTCCGTGGACCTCATGGCTGACCTGTTGGGCCTTGCTGCAACATGAAAAGGTGTCACATGTGAGCACACAGTAATATTAGAGGGTGTATATATAGCTGCAAATGCTAGATTAGCATACTAGCCTGGTACAGCTGTTGCCAATGCTAAGCTACACGTTAATATGACTATCATGCATTTGTTACTCTGTCACATCCATGTTTATATAACTGTATGCACTACTCCCCCAAACAGACATTGTACACACTACTGTACAGAACACAGATAACATGGATCAGATATTTGACATTTAATGCTGAACTACATATGTCACAGTCATATACCACTGCAAACAGCTAGACACTGATTTCTCCATGGCAGTAGTTATGCAGGGCATCTGTGCATAGATATTACTGCTGCCACATATGGATGATTCAAAGTATGTAGAGTACTCTTCAAAAACATTTATTACATGCCAGTAAATATATATCTGTTACATACCTTTCCTTTGTATGCATTTGTATTTGTCAGTTCCGTGTCTTTGCTTTTTTTTTTTATTTCTGAATTTTTTTTAATATACATTTTTAATATCTTATTTTATTTCTTTTGCTGTTGCTCTTGCTGTTGCTGTTGTTAGTGTCTGTCTGTCTGTCTGTCTCTGTGTGTGTGTGTCTCTCTCTCTCTATCTCTCGTGCTCTCTCTCTCCGTGGCTGCAATGAAATGATTGCATGTGTGGACAGCAAGTACAGCCTGCTTTTATAGGTATCTGCACATGTGCATGTGATGGCTACTGCACCAATTGGTGGCCGCCATTTGGTAATTGCATGCAGCCTGCAGTGTGGTAATTGCAATACTTACTGTCATAGCAACCCGATGCTATAAATTGCTAGGTCAGGTAGGCGTAGCCCTTTCAGCTTTCCAAAGTGGGGCCCATGCTTGTTTGCTGTGGACACTGTTGTGTAAGTCAGTAGGTTGGTATACTTCTTATATCTGAAGCTAGGGGTGTAGCCAGTGATTTGAATGTTGTACTCAGACCTGAATGTTGCCACTTCCAGTACACAGTTGTTAGTGTAGAATTGTACTCACCCCTACAAATGCTAACACAAGATACATGGGAGTATGTAGTTTCTTTTCTACTTATACCTTTAGCTGCCATACATACGTAGTTATTGTGATGTATTCATTTGGCGCATGAACTGTTTGTGAACTGCTATACTGTGAATATTAATGTACTCACTTCTGCACAGTTGGTGCATTTTTATTGTTGACATTAGCACAGGATGCTCATGAAAACTGAACAATTCCAGTACTGAGTATGCCTACCTACATCCTTGCTGGACCCTGAACACACAGGTATTTTGTACATTTGGGTGGGGATTGTCCTGCTATGATACTGTGTGGGGGTTGTAAAGTGCTGCTGTAACATTATTTACTGCTATAATGGCTGGTTCTGTTATCACAGTCATGTAATGCAATTCCACAACAACTGCTGGTAAAGTTCCACAGAACAGGTTTTGTGCTATGGCATTCCTATCTTTCCTTTACATTCACTCATTTTGATGCATGATATATATATATATATATATATATATATATATATATATATATATATATATATATATTTCAGCAGCAGCATGGTGTATATCTACTGTGGCTTAGTGGTACTTAATGCAGTCTAGTGTGTCCAGGGTTCGAGACTGACAGTGGTGTTTTATTTTGCTGCTGTGCAGAACAAGGGCCCTCACATGCAGGGTGACTAAGGCACTTTTAAGCAGTTGTAAGCAGGTTTGCGCGGGTTTGAGCGAAGCTTAGCAATACTTAGCTAAGAGCACACAAGCACACAGTCACGCAAACCCGCTAACTAATGCTTAAAAGTGCTTACTCCCGCTAACCCCCGCACTCATTTCTTTGAAAGAAAAGAAAATGGGGAGATAGGAAAGTGGTGAAAAAGGAGCATAAAGAGGGAAAGACAGTAGGGAAAACAGCTAGGGATGTGCAGGACAGGTGTAGGGAAGGTCCATAGCTGCCCGTATCTTTAACAGCAACAGCTGTAACAGCTGTGCATATACTATAAATTTGGAGGGAAATTTGAAACCTTCCACCCCTGAGAGAGGGGTGAGGACAACAAAGTATGTTGTACTGCCAATTAAATATCAGCTTATGTGTCCAGCAGACATGTGTGCAAAATGGGCAGCTATGTATGGGATGTACTTTTTTTTGGGAGCAGATTGCCCTTTTTTTTTTTTCAGGTGAGAGTGGAATGTGGGGTAGGGGAAGTAGGTATATTTGGGGAGGTAGGTTGGGGAGGTAAACAGGCAAGACAAACAAGAAGCATACAGGGGCAGAATATGACACATGTGGTGGGTGAACACCATTGATTGGGAAGGATGTTTGGAAATCGCAAGCCCATGAGCCCACAGATGGCAACAGTGGAACTGATATCCCCACCCATGGTCAGTCACCACTGCACCTTCACAGCCCAGAGGGTGGCTGTGTAGGAGAGGCAGGCTCACCCGTGAGTCACGCCACTCGTGCCTCAAGCTGACGTAGAGGATTAGTGACTGAACGCTTGATCTCCCTATGCACTACAGCCCGGACTGTTCGGAGGGTGATATGTGGCCCTCCTCCAGCCATGCTTGCAGGGGGGGATGAGCCCCATCCCCTGCACTGCTTTCACCCAAAGGTAGCACAGGACCAACAGAGAAGGAGGTCCCGGGCTGGGCACCGGACCTGCTGGCACTGGTGAGATCATGTGCGAGACGTTTCCAGGCTTCTGCTTTGTATTCAGTGCCCTGGAACTGGCCCTGCAGGAGTCTGGCATCATGATAATGGACAAGGAGCCACACCATCACTTTTGACTCCTCAATGCCCCACCTTTGCGCTCGAAAGCGAGTGCCCTCTCCAACACCAGCCATGTTGCCTGCAGATGGGAGCTACAACCAGTTATGGCAAGTATTCCCGCATATGGAGCTTAAATATGCCTCATTTCCCGCACTTATTTGTGATTGGAGAGATTTGAAAATTTTCAGCTGAGTGCACACCTCCTTAGCACTGGGTAAACTTTGATTAATATGTATATATGTGTTGACAGTGCATCAACAGCAAAAGCTGTCATGGCTTAGTGATTCGGTACTGTGATTATGGTGCACAGTATCCCTGGTTCAAGGCCTGTCATTGCTTTTTATTTTACTACTGGCCTGACCGGCTAGGAGGTTTGGCTGTGTTTAATCAACTTTGTTCAACTTTTACCAATGTTGCCCTACGTTGCTCGACGTTGCCCGACGTTGTGCTAGTTAGTGCGGTGTGTAGCTTCGCACAAACATGTTTTGTTTGTGCTAGTTGGTGCGATGCACAGCTCTGCTCAAAGCCATTGTGGTAGTTAAAGCAGTGCTAAGCTATGAGCAATTATACTTAAATGTGCTTAATACTGGTAAACTTTGCTTAGCAGTGCTTCACATTGCTTAAGATACGTTACTTATGCATTCATCAGTATGCATAACCAATTCACCTTCTTATATATGTATAAAATATCGTTCACTACTACATAGGCCATTTCAATGCTTTTTACTATATTTAAAAGATAAATGGCAGGAATTATTTTTCTATTCATATTTCATACAGAAAATAGAAAGGGGAGTGGAGGGACTCGAACCGGGAATGCCTCCTCCTTGTGCGAAGGCTCTACCACTACGCTATTGCTATGTGGCTTAATTTGCATATAGGTGTCTTATCAATGTCTAAACTGCTAACTGTAGCTAAGCAATGGGCAAACCCACACAAACACACGCAAATACGGGCAGCTATATCAGGAATAATAAAAAAAAAAAAATAAAAGTTTTACATTTTATAATTGTACAGGGGTTTAGAATGTGGGGGAGTGTAGTATTGGGTATATACACATTTGAGCAGACTCGCTCATGTCAGTTGACATTTGCAGATTTGGGGACTTGCAGGGGCATGGATATTTGGACTGCTCAGCAGTCCGACACTCCCCCTGCATTCGTGCACCCTCCATGTTAGCCTTAGAGTTGAGTCAGCACACCCTCGTGAATATGCATGGCGTGCTGACATCATACTCTTAGGCTGCAGTTTCCGTGTAAGACTTGCTTAGTCTTACATGGAGGATTAGTGAATCCCGGGGCCTGCTTAAAAATGTTATTCAGTGCAGAAATATATGCTTCTTTAATTCCCCCCTCCTCTAGGTTAAGGTAGATCATTTTGCATGTATAGCTGAATAATACAAGAAACCACAATTTATAATCATTGAGAAGTGTTTAAGACATGACAGGATATTAGAAACCCTTTGATCCAGATGCCATTAAACTGCTTATTTCTGAACAGCTGCTGTGAGATAAAGGAAGGCACCTTTGAGCCATTTAAGTATGCACCCAGAAATGGGGAGCTTTTCATCATTCATAAGTGTAGGCAGATACTAACAAACAGTGCCTTAAGTTATCCTGCATAGTAGAAGGTCTTGCAATAGTGCAGGAAAGAAGGCAGAGTTACTAAAGCCAGTTACAACATTTTCTTTTCTTGGATTTTGTAGACGACAGGTAACTCCTTCTAGAACTCTCTTCTCGGCATTTAGAATAGTGTAGTGGCTTGAAAAAGTCGATAGGAGGTTCCTTTGATGAGAAAGGGAATGCTGTGTTGAAAATAGTTAATAATTCTTTTTTCAGCTTTCCTGACCCGTTTTAGTGAATATTTCATTCCCAGATATGCATTGGGATAGGAAACACATCAGTGATGACATCATAGAGTTGAAAGGTGAAAGGATCAAGAAACTTCCTGGTTTTGAAGACGATTATGTGAAATGGAATGCCAAAACGCTAACCAGACCTCAAGGTCTGCAAAATAAAACAGAGGTTTTGTTTCTAGATGGATTTAAGACCGAAACATGCAGGATACCTTGTTGAAACTCATTGTCTTTGGCTTCAGAGAAGGTGAATTGGGTTGTTTCAAGCTGGATTAACTTTGAAGAGACGTAGAAAAGTGGATTTTGCTACCTCAGGGGTTCCAGTGGATATTTTTTCATCTTTGTGATAGAAAATTAAGGTAGCAGGGTATTTCATTTGAAAACTAATCTTGTTTTCTATAAGGTAAGCACAATATTTACTACGTTTTTGGTGATTTTGCTTAATTTCAAAAGGGAGATCTTGGGTTATAGTGATTTTATGTGATCTCCATGTAAAGTTCTTCTTAGCTTTAAATGCTGCTAATATTTATTGAACATGTGCTGAGTTTAATAGTCTGATATATATTTGCCTCGGAGATTCATTTGTTTGTGCACACCTTATAGCTTTGTGGGCTCTTTCTATTACTATGTCATTCAGGAGGTCTTTATTTTTCAAGAGAGAGCTTAGTATTTCTTTGATTATTGGGTTGAGTTGTGCATTTTCAAAGTTCTCTGGAATTCCTCTTATAATGAAGTTATTGCGCCAGCTTCTGGCTTCTAAGTCTACCATTTTTGTTGTAATTCTTTAATGGTGTTGTTGGTCTGAAGCTTTTGCTTGAGTTCATTTATTTTTAATTCATTGTCCATTGCTTTGGCTTCATTCTGTTCGAGTCAACATCATTTGGTCTATACTAGAGCCAAATGTAGTTAGTTTATGTAAAAAAAACTTGCACTTCTGTTTGTAATGGTTGCAGTGCATTTTTAAGGTCCTCCAATGTTAAAGATTGTTCCTGTTTTGATCTGAGGGCCATTCTAGCAGCCTATTGTAGCTTGTTAGTTTTTTGCCTTTTGGAAGTGGTGTCTTTCTCAGGAGTAGAAATCATAGACAGTTTGGTTTTCGTGGTTAAAGTTTCCATTTGATCTGGTTGGTTCTCCATTTAGTGTCCAAAGTTAGATGCTTGGTAGTAAAGAATAAGTTTTTATTTAGCAGATCCTGTTCTGAGAGATGCTTTTCCTTATTTTCCTTGTTTTAGGCCTTTGTATCTGGAAGAATCCACACCATGCGGTTCAGGGCTTAACTTCCAGTAAGTGCTATTTTTATTCAAAAAGAGAGGAATCCGGCAAAAATATAGATGAAAATAGTAAGTATTTGCATTCCTGCTTTAATCCTTTGATGTTTAGAGTATTTTCTTTGAGCGATGTTCTGGCTTGAGGTCAGATGAAAGTTTAAGGTTTCAGGAGCTGCACAGTCAGTGTGCTTATAGGCTGTCCACCATTTTGGAATCCGGCATAATGGACTACTAGTAAAACGAACCACTGAAACAGTTGTGAGAATCCAAAAATAGGTAAAGATACTGTACAAACAGGTCAATGACCATTCGATAACCACCAGGCTGAAACGAACAGTTAAAATTAGAACCACAAATTTATTTATTTTTCCTTGAAGCGCTTTTCGTCTGCTTCATAAGCAGACTTCTTCAGAATACATTAGTAATCCAACCTCCTACTTTTAAAAACCTAAATTGGTCATCAGCTGTGTAGCTGATTGTTAATTAAAAACCTTAAAGGCACAAAAAACTCACTAAATACAGGGAAATCAATTATCAATAAATTTGACAATACACATATACTGTACTCAAGGTTGACGTATTATTTGTCACATATTTAAATACTTGAGTTACATATAAACATAAAGAAAAAACACTGAATTGTGTGTTAAAATCAGTGTTAAGGTGCATACTAGCAAACAAAAAGTAGAAAATGTGAATAATTAAAAAATCTCATGAAAAAATGTATACATACAAATAGACAGATCTCAACTGATAAAATGAGGTACGAATAACAATTGTTCAACCAAATATTCAGAAAATGTAGAAACCCAATTCATAATATGTATTTATACATTTTTTCATGAGGTTTTTTATGAAGCAGACGAAAAGCGCTTCAAGGAAAAATAAATAAATTTGTGGTTCTAATTTTAACTGTTCGTTTCAGCCTGGTGGTTATCGAATGGTCATTGACCTGTTTGTACAGTATCTTTACCTATTTTTGGATTCTCACAACTGTTTCAGTGGTTCGTTTTACTAGTTTTTTGTGGAAAGTGTTGCTTTTTCTATAATGGACTACTAATTATCACTTGTTTACATCATGCAAATCCAAACACCTTGTCCTCAAAATATGACATAGAGCTGGGGCCTGCTGTATACATAACATGATAGTGTACACCACTCTCCATTTACACTAACTACTGCGCAAGCTTGTCACTGTACAGGGTGTGTTGCACTTTCCCTCTTTCATTACCGAATAATGTATGGTGGGCATGGCTTCATGCAGCCCTTAGAGCTTATGCTCTCTGCATTTCCGAGCCAGAGTATGTTATCTAGTTGTCCCGCCTTCACGAGTCTGCACATGTATGCATGGCATCTACAGTATGTATATAGGTAGGTATGCATTATGTGTGTTTTTCATTCTAAAATACTAAATTTAATGCACAATATCATCAACATGCAATATAATAGAAGTATTCCAGTTTACAGTTGCTGGGAATCAAAACATTGGAATGGACTTTACAAAATATGACTATCAGCTAATTTATTTATTTTTGATTTGTGGAATAGTATACTATGGGAATTCCTTGACGTACGCCTATATATTTATATATCACAGAGGAAGTCAAGATGAAAGAAAGTAACCTGAGATTTGATCATGCCTTCAATTTATAATTAGGAATAAGGGACAAGGTGATGCCTAGATATGACATTTATTTCTTTATTAATCTATTTATTTATCTTCATCATCACCATCATCATCGATCATGATCACCATTGTCATTATTAGTGCATTGCAAGGTGTGAGCTATAGGTGGTGGTGGGGGGAGGGGAGGGGAGACCCTAGAATATGCACAGTGCAATTTTATATCTGGTGAGGAGCAGAGATGGGAAATCCATCTTAGATCAAGAGCATTGTAACAGTAATGACTGGTAGGTAAAGGAATTATGACAGCAATGGCTCCACATGTTAATATTTATTATTCTTACTTTACATCGGCTGGGAGGTGAGATATGGTCAACCTAAATATGAACATGTGTTTTAATTTTCCTAGCACTTTCATGGAAAACAGAATACCCTAAATCTTAGAATATAAATGTATTTTCCAGAGAAGGTGAAAAGGGTTGAAATGCACACATACTGTTTATTTTATGCTATGAGAAAAGTGCTGTTTTGCCATTTCTGTCTACTGGAATCATTTAGACTACATAGCGGAGGATGAGTCTTTGTCACCATGGTCTCAACAGTACTTATTGACATCAACTGTATATTGCACTTCTAATTTAGGTCTGTTTCAGATCTATATAATGTAAATCAAATTGTGCTGTACCTTGTCACTGTTTTAATGAATCCCAGAATGAGTAGGGACACTAGACCTGAACATGTCTGTTTTCATGCATGAACTTGGAAGCTGCAAGGTTTAAACCTAGAAGAATGCAAGATAGTATGCACAAAATTAAATATTTAGTGCATATTGTTCATTATCAGAATACTTAATAGGGAGTATATTAATAATGAAGTTTGGACACAAATTCAATAAAATGAAAACAAATCCAAACTGAATATAGAAAAATACTTCAGAAAAGGGGAAAGTACATGCTGAAAAGTCATGGATGCAACCAAGAGAAGAAAATCAAAAACTATTTAGGTAACGAGCTATTAAGGTATGATCATATTTTACACAATATGCCTACTGATCTGCACAGTGTAATGAGGAAAATTAAACAGAGAAAGTGTCTAGTAATAAAACAAGGAGTATAAAAATGACAGAAATGCAGAAAGACAAGACAGCTTGCAATTAAGAGAAACCAAGTGTACAGATCATAAATGCCTAATAACTGTTTTAGAAAGATGAATAAGAAAAGGAAATGTTTTATGTAAAGTCTAATGTCAAGGATATGAAGATCTGCATTATATTGCAATGACAAATGAAAATTACATGGTTAAGAAAAGAGGGTGGATGGAACCAGAGCAGAAAGTGTGATACAACATGCATAGATAGCAGATAGTAAGACAGGTAAAGTAAAAGCAAACTGAAAAGGGATTGACCAGGAGCAATATGAATGAAGGCAAGAAGGAAGAATAAACATGAGGTGAAATAAGCAAAAGAACAGAAAACTAGGAAGGTGCCAGGCTGTATAATTGAATTTAAATGCAAAAGAAAAGAAACAACACTGGCCATTAAAATCCAAAAAATTTAATATAGATAAACTCACTCTAGCACCTTGGCTAAAAGCCTTTCAAGAGTACAAAATAATGCATTCACACACCCCATTTAAATACTGTATTACATAAAACAATTAAAACTAATTAATCTATCAATTTTGCTAAATAAGCACCTTCCATTTACACTAAGTATTCAGCCCACCAGGCATCAAGGTATCAAATTGCAAAATAAAAACTGTCACTTTGTAAAGCAACTTATTCTTTAGTTGTTCAACATTAAAACACTTGACTTTTTCCAAAATAGTAAACTGCAAACAATTATTATTTCCACCATGGTAATTTAAAAAAATGAAAAGCTACCGGACTCTCAGCTCTTTTATTTCTAATATCATTAAGGTGCTCCTGTAGTCTGACCCTAAAGGACCTCTTAGTTTCTCTTATAGAAAACAGACCACAGGAGCACCTCAGGGAATATACAATGCCCTCAGTGGTGCAGAAAAAAATGTCATTAGGTACAAACCTAATATTATTTATCTTATCAAAACAACAAACTGTTTACAGGCAGAGCAGCTATGGAAAAGTCCCAAAATTTCTAAGTTCTATCTCCCTCCTAACACCAGGGGCAACATAATAACTATGGACAACCATGTATTTTATGCTCCGACCCTTTTCACATGAAAAATAAGGTTTACTGGGCAAAAAAATTAAAATCCTTAAATTTAAACAAACATAAAAAACAACATAAAATTCAGATCTCATTAAGTGAAAATGGCTTTACTGAATTGTCAGTCACTAACAAAAATAATTTAATGATGTCAAGTAGCTGTTTTGTTTGTGAAGTACATAATCGGTAATACTGCTTGGAAATAAAAACATCTTGCACATTCCTTAGATTTTCAGTAGTTAGTACATTCATTCATTCACATTTCATCAGTAATAATTTTCAGAATATGTGGCATATTTTTAAATATCATGGTAAATTTGCATCTCAGAACAACACTGTTTTTATTTACAACGGCATAATTTCTTCACAACTGACATCAAGATCCAGAGGAAAATATACTGATATATTGAAAAAGATAATTACCTTTGCCATGTCTTTCTGATACTTTTGTAAATGAATTCCCAACACACACTATGATCCCAAGAAAGTCATTTAAATTGTCACTTTTAAGGTCTCCCTGAAAAGGGTATATTAAAAAATGTCTTAACTTTAAAACAGAGAAGAAATGGTTCAGACTCCTATGAATTAATTGCAAATAGTTTAAATGTGATCCTCTCCTATTCATAACTAGCTGTCAGTGTTCCATCATATGTTAGTGTATTTGCTTGTTTCTTTATACTTCAGACAAGAATGAAGAGCAGTCCCCGGGATTCAGCAAATGTCCGTACAAGAATAGCTTATCCTTGCACGGAAGGGACCATTCTGGTGCAGCATGACAGCATGCCATGCATATTCATGAAGGTGTGCTCCCGGCTGTAATATGGGCACAGTTCTGTGTATAAGCACAGGGGTGTGTCTGAGAGCAGTTCTCTCACAACACACATGCCCCCTGCACACCATAATTGCCATACGGCAATGTAAATATTGCAAGAGTGTCCGCAGACTCCAGTAACACTCAACCTCACAAGAAATGTGGAAAAAGTCATAAAAACAAAGGGACAAATATGGAAAAATGTGAGATATTGCTCTCACAAACTTATAAAGTCGATAGAATGATAGGCTTCGCATTAGCATGAAGGTATGAAGTGTAGCACTCAAATGTCTGACATTATTTACTAACTGCAGTCTTTAATGCTTTGCCACTAATCAGTCAGAAAGCCACAATTGTATGACAAATGGACCAAAAATATAAGGCCAAACTCTGGACATTCTGTGAAGATCTGTACAGTTGAGAGGTATGGCGGACACTGTTAGTGTCCCTGGAGCATATCTCTCAAATGCAAAGCCTGTCATGTCATCACCGTTTGAAAAGCACAGCTCTCCAAAGATAATGTTGCAGAAAGCAAAGTGCATGACCCTAGATTACAAAAATAGAACACAACAGTTTAATTTTTTTTTTCAGTCTGGAATAAAGTTTAAGTGTAGCTGAGCGGGTGTGCGCATTGCACAGGTCTGCTCAGGGTTTACCTTTACAAAGGCGAATTACACCCAGGCAAACAGCAAATGTTCGAAAGTACAATTTCAAAATCACATAATCTCGACCCGACAATGTTTGAAAGACTAAAGGTCGATTGCTGTATTGCATTCAATCATTAACCATTCGCACAATCTGAGTACGCCCTTAAAAGCCATCGCATACGTGTGTACGTAGTTTCCACATTCAGTGGTAGCAAGCTGAAATCCTTCTATTCATTGTTGTGGATTATTGTGTACAGCAGATATCGATGCAGGATGGAGGTATGAAGTCTTGTGAATGACTGTTGTAAGGGAAATTATAAACAAAGACTGCAATGTAGCTACTGCTGCTAGTTCCGGACACTTTCCAATGTGCTTTCATGTTGAAATATTATGCCATCTGTAGTCAATTATAGCATACCTTACAGTAACCGAACGTGCAAGTATTTGAAATAAGTACAGAATGATGTGACCTGAGTGGCATATAGTGTATAGTATTTAATGTACAGTTCAAACCTAGTAGTGAAAGTATGCCAGCCATATGTTCGTCTCTCAGTCACATCTGCTGTTGTAGAGCATGTCGGAATGAGTAAACTGTATTGAATAGAGAGCGTGGTATCTGTGTATTTGCTATAGTGGGTCAGGTAATCCTGTACAGCTTGGCTCATGTATGTAATGCTATGGAAAATGGTGCAGTAAGTAGCAAGGTTGATTTTAAGTTGTAAGTGCATATTTTGGTACAGCAAACACCAGAAGCAAAGTTAACATGCGTATTCCCTAATGTAATCATAGCTGGCATGTCTCTCCTGATATGTGTTGTCTGTTGTTGTTCACTGGATAAAGAGTGTGCTGTCACCTGTCTTTCAGCCTGGGGAAGGTGGTTCACAGGAGTATGTGCCAGGTATGGTGAATACAGTGTACACTACAAGCAGGACTCAGAAAGGACGTGAACTGCTAATGATTGATGGTTAACAGTACTACCAAGAGAAGTGTGTACAAGCTAGGCAGTATTGGTGTTGTACGCATAAAACAAGGAAAGATGTAAGGGTAGATGTGTTACAGACTCAGACAAGGAGGATTATAAATTGGTTAAGAGCAACCCCCATTATCATGCACCTGATGTGCTGCAAGGGGAGATAATGCAAGTTAAACATCAACTCAAACGTCAAGCAGAGCAGTCTGTAGAAGACCCCTGTAAAATAGTTGTGGAGGTTCTAGCTGGTACATCAGTGGACGTGGTGAATGAGTTACCTAATACCACAGCACTGAAGCAAAGTATTGGGAGGCGGAGGTATAAGCAGAAGTTGGCCGTGTTTAAAGACTTCCACTCCTTAAGGGAAATGACAGCCGATATGCTACCCTTGAAGACAGGTACATTTGTAATACGGCACAGCATAGATACGCCTAGCAACACAAATGTTGTTGTTATAACCACTATAGATAATATTAGAATGATGTGTGAGTCGGGATATATAGTGGCAGATGGGACCTTCCCCATCAGCACTAGTGAATGCAGACAGGTTTATACTTTACAGTATGCACTTAATGGCGGTGTGAGCAAAAAGGTAGTACCCGTGGTGTATGGGATACTGCCCAGTAAAAGCGAGGATTGTTATGATAAGTTTTGGGGAATGATACTGCAATTATGCAATGACAATGAACTGAGACTGTTACCCAGCATGGTTCTTACCAATTTTGAATGTGCTGCAGTTAACTCTATCAGGAGACACCTACCCAACACCCTAGCTAAGGGCTGTTGGTTCCATTTTTGTCAAATAGTGTGGCGGAACATCCAGATGTTGCATCTGGCAGGCACCTTCGGTAGTAGTATGTCTTTTGCCATGTTATGCAAAGAGATACCGGTGTTGGCATTTGTGGCACCTGAGGATATCAGTAACACCTTTGCCAAAATAGAGGCTGACATGCTGGAGGAGGGCAAGCCATAATGTACCTTTGTTAAAGAAACATACATCCATGGTAGGCCACATAGGTATGGAATGTGTGGGAATACATCCGAGAGGGTATCCCCTCTGTTTGACAGCTCATTCTGGAACCAATATAAGACATGTGTGATGGGATACCCACGCAGTCAGAACACAGCAGAGGGGTGGTACAGGAGACTACGGAGTTTAATGTGTAAAACAACATTGTACATGCTGGATATCCTGCATGCAATACAGTTGGAGCAAACCATGTTGATGATCTTAGGCGTAGACAGTTGCTCTGTCTGCCTTCATCCCCAAAAAGGGGAAGATTGTTGGATAAGGAATCCAGCTTCACCAATCTACTTGCAAAGAGAAATGAGTTCACAGCAAGGGGATTCATAAAGCTGGTTACGAAATACTGTACATTTTCATAGAGATGCTTACAGTTCTGTACTTTTATAGGAAGGGACTTTTATTTGTATCTTTAAATGCGTATTGTGAAGCTATCTTCATGTGTGTTACAATGGATTGGGTTATTTGGGATAATGGCACACTTCTAAAACACTAGTACTTCCTGGTTGCAGTTGTTTATTGGAGAATATGAGTTGGACACAGCACAAAAGCATGGGACATCGGGCACTTTAAAGCAGTTTGAAAAAGTCGAAAAAAAAATTCCGCTACTTAATTTTCGACATTATTTAAATTTCGCGGTTATGAATTTGCTTATGTGAGTCGCAGAAGTGAATATTCGCACAAGTCCGTTTCGCTGTTCTAAAGGTAAACCCTGCTCAACCTAACTTATACGTCATAAGAAGATAAATAGGAGTATACTTCAAAACATTGCAATGTGGAAATAGTGAAGTGGTTAGAGCATTTGCTTTACAAATAGTTGTTCCTGGTTCAATCCCTACTGAAGCCAATTAGCATTTTACATGTGAAAGCAGTATGTAATTTGTTTTTTTAATAATTAGGTAGTAAATAACATATATTTGTTAACCAGTGTAGTGTAGTAGGTCCAGAAGTGAGCTATCAGTGTAAGTGCCCCATACAGTATAGTCACTCAAGAATAAAAGTAATGAAAGCACATAGGGGTTGTCAGGGAAGGTAAACAAAATTATAATATGTCAGGAATGATGAATCAATCCCATATAGCTGATAGTCTATAAAATAAAACATAAGCAATGCTAAGCATTGCACAGCTATGCTTACCAGGTGTAAGTGGATTTGCCCATTGGTAAGCAGTGCTGAACCTACCCCTTTAAACACTGCCAACCTTAGATAAGCAGGTTTAGCTGTAGCTTAGCTTAGCTCAGCATATTCAGAACCTTCCAATCACAGCAAATGGCAGGAAATTGGACGTATTTAAAGCTCACAGACGGGAATACAGCTCAGAATTGGTTGTAGCTCCCCACTGTAAGCAGTATGGCAAGTGTTGGAGAGGGCATGCACTTTTGGGTGTAGCGCTGGGGCATACAGGAGTCCAAGGTCATGGTAGGACTCCTTGCTAAAAAACATGACATAGGACTGCTGCAGGACCAGTACCAGTGCTCCCAATACAAAGACGAGGACTGGGAAAGTCTCGCCCATGATCTCACCAGTGCCACTGGCATCCCTCGGACTGGTAAGCAGGTCTGGCTCCACTATGCCGACTTGAAGCTGAGGAAGAAGGAGCTCCTGGACTAGTGGGTTCAAGAAGCACAGCAAAGGGGTGATGCCCCTGGCATGTGTAAGTATTCATATCAATAACTGTTTACCAAAGTCCAGCCTGTGTATGTCACGGAAAGGTATGCATAAATGTTTCTCTATCTTCCTTACAGCTCCAGCTGAGTAGGCTGCGAACCAGGAAGCCCATGCAAGCAGGTTGCAAAGGCTGTGCTGTGAGGCTGGTGAGTAACAATCTAGCTTGTTGTATTCATACCAAATAAATATAAAGTAGTAGAATGTCACCTGGCAGTATTAAAAAATGGGTATGGTGTGTACTGAATAAACCTGACAATATCACAGTAATAGTTTCATGTAGGTTATATATAAATAAAACTGGAACTGCCTGTCAATAAAATTAAAAACCCAAGACTGGTTGTGTTTAGCCTGGTATGGTATGAATTGAAATGTGTACAGGTTATGGGTAGCAACTATTGCTCTGAAAGCATTAAACAATCAAGTCTCATCTGACAAAATTAGTGTCTGTGTAAGACATGAGATTGACTGATATGAAATGTTTCACTCACCAAGATCTGATATCTGAATAGTAATGTTGTGTTAACCACTGTTTTCCACACTGTGCTATATCAAAAGGTATGTATAGGAATGTATGTATAAGAATGTTGTAATTACAAGGTCAGATTGTACAGCAAAGAGAGGATGAGACAGAAATCATTCAAGGAAGAAACAGCAGGTTCTTAATATCTCCTTCTGATGAAACACAAACTCGTATTTTTAGCAGAAACAGCCACAGTTTGATTCCTGGGAGTGGTAGTAAGCTGTATGCATAATTTCAACAAGGATTTTGTGCATATGTGTAGAAACAGTCAGGTAGTCATCATCATCTTCTTTCGGCTGTTTCCGTTAGGTGTTGCAACAGCAGATCATCTGTTTCCATTTCTTCCTGCCCTCTGCATCTTGCTCTGTCACACCAACCACCTGCATGTCCTCTCTCACCACATCCATAAACCTTATCTTAGGCCTTCCTCTTTTCCTGTTACCTGGTAGCTTCATCCTTAGCATCTTTTTCCCAATATACTCAGCATCCCTCCTCAACACATGTCCAAACCAATGTAATCTTGCCTTTCTGGCTTTGTCTCCAAACCTTCCAACTTGGGCTGACCCTCTAATATACTAATTCCTAATCCTGTCCACCCTCATCACACCCAGTGCAAATCTTAACATCTTTAATGCTGCACATCCAGCTCTAACTCCTGCCTTTTTTTCAATGCCACTGTCTCCAACCCATATAACATAGCTGGTTTCATTACCATCTTGTAGACCTTCCCATTCACTCTTACTGGTACTCGTCTGTCACAAATCACTCCTGACACTCTTCTCCACCCAATCCATCCTGCCTGTACTCTCTTCTTCACCTCTCTTCCACACTCACCATTACTCTGAGCTATTGATCCCAAGTATTTAAACTCATCCACCTTCACCACCTCTACTCCTTGTATCCTCACCATTCCTCTATCCTCCCTCTCATTCACACACATATATTCTGTCTTAGTCCTGCTGACCTTCATTCCTCTTTTCTCTAGAGCATATCTCCATCACTCCAGGGTCTCCTCCACCTGTTCCCTACTCTCATTACAGATCACAATGTCATCTGCAAACATCATAGTCCACGGGGACTCCTGTCAGATCTTGTCTGTCAACCTGTCCATCACCACTGCAAATAAGAAAGGGCTCAGAGCTGATCCTTGATGTAATCCCACCTCCGCCTTAAATGCATCTGTCACTCCCACCACAGACCTCACCGCTGTCACACTACCCTCGTACATATCCTGTACCACTCTTACATACTTCTCTGACACTCCTGACTTCCTCATACAATACCACAACTCCTCTCTAGGTCTCAGTGTTTCTGCAGGGGGGCTTGGTACAGTGGGGTTAGGAAATTAACTTCTTCCCACTGTAGTGCGATCTTGGAGTTGGTATATTTAATTTACAGGGGTGGGTGGGGGCAGAGCTCCCCACATGGGATGTGCAGGGGGGCTTGCCCCCCTGCAGAAATGTAGTTAAAAGTGTGTTTGATAGTTTGGTGTTGTTACATGTGGAGGGGGATGTTATTTTTATGTGGTGTTAGATGTTATGAAATTTTATGTTATGGGTTTTAGATGTTTGGGGTTTTAGATGTTCTTCTCTTAATGTTATGAAATTAGACATTATGGGTTTTAGATGTT
>NC_056745.1:600704034-600805143 GCF_019279795.1 Protopterus annectens
AGGTAACAGCCAAATATCTATCACATGCCAGCATCCAACACATAACACAACCAGTCATGGCATTCCACAATAACTATGAGTATCACTCTGTATCCATGTGGGTGTGAATGACTTGGGACACACCTCCCTGGACTGCATGACAAGAGACATGATTGAACTTTCTGATTATGTGGTCCAGGTAGGTGTGGCAGTAGCCATGAGCAGTGTACCACTGTAACCCAGAATGATGCTGTGGTACTATCAACAGATGATTGACTGCAGCATTGGCTTACATGTTTTGTACCATTCTCAGGGAATCCAGTACCTCTCTGCTTGGGATGGCATGATTAACAGAACCCAATGACTTGCCACAGATGTCCCACATATGTCAGCGCTGGGTTTCCAGGTACTGGCTAAGTATCTTGCCACCTCTATGATGCCTTATTAGTCACTGTTCCTAATGAAATTACCACCATAACAGCTAGACATGTATGCAATCTGAGGGTCATGCTGCTCAACAGGAGACATCTGTCAGGATGCAATCACTCAAAGCACTCAATGGAGTGGAGGACACATGTCTGCTGTAAAGAGATGTGGTTCACAGCAGCAGACAGCAGCCCTGCAGTATCAGGCTATGATGCATTCCACAGCTGTCAGCCCCCAAACATGGACCACACCTCCACAGGTGGTGTTGTCTCCATATTCCTTATAGCTAGGAACACCTGCAGATTAGTATCCCAGCATAATGCATTGGAGATACTTCTGGTACAACTGCCTTGGGGTAATAGTGCAATCCAGACCATAGCTTGCTATGGGTCCATATCTATGTCCCTAGACTGTCAGTGCACATTCCTCAACACCCTGTCATGTACGATGGTCCAACGCAACACTGACATAGTATGAGACTACAACTACCTCTCCATCACCTGGGGAAAGTAGCTGAGTGCCAGTACAGTGGCCAGAAACTTCTGGGATTCATCATTTACAATACCCTGGACCAGCTCATACTGATCCCCGGTAGAGGATGCAACAACCTTGACCTGTGATGACTACTTAAATATGGGACTGATGCTCATCCACAGTTGTCAATCCCTGAATGGTGAGATCCACACAGGCTGTAATTGACATGTAACTCAACATGTCAGCTACACCACCCACAAAGGTAACCACCTTGCAAAACCTCTCCAAAGCTGACTTTGCAGCCATGAAAACAGGGGTGGATGACTTCACTGCACCCATGACAATGGGAAATAGCTGCATGTCTGTGGAATCACACACATATGCACTGTATAAACAGATATATGAATGCATGGTACTAGCCAGAGCCAACAGAACCCAGACACTGTCCTCCAAACACTGGGGGACAATGTGATGCTCCCCTGCCATTACTAAAGTGTACATCAGAAGGAGGACATTGTTGCAGAGAAAGGTGGTGTCCCATGACTGTTGAACTGCCTTATTAGCCTCAAACACAACTTTGGATCCCTCATGGAATCCCCTACAGGCATCTATGATGGCAGACATGCAGCAGACATGACAACAATCACAACAGCCTTTGATAGTTACATCAACAACCTCCACGGCATTAAACACAAGTGCTGTTAGTTATGCGCAATGCTAATATTTTTCCTGAGACAACAGATATTGGCCACAGTCTTGGCAATGCATTCAGTGCCAGCTTTACCCCTCTCTCCCCTGCAATTGAAGTGCAGAGTGAATGTGTTTTCACATTCTGTATCCTGTTTCTGTTCTACACATCTGTGTGTCACCAGGATGTGGCCCTGCAGCAAGGCCAAGGGGTATGGCAGTGTGGTAACACATCCACCATGTCTTAGGCAGGGTACAGCTGTATCTGCATGGAATTCCCTGGTCTGTAACACAATGATTGCATATGCCTCACAGATTATAGGGCTGAGGGTTGTAAATAGGTATATGTTGATTTACAACATTTGCTGTATTGTGGAGAATGGTACGTGTTGTGGTTTGGACACACCTCCTATTTCTAATAACCACAGCCACAGGGGATATTCATCAACCAAACACACTGAGATGACTATTCACACACACACACACACACACACACACACACACACACACACACACACACACACACACACACACACACACACATTTGCCAGTACTAAGATCCATAGGTTCATTGCTTCATAGGTGTGTAGTAGGTGAATGGGCCTGAAGGCTCTACAAGGCTAGCCCAAGGGAATACCCTGGCATCAGGCCACATGACTATAGTCCCCAGTGTGGCTCAGGGGTATAGTCACTGGAGTGGTCCCCCACGGGTCGGTATTGTATTCCCCATCCACTCAACCAGATTTCTATTGTGGGTGACCAGTGATGTGCACTGCTTCATATGTATGTGATTTATATTCCATAACATGGAGAGTGCCTGGATTGTGCACATGTCCCACATGCATGTACTTCGAAGTGTGGAAGTGTGGTTGAGGTCTCTGGGGCATGTTGTGTGGACAGATTGGTATCATCAGAAGTAGCATTCCTGACTTAGTTTGGTGAGACATGGCTGCATAACTGAGGTAGTGATTGCACCTACATAGACACTATGATATGGGGATTCATTGGAGTTATTGGAGTCTGTCCATATAGGGCATGTATATAAGGCATGGTATTCCCTTTGTGGGGTATGTTTGCAAACTCTGCAGTTGTTGCAGGTGTCCAGTGGGGAACATGGTAAAAGGGCCACTGTACACATTGATTGGGCTACTGAGAGAATGGAACAGGATACCATGTCCTTTTACTTGCTGGATAACACACACTCAGTCATGAGATGTAACACATCAAAGTACTTTTTGATGTCAGTGGCACTGTTATGTTCAACAGGCAGCTGACTGTCAACCTCCATTCCCCATTCTATTATAATAACATCACTGTTCAGTGGACTACAACCAACGTATTGCTTCATGTGAGCCATGGAGTTCCCAAAGATAATGGTGGCACATCTCTTGGTATTGAGGTAATGTCCAGAGTTCTGACAACACTCATAGGTTTCAAATGGCCTTTGGGCATGATTTTAACATCACATGGATTGGGAATGCTAGCACCCACCTTACTGTTGTATGCAAACATTATCAGCCAGGGTGCCTTTGTGTTCTCCTGCACCTCAGAAAGGTAGATCCCAAACATGAGAGGACATGGGTCTATACCTTGTGTGACACCAGTCATGTCTGGTCATTGGTTTGACATGAAGTCCACTGCAATCACACCTTGGGTACTATCTGTGAGGAAATTTGCAGGAGAACTACTGATATAGTGGTTGCTGCCTAGCCAAGTGTGTTTGTGTATGATTCCTGGGTGGAGAGTGGTCTCTGAGTATTAAAAGGGTTGCCTATATTGTTAACTAATCCATACTGTCACATAGTCATTGCACATATCACTACATATTTAGGGCTGTGGATTGTCTACACCAACGTCTATGATATTTGCCAACTGTTGGCCTTGCAATGTGGACATTGGGGCATATACTAGGTCCTCAATATAATAATTTAGCAAAGCTACACTCCAATGGTCCCTGTTATTACACAATCACACCAGCACCTATACAGAATACTGATGACAGACACACAAACACACACAGGCTTGCTACTACTGAGTTTCAAACCTTTACTTACCTCTGTATTGCTATTACATTGTTATACATTTATCGCACATGCCACAGAGCTTATAGGAGGGCCATTGTCCTAAGGTATTACTAAGGTGAGGAACATCACCAGCCCTTGTAAATCCTGACATTGTGTGATGTAGTGGGTGAGAGATTTCATAAAATATTTTACCCTACACACACATTTATATTTGCCAGGAGCGAGGTTCAAACCTCTATCCAACTATGTTTTCAGACCTTTATGTTATGCATTTACCACATGCACCACTGACTTTACATGGTTTAGGGCTGCCAACAAGTACTTCTAAAATGAATGATATCTGCAGGACTGCTAAAGTCAGGCACAGAGAAGTGACTGGGTGTAAATGGGGCCAAAATCCTGAAGGTAAAAACACATATATACAGAAATATACACATACTTGCCAGAAATTAGATTCAAACCCCTATCTATGTAGTTATTGCTATTACTTTGCTACGCATTTATCACATGTGCCACAGAGCTTATAGGTAGAACAGTGTTCAAACATACCTATAAGGTGAGTGACTTCAGCAGCAGTGCTAAAGGAGGGGTAAGGGAAGTGTAGTGAGTGTGAATGGCCTCAAAATCTACAAAGACACTCACACACACACATACACACACACACACACACACACACACACACACACACACACACACACACACACACACACACACACATTCACTCTCTCACATATTTTCACAGTTGTCAGGACTAGTATTAGAACTCATACCTAACTAGTTTGCTATACTATAGTATTACACAGTTATCACAAGCACCACGGAGCTTATATGTTAGGGAGCTGAGGGGTAAGGGAAGTATACTGAGTGTGAATGGCCACAAAATCAGGTCTCTACAATCACACACATACATTCTCTTACACAAACACACACATTTTCACAGTTGCCAGGACCAGGATTAGACCTCCTACCTAACTAGTTGGGAAGTGTATTGAGTGTGAATGGCCACAAAATCAGGTCTTTACAAAGACACACACACACACTCTTACACAAACACACACATTTTCACAGTTGCCAGGACCAGGATTAGACCTCCTACATAACTAGTTTGCTACACCATAGCATTATGCAGTTATTGCAAGCACCATGGAGCTTATATGCTGAAGAGCTGTCCAAAGGTATCTTTGTAGGTGAGTGACATCAGCAGCAGTGCTAAATGAGGGGTAAGGGAAGGATAGTGAGTGTGAATGGCCACAAAATCAGGTCTCTACAAAGACACACACTCTCTCACACAAAAACACACATTTTCACAGTTGTCAGGACTGGGATTAGAACTCCTACCTAACTAGTTTGCTAAACTATAGTATTATGCAGTTATCACAAGAGCAACAGAGCTAATATGTTGAAGAGCTGTCCAAAGGCATCTTTGAAGGTGAGTAACATCAGCAGCATTGCTAAAGAAGGGGTAAGGAAAGTGTAGTGAGTGTGAATGGCCTCAAAAATTATGTCTTTACAGACACACACACTGTCTTACAAAAACACACACATTTTCACAGTTGACAGGACAGGGATTATAACTCCTACCTAACTAGTTTGCTACATTATAGTATCACACAGTTATCACAAGCACCACGGAGCTTATAGGGTTTCAAGCTGCCCAAAGGGTTATTTCAGGGTGACTGACATCAGCAGGAGTGCTAAAGTAGGGCAATGGGAAGTGTAATGAGTGTGAATGGCCTCAAACACATTCATCTAGAAACACACACTCACACACAACTTTACATTTGACAGGACTGAGATTACAACTACTACATGGATACTTATTTTTACTATAGTGTTACACAGTTATCACAAGCACAACTGAGACTATAGGGCTGAAGGCTAACCAAGAAAATTTCTGCAGTGAATGACATCAGCACATCATGTAATATAGGTCAATGGGATGTGTATTGCATGGGAAAGGCTTCATAATGGGATTCTCTCTGTCACTGTCTGTCCCTCTCTTCCCCACATCTCTTTGTGTGTATGTTTGACATATTATATTATTTTGGCCTTAGATATGTGTGAGTAATCCTGTCCAGTGTGTGTGTGTGTGTGTGTGTGTGTGTGTGTGTGTGTGTGTGTGTGTGTGTGTGTGTGTGTGTGTGTGAAGCATCAATGGTGTACAATTTGGTGTGTGTGCACAGACATCTGTGAATAACAGATATCTGTAGTCCACTGTGTTGTCAGACATGGGCTTCATTGCTCTAAGTGTAGGAGCATGCCCAGTATGACCTTCTATATTGAGTGTGTGCATCCACTGCAGTGAGAGTTGGACTCCAGTTCAGGGTTTTGTGTGCTACAGCTACACCTACAACCTGTTTCTGCAGGATATTTGTAGATAGGTTGCCAATATGGAGACACAATGGGCATAAGATATGGGGGATACTGTAACTATTGCTGTGTGTGTGCTGCTTGTGTATCATGGTTGGTTGTAGCATAGATTTTCTGACATATGTACTGTTGTACACTGTGATGTATCATGTCATCAACTACTGACAGTTATCATTCTTTGCTCACAGTTATTTACCAGGGAAACACAAGATGAATGATGCTGAGACCAATATTCTGAGGCATATAGACTACACATTCTGGCACAATCCCGCCATTGTGGAGGGGTAGCTACAGACTACAGACTACTGGTTCTGTGTAAATGGTCCAGCACCTTGTTAGTATGTTGATGGGGGATCCCCTTCTTGTGCTTTTCTCAACTTAATGGAATGGCCATATCCTGCTGGGGCCATACCTCTCAGATGTACAGATACACCCAGGTTATCCAGAGGCAGGACTCATATGTCTGGTCAGTTTACCTTCACATTGGGGTTTACAAGCAGCTTTGTGGCTATTCATTCATGGGTTTGCAGTCAGGGGGTAGTACGGGTGGACATTAGAGTTTTAGACTTCACACACTCCATGGCATCCATGCTTCTACACACTTCCCCCTGTTATTCGCAGCTCTTCCTAACATTATGAAAGCAATATCAAAAAGGTATCACTATAGTTGGGCCTTTATCCTAGTAGTATTTATGGCCTGGTACACAGTTCTTGCAGTAGGACATGGGGAGGCATGCTACTGGCATTTGTCAACATGGCCTTGTATTTGTTTTCTGTTTACTGTGTTAGGTTGTTAGTTAGGACCCCCTGACATTCCATACATTGGCACTATGGGTGAGGTATGCGCCTTTACCAGAGGACTATAGGCCATTTTAGAGTGCTGCAGGCCATCTGTAGTAGACCAGTGCATTCTGTCACTCATAAGTTCCCAGGCTGCATGCCAGTGGATTACAGTGGTAAGTGGTTGAGATGTTCCTGTCAGTCCTTCCTACTCATACTGGTCCATGAGTCTGGATGTGGTCAGGTTGCTGCTTACAGCTAGGGACACACCTGCATGGGACACCTGTTCAGCATGCAGCATCATGTATGTATTCCTATGCAGAAATGGGTTCATGCTGTACTCATTCTCTACAGCAAGGATATGACCTGCGATAAACCTGTGGCTGATGGTGCGGTGAGCTGGGTATATGTGTGATATGGAAACTACTGACACCTGACTCACAGATATACCTGGGACATTCCCCTTATGCTGGCTTGTGTGTGGACATGGGCAGCCTGTCATTACTTTATAACTGTGCCTTTTGTGGTATGCCAGTGATTGGCCAGACTATCAGTATTCCATACTAGAGGGACAACTAATGTGATGCTAACCTTTATATATAATTCCAAAGTTGTGTGCAGTTGACAGTTATTTTATATGCACTCTGTGTATGTTACTTTCACCTGTGTACTGTTTCTATGTATGAGCCCCCATTCATGGCTTGTCCAGCTTTCCGACGGTGACAGATATTGACATCTGGACAGTGAGTATGTACAACAGCTGACATGGGTGAAGCTGAGAAGCAGTGTGGTTGGCACTGCAGTTGTTGGAACATGGCCCTGTTGACAACTGTATGGTACCTAGGCCACTGAGACACAACCATCCAGGCCCATATGCTGACCACTTCCAGGCAATATTAAACACAAAAAAAAAACTTACCACACTGACCCTGCATATTGTATACATGCAGCAATGTGGATTGGGACAGCTCTGGCAGTCTGTGCTCCAGTGTTATTACTCCTCAAACTTACATGTTACTGCCTTTCTACATGGGATTGTGGTGGCGGGGGTGCACACCTGAAGACTTTAAACATTTGCAATGACTGTACTGGTATTCTGATTACTCTGTTGGCTTCCATTTTATATTGTATTGTGACCTATTACACAGAAAGGAGACATGGAGGCAGGAGTGCTACCTGGTATTGTTTACATTCTGCATGCCATTGACTATAATGGCAAAATCCAGATTTAATTAAAATTGAGTTTTCCCGTTTCTTTTTTTGGCCCAATTCTATTTGCGTGCCACTGCCCTATGCTTAAATGGCTGAAATTGGCCAAAAAAGTTTAATTTTCATAATAATTAATCACTTTTTAATGCCAATGGCCTTATATTTGGCCATTGGCATGTCTAATGTACATAATACATGCTTTTTCATGAGCTGTCATGCATCCAGTTTGTCAGCTGCAGAAATGTACTCAGTTATTTTCTGAATACATTTCTGCACTGACACTGTTCTAGCACGGAGACCTGACAGTTTGGTGAATCACTAAATCACCTCATTTGCATGGTTTTCACCATCAACTGAGGTGATTTGCATGCCGCACGGTTTTCCAGGCTAGAACAGTGTAGGGCTGCTCGTGCATGTGAAAACGGCACTATCCTGAATTGCTCAGTGGCCATTTTCTGTGCAGGAGCTCTTACATTGTTCTTGTATGGAAAATCTGAATCCCAGGGAGTAACTCCAATCTTTGCAAACTACAAGGAAACACAGACATGTATGATCATTATAAGTAGAATAAATATCTTGAGCAGTCAAATTGATTTTGTTGACAAAATTCTTAAAAAAGTGCCCAGAACCATGATGTAGAGGCATAAAGCTTGAACTATAGCTCAGACAGCCTTGATTCAGTTAGAAGCCTGGGTTCTGGAAGAAATGGGTATGGAAGCATGAGAATAAAGGCCAGTGTGGGCACATTGATCCCAGTGGGGTGGACTGCTGGTACATATACCATTAAAGTTGCAGTACTTTAGGGTTAGATAGTAGACACATGTTCTACTTTTTGTAAGTGAGAAGTTAGGAAATGGGTGGGCAAGCCTGCCAATGAGAGCATTGTTCTCTGCCTCTACATAAATGGTGTGCAGAAGGCTCCACCAAAGAAAAGGGGTAGCAGGAGTGCACCATGCATACCAGCTAACAATGAGAGGAGTTAGCATAAAATGAAATATCCTGCCAGCTAAAAAGGAGAGGACTTAGCAGAAACCAGCTAGCGAGGGAAGAGTTTGCAGAAAATGAAATACCATACCAGTTAACAAGGAGAGGAGTTAGCAGGAAATGAAATGCCCTGACTTCCTTCAGTACAATGGCTTTTGATCTCATAATCTGCACTGTCACTGATGTCCTAAGAAGCAAGAAAATGAGAAATTAGATGGATCTAGACATGATAGCTAGTGTAGGCTTCAATAGTTGTAGAGAGATGCAGATGAAAAAAAAATAATGAGACTGAACAATAAAAAAGGTTCCTAGATTCCAGAGCAAGAGACATAAGTACCTCATACATTTTTTGATGCAAAAATGGAGGCTAAAGATTTCATTGGCACCTATTGGCCAAACATACACATATACATGTGTGCATACACACACACAAACACACACACACACACACACACACACACACACACACACACACACACACACACACACACACACGTACACATAGGAGTCCCTCTTTTTATTTCTTTCTCTAAGATGTGCACATACACCATTGAAAACAAGTATATGACCTTTAATGGAAAAATTGTGTTCAATGCATAAAATATCAAAGGGCTCCTTATGGAGTGAAAATGAAAATGAAAAAAAAATAACACAATAAGGTAAAACAGGACACAGCAAGAAAAGAACCATTCTCCTAGTGGAACAAATTAATATTTTCACAGCAGATGCCTCCACATAAGATATTCCTAGCCTTACCACTCCTGCGTAGCAGCAGCAGTATGCATCTTCCAGATGGCTGGAGGTCAAAGGTTGTCATGCAGAAAAGAAGACACAAAGGATGAATAAAGTCATAGATTTAATAGGGGAAATTAAGGTCAGTAACTGCTTTTGGGAAAACAGTTACAAAGTTGAGATATGCACGACAAAGAGTTTCATGCAGAAATTCACTATCTATACATATCATAACATAAATATCTTTTTTATTCATTAGAAATACATAGAAATATTAGAAAAATTATATATGGCATGCAACTTATGTTGTACAAATGAAATACTAATGGATAAAATCAATTTTTTAGTATCTGTCTCTTTATCTGAAAATTAATTATTAGGACATTTGAAGACATTTTTCTTTAAGCAATGACATTTTTGTTGCATTCCTTATTACTTTTATCACAGTCCATTAATGTTAGAGGTTCTGGGCACCATCAATATGAATAAGGTCAAGATGACAAGGGATGGATTGAAAATACTAATGTTCATGTTATGTACTCCACATTGCTTACTCTTTAAAATCATTTATTTATTTTTATGAAATGGCATATGATAGATTTTTAGTAAAAAAAAAAAGAAAAAGAAAAGAAAAAACTCAGACATATTTGCCATGCATTTATTTTATTAAGGAGCAGTAGGATTCACAAACATAGCATGCAATTGCACAAAAAGCAAAAGCTGGATCCTAAATTTCACTGCTGTCTGGTGTCAACACACATGATTTGTTTGCACTGATATTATCATACATCAGCTACTTAACATGTTCATGAGTCACACACAATTGTTAATAGAGTAGTAAAGCACTGTAACAACTCACAGCAAGCAAATAAACTTACAAGAAAAATAGATGCTCAGATAAATCACTGTTTCAGTAGCCTATGCTATATGGAACATATCCTGCCAAGGACTGGACCAGCAAGCCAGTTTCCAAAGCTTTAGGGCACTTTCCACATACCCTAACTGCTGTGCAGTTCAAGAAAGGCTGTGAGTCTTAAAAAGTCCATGTTCCACATCATTCCACATTAAAAAGGTCTGTTGCACATTCGCTGGTAAGAATTTTTTGGTTAATATCCATGGTAAATAATGTTGAATCATCAGTGGACAGGGTACTAAAAATTCAGAGATTTCTTGTTTCTGAAGAGGAAGCTAGTATCCTGATAGATATATACAATAATAACAAAAATCCCATACCCTGGCATAAAAACAGCAAAAAATAGGGTGAATGAGGGAGGGAGGGCAAATCAGCTGCAACAGTACTCTTTGTGAACATCTACTGTTATGGTAAGTTTCCTTTACATGACTGTCTTATGTTTATTATTAAATCACTGTTGCAGTAGATATATGTGATGAATTCCAGAGCTTAGAAAGTAAGGGATGGGGAAGAAGCATTAGAGTCCAGGAGCACCTGGAGGAGAGTTCTACCAAAGCCTGCCTTAGGCCTAGAAAAGGTGTGTACAGAATCAGATATTTCTAGAGTCCACCCCTTTTCAAAAAGCCACAGAAGTAGCCAGAACACTGGTAAAGTTGGCACAGATATTGCATATAAGTGTCTTGTTATGTTAATAATAGCAACAACAAAAAAATAAATAACAGTTTTTCATGTACTATTTTGTGAACTTTTCTGGTTTTAAGTTTTTTGTGTACTGTTTTGTGAACTTTTTCTGTTTTTGAGTTTGTCATGTACATTTTTGTGACTTTTTAATTGTTTGTTAGATTTTGGGAGGAAAGGATTGTTTGCTGTTTGCCATTAAAGCAAGCTGGACCATTTGCAGTAGAATTGTATGTGCTTCTGGTATTGACTTTTAACCCTGGTGCCTTTTTTGTGATTAGTAGTTTTTGAGTTCCTTGTGGGCATCCAGAGAGTGTAAAATTCAGTATTCATACATCACTGCCACAACAGCCTAAGCCATATAGGTTTATCTCCCTGCACCTGCCAGATTCTCAAAGCTTTGGGCACCTCCACCTGACATGTATGCACAAAGCACCCCATATGAAAGGCATGTGGAGCACTAAAAGCTTCAGAGATTTCTCGTCACCAAAGCAAGCACTTCAAATTGGTAGTTCCCATAGTCCCCGTCAGTTGACTGCGATCTTCAAACTGCATAGATAAGTCCCCATTGAGTAAAGACTCCCTTTAAAATGTAATTTTCTGTGGAAAACTTGTGCTTATTTGACAATGATTAAGTGTAAGAGCTTGTGAAACAAAGATAAAGTGAAAAGCCATTTATCATAATAGAAGTGTGTTGGTGGTGGTTCTTTGAATTTTTTGTGAGGGAAAAAATCTGTTGTATGACTAAAAGCTAAATAATTTTAATAGTGTGTTGGGAAAAGGACATTATGCTTGTGTGAGGCTTTTAGTGGTATACTTACCTCAGAGCCACTAGCTCTTGTACTTTTTCTTTTCCAGCTCTTCTGTGTTACACTCTCCACTTTTCTTTCCTCATTCTTGGCTTACTTATGGAGCAACAGACAGTCTCCATGATATTACCTTTCCTAACAAACAAAAAGAAAAAAAATTGTAAAGGAGTCTATTAGGATTGGCCTGGCTCCTTTTTTGCCTCAGCTACTGGTGGGTGACTGTGTAGTGACCACCCATTGTTCCTCAGACCAGCTATCATCTTCCACCAGACCACTTATAGCCATGTCCTATGTGGCTGTAGAGAGGTTCAGGGTAGGCAAGGCAGAAACATTTTTGTCAGTGGCAGTAAAAGGGAGTGGCAAAGGGTGTTAACTTTGCCAGGAGATGATTGTGGAAGCTGGCACCAGTGCACCTAATGGGCAAGCCTTACCAGAGAATGCTGTGTTTGGTCAGAAAAATGTTCAACATCCTATTTCTATCACAAAGCATAGGGCAGATTTAATGTGATTTTTAAATTTCTAATTTCTGCCTTTCTGATAGGAATTTCCAGACAGAGGTACAGTTTTTGCAGATGAAGAGGTGTACCTCAGAAGATTCTCATAATTTAATTTATCCAAGTCTTTTGAGTTTCTAATACCATGACAGGAATAGCCCCCCATTCCTAAGCCATTATATGATTAAAGTTTATGAAATTAGTATTGTTTCAGTCTTTGATGGCAGCCAAATGTGCTCTTTGTAGCACCAGCAATTTGGCCAGAACTGACTCCTTCTGCAATTCATGTGGAGTTACATGTTTTGGTAACATATCTAAATACGACTGTAAATTCTTTTTTATTAGGTCTGTTGCTCCTACTACTATTGGAACTACCTGGGTATCTTTCTTCTGCATTGCTGTTATTTCTGCCTGAAAATCCTGGTATTTTATAACTTTGTATCTCTCTGTAGACAAGACACCCCCTGGGATTCACGAAGCGCCATACAAGAATAAGAATATTCTTGCACGGAGCAGTTCATGTCTGTTTAAAACAGCAGCACACCTTGCATATGCATGAAGGCGCACTGCTGTTTAATCTGGATAGACACAAACCATGAACGAGTGCAGAGGGCATGTTACAGCACTGCCTGAACATGTAACATGCCCCCTGCACTCAGAAAGTGCTGTTACGGCAGCACTTTGAAATATAAACAGCAGTGTTCATGGGCGTACTGCACAACAGTACAGATATTCACAGAATATCCAGAGTTTTGCCTCACATATCTGGCCAGTGAAGGCTAAAATAATATATAATGACAGACATTTGAGTTACAGACTTCAAACACTTCAAAAAAGTCATGCTAATGCAAATCCCATTATTCTATCAACTTTAAAGGTGTGTAAGAGAAAAATTCAAAATCGTCCCTATTTTTGTTCCTTTGTCTCCCATTACATATGGCTTTGTCCAGATTTCTTGATCAAAGAGGTTGGAGGCATGTGAATACCCCTAAAGTAAGAAAAAGTTAAAATCCATGTTAATTTTTTTTAACATCCCAAGTAAAGTTTAAGCATAGCTGAGCAGGTGTGTGCATCATGCAGCTGTTCTTAGCATAGCTTAAATATCCTAAGGAGCTAAGTAGAAATATACAGGTAAAATTATCAAATTGAGATAGTGTAGTGGTTAGAGCTTATCCTTTGCATGCAGACATTCATGGTTCATGCCACAATGAAAGCTGCTCACCTTTACATGTAAAAGCAGTATTAAAAGTCTCACATTTTATTAAATGAGGTAGTACATAATATTTATCAACCAGGGTAGTGTAGCAGGTCCAAAATTGAGGTGTCAGTCCAGAAAAGATGTGAAATCACCATATAAATACAAGTGCCCCATAGAGTATAATCATAGAAGAATTAATGTAAATGAAAGCACATAGAGGGGTGTCATGGAAGGTAAACATAAAATTATAATATATCAGCAATGATGAATGAATCCCATACACCTGATAGTCTAGAAAATGAAATTTGAGCAATGCTAACTAGCGCTCAGCTCTGCTTAGCTGGTGTAAGCATTGCTTAAATATAAGTGCTAAGCAATGAGTAGCCCAGCTAAGTGGATTTGCGTATTGGTAAGCAGTGCTCAACATCTGACCCTGTAAGCACTGCCAGCCTTAGCTAAGCAGGTTTGCCTGTCACTTAGCTTAGCTCAGCATATTCAAAAATGGTCCGGTGATGGCAAAGGGCAGGAAAGCAGCCATATTTAAACCTCACAGGTGGGAATACAGCCTATAACGAGTTGTAGCTCATCGCTGCATGCACTATGGCAGGAGTTTGTGAGGGATCATGCTTTTGGGTGGAGTGCTGGGGCATTCAGGAGTCCAGGGTCATGGTTGGACTCCTAATGAAAGACCATGAGGGGAGACTGATGCAGGTCCAGTACCAGGGCTCCTATTACAAAGTGGAGGCCTGGGACCAGCTCTTACATGATCTCACCAGTGCTAGTGGCATCCCTCAGACTGGTGAGCAGGTCCGACACCATTTCTCTGACCGCAGACATAGGAAGAGGGAGCTCTTGGACCAGTGGGTCCAAGATGCATGGGCAGGGAATGTCCCAGATATGTGTAAGTATCAGTTTTAATTAGTGTTTGCCAAAGTCCAGCCTGTGTATGTGATGGATAGGTATGCATAAGTGTTTCTCCATCTCATGTACAGCTTCAAATGACAGGGCTGCGAACATGGCTGCCCATGCCAGCAGGTTGCTAAGGCTGGATCGTGAGGCTGTTGAGTACAAATCTAGCATGCAGTATTCAGGGAAAATAAATAGAAAGGAGAAGAATGTTAACTGCCAGTAGGTTAAAATGTGTATTGTCTGTAATTAATAAATAAGACATTAGCAGAGTAATACTGACATACAGGGTATATATCAATAAAAGTGTCAGCACCCTTCAGTAAAACTAAAAACCCCAGATTGTTGTGTTTACTTTGCTATGTGGTGGTATGAATCCCAGGTTCTGCACAGCAACTATGACTCTGACAGCATTAATCACTTGAGGCTCATCTGACAAAGATTGTGGAGTTGTACAACAGGAGATTAACTATATTAAATGTTCCATGCACCAAGATCTGATCCCTGAATAGTAATGTGTTAATCAGTGTTTCCAGATTGTAATATGTCAAAGTAGTAATACACAGTACAAGAACTATCTGCCATGCATGAATGTCAGACTTACAAGGTCAGATTGTCCAAACAAGAGAGTATTAGGCAGAAAACAGTCAAGCAATAAACAACAGTTCCCCAATAGCTCATTGTGATGAAACATAACCTTGTTGTACCTTTTTTGCACAAACAGGCATGGTTCGAATCCTGGAATTGGTAGTAAGCTGTAGGCATAATTTCACCGAAGTATATGTGAATATTTGTAGAAACAGTTAGGTAGTGTTAACAGATATTTCCTCCACAGGTCTGCCAGTTAAGGAAATGTTTATACTAGCTGTAAGAAGGCTGCACTTATACACTGTGTACAACACCCACTGTCCAACCCCAAGGCTGCAAATGACAGCAAGAGAAGTACATACACCAAGTAGTCTGCTCTTATAAATGTCCCTCAAGTGTCATGCTATCATGGCTACTGGTCACTGCTGCCAACACCCAGGGTGACAGATAGAAATCTAGGTGGAGTAAGGCAGTAGCACACACACCCACAGCATGAGTGCAGGGCACCCCTATCAGTGTCACATATGTTACCTTGAATATGTGAATATGGGTAGAAGCAGTCAAGTAGTGTTAACAGATATTTCCTCCACAGGTCTGCCAGGTAAGAAAATATTTATATTAGCCTTAGAAAGGCATTAGCAGTACAATGTGTACAAACATACCACTGCCCAACCCCACGTCATAGGTAGATGTAAAGTGAGGTCATACCTGGAAAGTAATGAGTAGAGTAATGATCAGTGTAGTTGTGAACAATTGAAACATATACAATTGTTAATTGACATATTTCTCTCTCCCCCACCTTATTTGCACCAATGATTTATACACATAAATCAATGGGTATGTTTTTCTCCAAGCTTACTGTTGGGACATGTATCCTATTGTTCTACAAATATTTTAATTGTTTGATTATGAATGTACCCTGTTCAAATACTATCATTGGTGGCCTGTTACTATCAATGTAACTTGCATGCTGTTATAATGGCCACTGTGGTTCCATATATGCATGTGTTTTGTTTGCTATGCAACTGTTTCAAATCTGTTTTATGGGGTCAATTGGAACACCCATGCATGCTGTTATAACTAATCTTGGAATGTGTTGTTCTTGACTAACCAACATATGTTGTAAAACCTCAATACCATAACACATCTAGGAAGGCTGATACCAGTGGATCCACTTGTCCCGCCTCATCTGGCCATGGCACCAGGCCCCAGCACATCTGGGACCCAAAATGTGACATCCTCATCCGCTGGTCTTCAGGTGGAACCGACTCAGGGTATGGGGCCCATCCCTCCGGGAGTGAGTGTGGAGTGGAGACCGTCATCCATTGTCAGGTCTTGGGTTTGGTGCATAGCGAGCTCCAAAAGGAGTTTGGAGATCAGCTATGCCAGCCTGAGGCCACATGACACATCTTGAGGGTCAGCCTGCTCCTCTTGTTCATCCTCCAACACAGCCACCTTCGGGGCCACGAAGGTGCAATGGTGACTGCCCATGGATGGGGATCTCAGTTTTGCTGTATCCATTTGGGGGCTCATGGGTGTCTGATTCTCAACCACCCTCCCAGTCCAAGATGTTTACCCCCACATGTATCATATACTGCCCTTGTCTTCTGTCTTGTCTGTCTTGTTCGTCTTCCTACCCAACGTACCTCCCCAAATATACCTACTATACTTTCCCAACATCCCACTCTCACCTTAAAAAAATAATGGGTATCTGCCCCCCCCCAAAAAAAAAATATGCCCCCTATATAGCTGTCTATTTTTTACATGTGTCCACTGGACACATGTAATCTGGTCCACTTGGCTTGACAACACATTACTGTTGTTCTCATCCCTCTCTCAGGGGTTTGAGTGTCCAAATTCACCTCCAAATTCTGTAGACATTCACAGCTGTTGCTGTTTTAGAAATAAACAGCTATGGACCATCCCTACAATCATCCTGCACATCCCTAGCTATTTTTCATATTGTTTTTCCTTCAGCATGCTCCTTTTTTTCACCACTTTCCTATTAACCCTTTTTCTTTTCTTTTTAAGAAATTAGCTAGGGGGTAAGCCAGAGTAAGTGGCAGTAACCGGGTTTGCACGACACTAAGCGATGTCTACAAAGTTTAAGCACCTGTATGGTTAACCGTGTATTGGCATCGCACAAATCCACACAAACCTGCTTACAACTGCTTAAAAGTGCCTTAATCACTCTGTATCCATCGGCCAATGTTCTGCCCAGCAACAAAATAATCAGCACTGCCAAATGTCAAACCTAGGACCCTATACACCACAGGCAGAGAATGTACCAGTACACCATCTGAGCAGTAATAATAAATGCTGCTTTTTCAAATATATAGTTTGATACAGGTATAGAGTAGTAGGAAACAAACACTGTGGAATAAGTCATGTTTAGTATATAAAATTTATACACATATAGCTGTGTATGGTGATAGATAAATATGAAAAAGTATATAAAGCATATATATATATATATATATATATATATATATATATATATATATATATATATAAAACAAATACATATAGAATATGTGTATATATATATATATATATATATATATATATATATATATATATATATATATATATATATATATATATATATATATATGTGTGTGTGTGTGTGTGTGTGTGTAGATAACTACTATGCCTTTTGGCTTTTCCCAGTTAGGGGTCGCCACAGCGGAACTCCAGTCTGCTAATGACTGACAGTGAATTTTTACAGTGTTGAATTGCCAGCCTGGCGCCCAACCTTCAAAGGCACACCCACACACACTCGCACCTACCTGCATGTCTTTAAATTCACTCAATCGTGGGGAGGACATACAGACTCTGCACAGAAGGTACTCCAGCCAAAAATCAAACCAGAGAAACTCTTGCTGTGAGAAGACAACACTAACCACTGCATTATCACGACCTCTTATATATACATATATAAATATATATATATATATATATATATATATATATATATATATATATATATATATATATATACTCATAACATGTAGTGGAGTCATACCTTAGCACCATACCTCTCCACCTGTTAGTGCAAGAATTCTCGATAAAGGCTGTCAAAATGGGGGGACAATGGGCCAAGACTAGAGACATAACGTAAGTACTGCAGTTATAAATGTAGAATGTTGCTACAGTAACAGGGTTTGTGTCAGCATACATGTTCTGAAGGACGTGAGTTCTGAAACTGAAAAGTATGTCATCATTTACTGACAGAAATCCTCACATCATCACAGTGATTTAACAGAGAAATGAAAATAATGATTCTGTGGAACAGCCCAGAGGTATGAGCAATAAACCTGGACAGTCTGAAACAATCTGGCCAGTTGAGAGGTATGCTCAGAACCCCTTAGTGCAACAAATCTGGACCAAGCCTGACAAGGGGGGGGGGAGTCATGAAAATGGGGACATATCCCAAATACTGGAGTAGATAAGGTGACATAGTTGATGCAGTAACACCCTCCTGTCTGTTCTAACATATATTGACTGGAATAGTCCAAGTCCAAAACCCAATTACTTCCCACTAGTTAGTGACATAAATCTTCAGATCATCCCACTGATGTGTCAGAAATACACAACACTTATTGGGGCCAGGCAACAATACATCTGAAAAAGATCTGGACATAACATCACAGTAGGGAAACTACACTCAGCTGCTAGGCATGTCACCAAGCACTGTCTAAATTACAGGCAGATGGACATAACACTAATCCAATTTTTGCTATAGGGGAATACACATACAATTGCAAATATATCAGGCACTACAGGGATGCAACAGTACTGACAAACAGACATCAGTGTGAAAGTGCATATTCATAACCAGTCTCACCACATTCTCAGTGACATACTGGTAAGCCAAATCAACAGTGGAGTATATGGACTGTGTAAACAAAATCATTATCATGTTTGCCACTCACACACTACCCCTACATATACTGGCCCAATTCACAGTGTAGTCTGACACCTGGCTGTGGAATGGGACATGTCTTATTTGCCCCTACAAACATATACAGCTGTAGAGCACCAGAGACTGGAACAGCATGCAACATCAGATAGAAAAGGACCGATAATACTTACATCTACCCCCCCTCCCTACACAGGCCAAATAACACATTCACAATACACTGCTACACAATCCTGTCAGTCTGTCAACAACTGCCAGAAATACACAGACCTCTCAACTGTAAAGAGTTGTCCAGGCTTTGTCCTCATATATGTGGCCTCCTACACATAACATGTCTGGCAGTCTGATACATCACTGGGATAATATCAGGAATGAAGTCACTATATAATGATATAGCATACCTATCCATCTCTTACTGCATGACATCTGGACAAAGCCTGACATACTTGGGGGCAGAGGCCCAAACACAGGGGCAGAGGCCCAAACACAGGGGCATTGTTGACATATCGCTGTTATAAACTGAGAAAGTTGCTGATGTAACAGGGTTTGTTGTAACATATTTGTTCTGAGAGATATGGAGTCAGAATCACACATGGATGTTACCATTTACTGATGGCAATCCACAAAGTATTCTACTGAATTTCCAAGGTCACAAAATGTGTGAGTAACACACCAAATATAAGAGTCCAAACTCTGGCCAGTCTGTGGATAGCCCTACAGTTAAGAGTTATGTCAACCACATAACACTGTCAGACTTAAAATCACAGAGAGCAGCCATATCCACACAAACCCTGTCAAACTAGCATTACTTCAACTGTATAACAGCAATACTTACATTCTGTCCCTATGTCTGGAACATTCTGCCCCAGTTTGTTGGGCTGTCTCCACAGTGTTTGTTGTAAAAGGTATTTCCAACTACCCTCTGTAATGCCGTCACACACCTCCTTGAAGTCCTCCTCATAGGCAAGAAAAAAGGGCAATGCCCACATGAAGTACTCAGTTATAGGAGTGTGTTTCTATCCTATTGGGTATAGGAATTATACCACAGCTGTTCTACATGCAGTTAGCAAGTGGAGGACTCCAACTGGTGCACAGGCCATCAGTTGCTCATGGGCATTACCTACAAAATGCAAGCTGATGTCTATGCAGAACAGATGTATTTCCTACATCTGTCTCAGAGAGAGAGAGAGAGAGAAAGACAGACAAACAGACAGACACACATACACTGAAAATGAAGTAATTATACCAGTTGAACAAAAAAACATGTATGTCAAACAATTAAGCATGTAATGGAATGTAGTATTAGTATATAAATGTGGAAAATAGGAAGTTCAGCAAATAGTATGTCTCAACAACACTTGCTGTACTTATATATTGCTGATCAGAACCTATGGCCATAGCATCTGTCTGTCTGCAGTGACATAAAGCACAACTCAGGGCCCCCAGGAAAGGATGGCTCACATATGACCACTGATGGAGTGTGTGTTGAACAATACTGACTGTGACACTGCTAGGCCAGCTACTGGGATGTTGCAGATATCCATATGTTAATTGTGAATACAAATATGATAGACATGTTTGCCTCAGAAATGTGATGGATCTATACAGGGTATTTGCATACTGAAATACTGCTGCAGCTGTGTGTGTTGAACCGCATGTGATATACTGAGCTCATACCATTCAACTGTCCAGTGTTATGTACACTGATTATATGTGTGCCTCATATTTATAGCTATTTCATCAAGAGTTGTGTTATGTCTGGCAAATAATTGGAAACCTGTGAACACTGTCATTACAGCATCACTTTCTCTTTTTTTGGCTGTTCCTGTTAGGGGTCACCACAGCAGATTATTTGTCTCCATGTCTTCCAGTCCTCTGCATCTTGCTCTGTCACACCAACCACCTGCATGTCCACTATCACCACATGCATACACATTATCTCAGGCCTTCCTCTTTTCCTCTTACCTGGCAGCCTCATCCATTCCCAAATATACTCAGCATACCTCCTCAACATATGTCCAAACCAATACAACCCTGCCACTCTCTGGCTTTGTCCCCAAGCTGTCCAACCTGGGCTGACCCCCTAACATACATATTCCTAATCCTGTCCACCTTTGTCACACCCAGTGCAAATTGTAACATCTCTGCTACGTCCAGCTTTGACTCATGCCTTTTTTCATTACCAGTGTCTGCAACCCATATTACATAGCTGGTCTCACTACCCTCTTGTAGACCTTCCCTATCACTCTTAATGGTACTCATCTGTCACAAATCACTCCTGACACTCTTCTCCACCACCCACATCCTGCCTGTACTCTCTTCTTCACCTCTTCCCCACACTTGCCATTACTCTGAACTGTTTCCAAGTATTTAAACTTATCCACTTTTGCAAACTGTACTCCCTGCATCCTCACCATTCTTCTGTCCTCTATCCCATTCACACACATATGTTCTTAGTCCTGCTGAACATCATTCCTATCCTCTCTAGACCATACCTCCACCTCTCCAGGGTCTCCTCAACCTGTTCCCTACTCTCACTACAGACCACAATGTCATCTGCAAATAGCACAGTCTACGGGGACTCCTGTCTGATCATGTCTGTCAACCTGTCCATCACCACTGCAAATAAAAAAAGGGCTCATAGCTGATCCCTGATGTACTCCCAGCTCCACTTTAAACTCACCTGTCACTCCCAACTCAGAACTCACCGCTGTCACACTAGCCTTTTACATATCCTGTAGCATTCTTACAAATTCTTCCGTCACTCCTGACCTCCTCATACAATACCACAACTCCTCTCTAGGCAACCTGTCATATGCTGTCTCTAAGTCCACAAAGACACAATGCAGATGCTTCCAACCTTCTCTGTACATCTCCATAAACAATCTCAGAGAAAACATCACATGTGTACTGCTCTTTCCTGGCATTAAACCATACTGCTGATCAGTAATCTTCACCTCCCTTCTTAACCTAGCTTCCACCACCCTTTACCATTACCTCATGCTGTAACTGATCAATGTTATTCCTCTGTAGTTACTACAGCTCTGCACACCACCGTTATTATCATAATCAGTACCCAAACACAATTTATCCACTCCTCATGCATCCTCTCACTTTCTAAGATTACAGTACACAATCTGGTTAAAAAAAGCACTGCCATTTCTCCTACACACCTCCATGCTTCCACAGGTATGTCATCTGGGCCAACAGCCTTTCCATTCTTAAACCTCTTCATAGCTATCCTTACTTCCTCTATGATAATCTGCTGCACTTCCTGATTCACCATACCCACATTATCCAACCTTCTCTCTCTCTCTCTCTCTCATTCTCTTCATTCAATAGCCCATCAAAATACTGTTTCCATCAGCTCTACACACTTTCCTCGCTTGTGAGTACATTTCCACCATTATCCTTTATCAGCCGTATTTGCTGCACATCCTTCCTAGCTGCATGCCTCTGTCTAGCCAATTGGTACAGGTCCTATTCTCCATCCTTGGTGTCCAGCCTTACATACATCCTTTCAGATGTCCCATCCTCAGCCTTTGCCACCACTCTCATTGTCATGAACCCCATCTTCTTATACTCCTGTCTACTTTCTTCATCTGTCTGACAATCCCACTTCTTTGCCAACCTCTTTCTCTATATACCCCCCTGTACTTCCTCATTCCATCACCAGGTCTCCTTGTCTTCCTTTCTCTGTGCAGATGTCACACCAAGCCCTTCCTACTCATCTTACTTACTAGCTTGGATGTAGTTAACCAGATATTTGCTAACTCTTAAATGCCACCCACTGCCTGTCTTAACTCTTCCCTGAACTCAACCTTACAATCACCCTTTCTCAGTATCCACCATTTGATCCATGGTGCTGCCCTCACACTCATCCCCCTCTTCTTGATCACCAACATCATTCCACAGGCCAACATTCCATGCTGCCTAACTACACTTTCCCCTGTCACCACTGTGACACCCGTGTCCTGACCTAGCAATCAAGGATCCTCAATCCTCACCACTAGACACCAGAGAGGGTGTCTAATATATGAGGAAAGGATAACAAATACACACAGTAAAGTGCAATTTCCCTTAAGAGCACACAGAGATCACAGTCAGTCTGGGGCTGGTCGCTCCCTTGCTCTTCAGGTCCCTAATAAGACTCCTCACTGGCACAGCTATAGGGTCCAGATCTCAGCCAGCTGGGCAAGATATAATCTAAAGCACCCCCTCTGTCCAACCAGTGCTTCGTGTCCCTGCTCAAGTAGCTGACATACACACACACTTTGAGATAAGAGTTTATACTACCACACAGACACTCTGGCACAGGTTCTCCAGCTGTGCTCCCTTTTCCCAGACTATACTGTAGTACCCTGCCACTACTCACTAATATTTATCAGCTACTCAAAGGCCCTTAAAAGGGTGTCCAATTATTACTGTGCAATATTTTTATCCAGTTGGTAATATAACTAAACAGTCAAGGCTTATTAGAGTGAATTGGTACAGAATCCTTATATACATGCAATGCACTCTTAGAGCTTAACTTATCTCTATACAAAACAGCCACAGTTAAAAGGTTTTAAAATATTTAATAATAAATAATAAAAACACAAGGCAGCACTTATTATTACACAGTGCTAGTCAAGAGTTCAGAGATCACAGAGAAATACTTAAAATAATTCAGTAGTACAGTTCGTGCATCACAGAAAAACACTTAGTCTAATCTTTCTTTTAATAGCTGTTTCTAAAAGAAAACACAAGCCTAAGATAACTTACACATGACAACAGGCAGTGCTGTGAGTTGGATGGTCAAGACAAAAATGCTTATATCTCTCTGGTTCTCTATGTTTAAATTGAAATTACAGTTCTGAAAAACATTACATAATTCTTCACACCTTCCTGGGGTTCCTAGGCCAACAGAAACTGCATCTACATTTTAGTTATTATATTTGATTTATAGTTCGAGGGTTAGTACATTAATATTAATTAAGTCCCATAGCTATTTTCTTAGTGATGTAATAATATATATAGAAGCAACAAGCACTTTATGTACATATACATCCACAAAATTTTTTCCTTTTTAGAGTGCATATTTTCATAACGCATGTACATACCACACTTGGGCGGATTGGACTACACACACACAAGTGTTTTGTGTTGTTAAAGTCAGAATGATTTTTTCAGCATAAATGTTTTAGTTTTTTATACCCTTTCTTAAACATAAATGTGTTTTAGTATAAACGTTGGTTATGTATTTAGAATAATTACTTTAAGTACTAAGTTATGAAAGTACCAATTAGGTGCATTTTATTTCAGGATGTATTATTATTTATGATGTTATTTATGATGTAGTTTCGTTAAGTGGTTGGTATGACATTCACTAGGCAAAGTTTTAATATGAATGCGGAAGGTCCAATTTAGAGTTTACTAAAGTTTATTTTGGGTATACTACTGTACCTGAAGCCTTTCGGCAACAGTAGCACATTTCCAACATTGTCAAGAAGTAATGAATGAACTGACGAATATATTTAGTAGGTTTTAATTTTAGTTTTAACACATATTGTAGAAACATTACAAATATATATTTATATTTTCATTATAACAAAAACTTCAGCAAACGGGCTATAAAAGTGTATATGTCTATTGGTGTCTCACTTGAGTTGTTTTAACTATTCTTGGTGTTACTTTAAAAGATTAAACAGATTCCACAGTTGTTTTAAATTCATCAATTAACAAGGTTTTAATTGCTTATATAATAGAGTGTTAGTTAGTGGCGTGTTTGTCTTTTCTGATGAAGTTGGGGCAGGAGCCCTGACGAAAAGTGCATGTAAAGTTTCGCACTTAAAGTTTTGAAATAAATGAAATTGTTTTGTTGAACGAAGGCTTTGACATAATTTAAGTGGATATTACTGCTTTCAAGATCGAGTGTTGGTGGCTTTTTTCTGTGCTCGAAGAAACTGCATCTACATTATTTTACACCTAGGCAGAAACCAGAGCAATACAAATACATTTGCATGTTTAAATCTAGCAATCTAACTCTTGGTTAAAACAATAGAAAGAATGTGCTAGCCCAGATGGAATGACTCTGAATCTTTAACTTCAAAGGACAGACATGAAGTAATTCTAACTTCAAAGGACAGACATGAAATGCTTGTCTTAGCTTTCTTTATAGCAGAAGGCAATGTTGTTACATTTTTTTGAAGTTCAACATTTCACAGCATATTTTTTCATTTAAGAAAACAAGCTTGTATTTCAACATTCATATTTAGAAATGACAGAATTATGTACCATATTCTATTTGACTAGGCTGGCAGCCTTCACCCATCTCTACCAGTCTTCACAACCACTTTACAGTTTCCAATCCCCTTCAAACAGGCCCACCTGCATAGTAGATAATCCACCTGTGTGCATCTTCCTCCACTCTCCTGTGTCACCCTATGTCCCTTGGTCTTGTAAAACTGTATTCACTACAGCCATGTCTAACCTCTTTTGCAAACTCCACCACCATCTCACCTTCTGCATTCCTTTGTTTAACACCATACCTACCCATCACTTCTGCATCCCCTCTGTCCCCTTCACCAACATGCCTATTGAAATCTGCTCCAATCACCACTCTTTCACCCCTGGGTACACTCATCACCACTTCATCCAATCACTCCAAAGTACATCTGTCTCATCCATCACATGCAATTAGTGGAGCATATGCATTAACAACTGTCATCATTACACCATCAATTCCCAGCCTCCTAAACATCACTCTACCCGACACTCTTATCACCTCCACAAACACTCTTGGCATAATGTTCCTTCAGGTTAATCCCTACACCAATTCCCCTCCCATACACACCACAATGGAAATATTTCTACCTGACTCCGATACACACAGCCGTGCACCCCTTCCATCTGGTCTCTGACACACACTATATATCCACCTTTCCTATCTCCATCACATCAGCTAGCTCTGCCCCTATACCAGTCATACTCACAACAGTAACAGCTCCTACCCTCACTACCACACTCCTAGCTTTTTGCCTCTCTGCCTGCCATATGAGCATGAGACATCCTCCAGGGTATGTCTGTGAATGCAAAGGCTACTGTACTATCAAATGATATATGTGGGTTACAGCAATATGAAGAAAATGTCACTAATCATGGCCCATAGTCCACCATGTATGTGCGGTGTCCTCCAGATGTCCTGCCCTAACAGGTTGACATGAATGACTGAGCAGTAAGAGTGTAATTACAGTGTGCCATAATGACATAGAACAGAAATGTTTAGCACATATTTCCTGTGCATATGTATGTATGGGTAGGTGTATCTGGCTGCCTCATAACAACTGACATGGGATGCAAAATGTCAGGTAAATAAGCTGCACATGTTGTACATGTGTGTAATCTTAGTTTCTGTACATCCAACAGAGTTACACTTCTACAGCTAATGGTTGTTGTATTGCCCTGACACAGACATGGGTACTAGAATAAGCATGACTATCACATTGAAATTGGAGAGGTGTCCAACTGTGTTATGACCTTGTGTCCATGCCTACTACAAACAGATATATGACCACCAACATAGCTGTATGGCCTCAGCAATACCTTACTTGTAAAACCTGTCTCCACCAAAGTAGAGTAATCCCCTTTGTGGACAGCAGCAATGCACAAAGCACATAAAGGGATACTATATTGGCTGTACAGGGCAAAGTAAGATCATGCATCAACTGGGCAGCATGTCAGCCTTTGTCTGAATGAGCATATTAGGTCACAGGTGGATTACTGTAAGGATAAATATGAGTACAAATTGGACACATCCACTAAGGGCAATCACAAGACTATCTACACATATGTCTGCAGTCTCAGAGACAACAACCCAACCCACCCTGTAATGGTGGTCAGTCACACTACATACACACACCATAGTTACAGCCAACCTGCTGCAGACAGGTTTAGGGCAAACATCACTCCCCTGGTTCACCATCAGTATAGGTAGATATGCACAGCACATGCAGCCCTCCCCTCATCATCATGGATCAGGTGTAAATTGCCTAATCAAAGTTAACAAAAGCAAGTCCCCGTGGGGCCTGATAACATTCCTGTCTGCATCCTACATTAACCCAGGCATAAGCTTCCAACTCCATTACAAACTGTATGCAAGCAAAACCTGAGCACCATTGACATCCCATCTGCAAGGAACATGGCCACTGTCATCCAGCTACACAAGCATCAATGATGAATGGCGGTTTATACAATGTACTGGCCTTCATTGGGGGGAACATGACACATCAGGACAAGGAGTACAATGCATGTCCATACAGTGCTGCTAGGTACAGGGGTATGATGTGTTTGTAAGTGGTGGCTAATGATAGACAATATTCATGTGCTGGCTTTGTAAAGAACTCTGGGCAATGTCTGAGGTTCTGTAATATGTTTCCCTATTTATATCTTCCAGGTGCCATGCAGAGGCAACCTGCATGCACTGCTGTGGAGACAGCAGCCATCACAGAAGCTGTGATAACACACTATGCTGTTCTTTTTAGCTATAGCCGGCAAAATCTGTGGGAGCGGACTGCCCTGAGGGATGATCTTGTCAACAGAGTGAACATCTTGGGCCACCATGGATGAACATATGATCAGGTCACTCATAGAGCAACTGACCTGATACATCATGCCCTGCAAAGCGCTGCTGCTGTAGCGAGGGACCGTACTGCTACCAGTGGGGGTCCAGCCACACAGGCCCCACTTATGGCAACAGAGGTACTCCTTGCGCCAACCTTGGGGTAGCCCCCACACAACATCAAACATGTAAAACACCAGTCGTGGAGGTGGGTGGCACCTAGGCAACAGGCAAGGAGCATGCTGGTAAGGCCAAAGTGCACATCAATGTAATGATTTAGCAGTGAAACTGTATTCTATAGAGTCTCTAGATGCATAGGTCAGTGCAAAATGGATTAGTGGGTGGGGTTTAGTAATGCACACAAGTGCACATCTATGATGAAGGACAGCAAATTGTGCAATATCATAGTGTGTACTGTACCTGTGCAGAAACGTAGCATTCTTCTTGTACCAATGCTATATGTGAATCTGCTGACAACTCCTCCACTACTACATAGGCCCCTCTGGTCTGCATGTGGGACAGCAGCCTGAAGCTGTTAAGTATGGGATTTTCCTGTTGTGCCTCACCAGTACCCCAGACATGTTAAGGTCATGCATGTGACCATGCATACAACTGTTACACTCAGCCATTGGGCAATATCTGCATGTTCAGTTGTGATGGTATTTACTGCATTGCATCATGGTGGTCATCACAAGGGCCTATTTGCAGGAGATGTCACATATCTGTAGAGTACCTCACAACCTGTCATTGGAGAACATCTGGACAAAGACTGACAAAATGAGGGGACAAAGGCCAAAAACTAGGATGATGTTGTATAAATTAGTGTTATATAGTGCATATAAATGGTGTACACACCTGTTAGAATGCCAGGTATTTGTGATATACAAAAATGAGAGCAAAATAGATAATTTCAAAATCCTGCCAACCTGTCATGGACCTATAACATGTACAATTCAATTGTAAGGCAAACAGATCTGTTATGGGAACAATTATGACACATAATCATACAACAACCTAGATTCATATGTGTGTACCAGCTGAAGCTGATACTATGTTGATGCAGCTTTCGATATAACTACAGCATTACATCTTATTGGGTACACATCTGCCATCAATTACAGATACTCTTTGATTAACAGCAAACACCGGTCAGCTGTTCTACCATGATTAGCCTAACATATACCCAGTTGCCTGCTACAGCAACAGCCATGGTCCACATAGAGCCAATGAAACTGCTAAGGGACCACATTTTTGAGATGTATCAGCCCGGAGAAAGGTACCAAAACATTTCCACAGCATTGCATATACCATGGAACACAGTGCAGACTGTCATCAAAAGGTGGTGAAAATATGGGGCTACAGTGACATTGTGAAGGAATGGACATCTCTACAAACTCTATGAGAATACAACATGAAAATGGGTCAGGGAGGCTGCCAGGAGCCTACAACAACAGTGAAGGAGTAGCAGGAATCTCCAGCAAGTACTGGATGTGTACTACATGTAACAACAAACTTCTATGTTCTCCATATGTCTCACTTATAGGGTAGGGTTGGAAGATGGCATTAGGTCCTCATATCAAACAATATTCAGGCCTGGAGAAAGTCTGAAGGCAATACATCAGGTCTCCAAAAAGCAAGTGGGAAAATGTGTTATGGTCATATGGGACTAAGGTTGAACTATTTGTCCACAATTCTGACAGGTTTGTATGGCACAATAACACCACTGCTCATCACCACAACACCACCCCAATGGTGAAGCATGGTGATGGCATTGTCCTGTTTTGGGGTTGCTGTTCACAAGCTGGAATTGGGGCTGTAGGCAAGTTGGAGGGGATTATGAACAGTTCCAAACACCAGTCCCTTGTAGATCCAATCCTTCCGGTGTCTGCCACATAGCTGAGGATGGAGAGGAATTCCACCTTTCCAGACAACAATAGCCCAAACCATACATCCAAATCAACAAAAGGATGACTTCACTAGAACACATGCAATGTTCTGCACTGGCCCAGCCAAAGCCCCCACCTACAGCCAATAGAAAATATGCAGGGTGACCTAAAGAGGGGAGTGCATAGGAGATGTCCTTGTAATCTGACATAGTTGGTGGTGTTGTGCAAGGGAGAGTGTACAAACATTGGCAAGTCAAGATGTGCCATGCTGATAGACACCTTCCCAAGAGGACTGAATGCTGTGATTGAATCAAAAGGTGCTTTAACAGAGTATTACTTTAAGGGTGTGCACACTCATGCAACCAGCCTATTGTACCTATTGCATTTACCATATGTTACCCATAACTGATGTGTATGTTCTTCAGTTGGATTGCAAAGGTTGTATTCATATGACATTAGGGAAATGTTATAACATGATTTCTGAGGTCTCATGTGATATATCACAATATCCTGGCATGTTAACAGGGGTGTGTACACTTACTATATTCACTGTAAGCTTGGGAAGTTGTTTGAGTAACCACCTTTGTTTTAACATACATGTACTGTAGGTTATGCAATCTGCACCTCAAATTATGACATTAATTGGTTACACCATTCCACAGGTCATCCGAGTAGTGCATCAGACAAACACGGGAGTTATGGGGAACAGACCAAAAATATAAGACAGACATCTAGACATTCATCAAAACTCTGTACAGTTGGGAAGTATGTTCTGTAGGAGTTGCCACAGTGCTATACAGATGAACAGCAATAATGTTTACATAGGTGCAGTGTGTTCTAGGTGAAGGCCCATCACCTGTTAACAACACTCTTGTATCCCAGAGGTGTATATTAGTAGTAAAAGTAAGTGGAAAGGGCTGCACTGCATGATGCTGAGGGTCTGTCCAGAGTGAGTATGTTATTGTCTGACTGTGTGTCCTGAATGCCCCCAGCTGGCTAGTGTGAGGTCTATATAATGCCTTTGAGGCACCTCACCTGTGTGTGTGTGTGTGTGTGTGTGTGTGTGTGTGTGTGTGTGTGTGTGTGTGTGTGTGTGTGTGTGTGTGTACCAGTAAACCTTATAGTGCAGGTAGTAATTTACATATGTTGTTTTTTTTCCTCACAGGAGGACATGGTGGCCACAGTGCCTCCCACTCTGATCCTGATGTCAATGCCTCTGCAGACTCTGACCATGATGATGCTCCTATTGAGGCACAGGTGGGGTTGTCAGGGGCTGAATCTGTGCCATCAGTTGGCATCCCACTGTTGTCAACCCCATCCCCGCACATGGCCACAATGCCCACACATACCCCATCACCAGTGGGCACAGATAATGGACAGTTGGCGGGTGGTGGCATGGGACAGGCTAGTATGTTGACTATGGAAAGTGAGGTTGCAGACACTAGCCATATCCAGATTGTTGCCAAGGTCCCACACAGGCGGATGTATATGGGTGCTCCGAGGAGTATTGCAGCCCATCATGCCCCTTTTGCAACTGCCACAGCAGCAGTTACCAGACGCATGTTTCTGGCCATAATGGAGGCACAGGCACATAATGAATATAACACCAGACATATATGCAGGATCATGGATGAGCACATCCCTTGTGTCTGTGGCAATATTCGTGAAATCACTGCAGCCACCCGTTAGCATACTGAGGTCATGGATAGATGGTGGGAGGAGACCTTGGCACTCCTTGACCATAGAATATCTGTGCCTGTGCGTTTGGCGGGGGATGGCCAGCAGCCACATGGACATAAGGCAGCACCATGATCAGCTGAGGGTCTACATGGTCATGCACCATCATATTCCCATACTGGCAGTACCAGCAGCACTACCGAAGGGGGTGTGCTGTCCATGCCATGATGCAGCAGGCCAGGGACATGGATCCAGCAAACAGCAGTCACCATCGGGGAGAAATACTGCATCAGGACTTGGCCCTGGTGGTGTCAATGAGACCCATGGCAGGACCAGTTCCCGTGTCCATGGCCAGAGATGGTGAACTGTACACCCTGCGATGTACAGCCCACAACTGTCCAAACTACTCCTGTGTAGGGTGGCCACATGGCATGACTGTGTGCATACAAACACACACACATTACCATCAGACAAGTCACCTCCACAAACCCACACACACACACACACACACACACACACACACACACACACACAAACACACACACACACCACCCCTGCACTTAATGAATACCCAACAAAAACACACACATGATGTCAACCATATGGCCCAGCCTAGGCCTCTGGCAAATCCACACCACACCCTGTGCATATGCTGATGCCTGTGCCACATCTCTGTCATCCATACCATCGATGCAGGGACATGTGAATATGGGTCTGATGCACAGGGTGAATATAGCACAGTGTAACTATGTAATATTATGTACAGTGCTGTCTGCCTGCATTTGTTATGGGTACACATAAAGGTGCATGTACCTTATTAACCAGAATGCTTTGTTGTTGTTAGTACCACTGAATGTAGTCTGACATGCTGTATTCTGTTTGTGTTCCAGGTGCCTGTGTGTCTGCAGGCTGTGGCCCTGCAGACATTCCCAAGAGTGAGTATGGTAGGGTGGGAATACGCTGACCATGTCATAGGCAAGGTACAACCTTATATGTACATGTACCATATGTGTAAGCATGCAACAGTGTTTAAGGGATACTGTTGTCAGATAGTGTGACCTTGCATACATACCCCTTGTCACAGACAGGTAGCCTTCAGACATGTCAGCTCAGTGTTATGTAGTACTATAGGCTCACACATAGAGAACAGATTATTGCAGTACTGTCAGCAGGTCCCTCACATGCATAGCCATTACATTAACTGCAACAAATTGACCTGTCAACACTTGTTGGCCCTGCCATTTCTTTCCCATACAGTCAACCCTGAGCAGTTGATGAGGGCATGCATGATACTGTGTATGATAGGTTTGTGGTATGTATTCCTGAGTTCACCAGGTGGAACAGGGAGAAAAAATGGTTTATGCTTTGCATACACACAGTAAAGACTGACACGGGGATGTGCACACAGTAACATAAACAGTTGGCAATAGACAGATTTATATTTCCACCTTGATGTACTGTAATACTACATACACATGACATGCCCCACATAGATTATATACATGGGACATAACACACCACCTCTTACAACATGTAATGTTCTGTATGCCTTCATGGATGGTGAGATAACCTACCAGAAATAGGATGTGAATTCATGTATTGCTCCTACAAGCCTGGACACATGATAGTGTAGCAGACGTTGTATCAGTATGATGTTTGGGTCAGGTATGATGCCTGATGCTAACATGTGTGTCACTACACTCACTGTGGTCGATTTGGCAACAGTATCACATACATGAGCATTGGTAAGGGACACAGACCACATAAAGTTTGCAAACACCTGGATATTCCATAGACATCTTTACAGAAGACTGGCATGGTGAGCACAATGGTTTAACATGCTGCATGTGAGGCAGATGCTATTACCACTATGTATAAAGTAATGCCATCAGGAAGTAGTAAACAGGCGTGGATAGTGCACAAGTCAAAATGGTATCGGACAAACAGGATATAATCTTCACCCAAAGGCACAAACACATATACAGTTGCCAGGATTGAGATTAGAACACCTACCTATCTAGTTATTTCTACTATACTGTTCAGTTATCAGACATGCCATGGAGCTTGCATAATTTCATCTCATCCCAAGGTACTTCTAAGGTGAATGTCATCAGCTGGCCTAGTAAAGTAGGATGATGGGAGGTTTACAGGGTGGTACACAACTCAAAATAGTATAACACACACAGTATATGACTCTCACACAAACAGTTGCCAGTAGTGAGATTAGAACCCTTACCTATCTAGTTGTTTCTACTATAGTATTACACAGTTTTCAGATGTGCCACGCAATTTACATAACTTCATCTAGTCCCAAGGTATTTCTAAGGTGAATGACATCAGCAGGCTTAATAAAGCAGGATGATGGGAAGTTTACAGTGTGGTATATGACTCAAAATGGTATAACACACACAGTATATGACTCTCACACAAACATACCCACACCCACAAACAGTTGCCAGTAGTGCGATTAGAACCCCTACCTATCTAATTATTTCTACTATAGTGTTATGCAGTTATCAGACGTGCCACAGAGCTTACATAATTTCACCTAATCCCAAAGTTCTTCTAAGGTGAATGACATCAGCAGGCATAGTAAATTAGAGTGATGGGAAGATTACAGGGTGGTACACAACTCAAGCTGGTATAACACACACAGTATATGATTCCCACACAAACACAGGCACACACACATGCCAGTATTGAGATTAGAACCCATGCCTATCTATTTATTTCTACCATAGTGTTATGCAGTTATTGCATGTGCTACAGAGCTTACTGGGCTGACAGTTGGCCAAAGGTGCTGATAACTGCACAGTTGAGGTAAATTGTTGCAGGTGCCAGACAGTCTGTCTTCAGTTTTGCCTTAGACCTTGATAGTTCTAGCCTAACAGCTTTGCACTTCAACAGTTTTTTTATCAATTATTCTAGCACACCTGAGAGCCATCAGCAGTGGTTATTCCTCATGGAATTAACTCCACTGCTTAGTAGTTATGACCACCCCTCCTGGCATGATTAAAGTGCAGTTCTCTGTGCGTTTGCCCATTAACCTGGTGCACTTGGGCATTCTGAGGCACTGTTGCAACTGCCTCATGTACATAGACAACCCTCTCCTTTAAACTCCCAACACTCAGACTTGTGAGAGATACCCCTATATCACCAAATTGGAATTTATGCACTCTCCAGCGAAGACTGGACTAGCTGGTCAAGAGGAGAAGGGTCAACATTTGCAACACACAACATGGAGCACATACTCCTTCAGTACCCCCAGTATCACAGCTCTGACATACAAACAATAACCACACACCTACATTCATAGAGACACTCAATAGACATTTAACCAAACAGCGGAGACCAGCAAGACAGACACCCACTTAACCACCACAACACAGCACAAACCACAGGACACATATCTCACTTACACAGTGTGCCCCTCAACCTAACCCCCAAAGGCCAACCACCTTGTCTGATACAATAATCATAGGTGAATCAATAGTGAGGCACACAGATGTCTCACTCACTAGGTTGAACGTGGAGGAGGTAACAGTCAGCTGTCTATTAGGTGTCAGAATCCAACACATAACAGACCCAGTCAGGTCACTCCACAACAACTACAAGTATCACTCTGTCATTGTCCATGTGTGTATGAATGACCTGAGATGTACCTCCATGGACTACATGAAAGGAGACATGGTGGAGCTCTTAGATTATGTGGGCCAGGAAGGTATGACAGTAGCCCTGAGCAGTACACTACTGTCACCCAGAATGATACCACAGTACAAACAACAAATGATTGACTTCAACAATTGGCTTAAGTGTCTGGTGTCACTGTCATGGGATCCAGTATCTGCTTGGGATTACATAATTGACAGACTGCGATGGCTTGCCAGAGATGGCCTGCATCTGTCACCCCTGGGTTTTCAGGTACTGGCTATATGTCCTGCCACCCTATAGTGCCTTATAGTCGGTGTTCTAAATCAAATTACCACAGTAACAGCTATACATATATGCAATCAGAGGGTCATGCTGCTCAACACAAGACATGAGATGCAGCTACTTGAAGCACTCCTCAAAATGGAGAAGATTGATATTTGTGCTGTAACGGAGACCTGGCTTACAGCAGCAGACAGCACCCCTGCACTACCAGCCTATAACTCATTCCACACCTATCAGCACCAAAACATGGACCACAGCTACAAAGGTGGTGGCATCTCCATATTAATAATGGATATGCACACATCCAGAGTAGTATCACAGCATATGGCATCTGAGATATTTCAGGTACAACTGACATTGGATAATAGTGAAATCAATGTCATAGCCTGCTATAGGTCCACATCCATGTCCATAGACTCTTAGACTCTCATTCCACATTCCTCATCACCCTGGAAACTATCAAGGTCCAACCCAACACTCTCATATGAGTTCAACTGCTCTTCCATCAACTGTATAAGATACTCAAGCACCAATACACTAGTGCAATGCTTCTTGGAATTCATCAGTTCCAATGCCCTGAACCAGCTCATTCTGACACCCAGTAGAGGAAGCAACATCCTTGACCTGTGTTGATTACTACCACATGGGACCATTGCTTGACAACAGCAGTCAATCGCTACCTGGTCAGAGCCAACATAGAGTAATCACAATGGAAATCCACATCTCACCCACACCCCCGCAAAGGTAACCACCTTGAGAAACTTCTCCAAAACTGACTTTGGACTCATAAGAACAGAGGTGGCTAACTTCGCAGCACCCATGCCAATGGAAAATACCTGCATGACTGCTTATTCATACACTAATGCACTGTACAAACATGTACATCAATGCATGTAACTAGACATACCCAACATAACCATGATACTCTCCTCCAAACACTATAATATTAATATAGCTATGTTAATTTAACTCAAATTCACTATATTAATTTAACTCAAAATCTCAGAGCCCCCTAACGGCTGTATTTCGTCATATATTGAGCCAAAAGATTAATGTTGATTCCAGTCACGTAATAATTCACTACACAATTAAATACATTTTGTTAAGTATTACCTTATATATACATGTCAGCAAAGATAAAGAAACCCAAAGCAATAATTAACTTAAAAAAACATATAGGTAATCTTCTAACTCTGGACCCTACACAGTTTGGCTTTGTGAAAGGGAGATCATGCCTGCTCAACATGGTTGACATCTTTGAATCAGTCTCCAGGGCTGGGTATGACAGTAAGGCACTGCACTGCATACAGCCTACATCAATATGGCCAAGGCTCTTGATACCATTCCTCAGTCAGGAATTATGGATGAACCCACCAAACTAGGCATCAACCACTATATCACTAGGGGGGTTGCAAATTGGCTCACAGATAGAACACACAGTGTGAAAGTAAGGAACTCTAAGTCAGACTACCAGCCAGGAACAAAAGAACTCTGGCTGACCAAGTTCACAGACAACTGCAAGCTGGGAGATATCACTAACTCCACAACTGATGCAGACGTCCTACAGAAAGGCCTCACTGAGATCACTGACAGGTGTGGAAACCATGTCCTGAAGCTTAAGACCACAAAATGCATCATCAGCCCCTTTGGTAAAATCTCAGTTCCCACTAAGTACCACATCGATGGGAACCCACTGAACACTTTAGGCATTATAAGAGATCTGGGGACACAGGCTGAAAGCAACCTCTCCTTTAACCACCATATTGCCACTGTGGTCAGGAAATTCTTCTATGTGGCACATCTCATTACCAAGGAAGAAGGAGGTTATCGTTTCTGTGTACTCTTCCCTCATTAGACCAATCATCAAGTATAATGGCCCATTTGGCATATACCTCACTAGATATCTGCAATAGCTGGAAAGGCCACAGAAGTACCTCACAATGAGGATCCTAGGCATTAAGCACTTGTCCTACACAGACATGTCCTACACAGAAAAACTCAAAAGACTTCAGCTATTCTCTGTCTCATATCACCTACTTAGAGGCGATCTCTGCTTGACTTGCAAAGCCATGTCTGACCCAGCTCTTTTGCAAATGCTACATCTAAAGACATCACAATCTCTCTGCACCACACACTGCAGGGACCTTGACCTCATTACCACAATCAACACAACATGGTGGCAGGACAAATTCCTCACCCAGAGACTGCACATACCCTGGAATAGACTTCCCATACATGTCAAGCAAAGCACCTAGATAACCCTGTTCCAGAGAGATCTTGATAAGTGGATAGGTAATAGAAAGTTCACCCGAGGGATAACTCCAGTGACTCTATTTGATGGGGTCACTGGGAACTAACGTTGGTTGGCACAATGGCAGGGCACTTCTATAGGCTAGGCTTGCAATGTCTCCAGGGCCATTAGCTTAGTATACACCTATGAACCTATAAGGGTAGTGACACTGGCATAACTGATACAGTAGGATAGTGGGTGGGTAACATCAAAATACTTCTTCCTACAAACATAGAGTTACACACACACTTATACACCCACACACACATTTGCCAGATCTGAGAGTCAATCGCCTCCCTATCTAGTTATTTGTGCTAGAGTGTTACGCAGTTATCACACATGCTACACAGCTTACTGGGCTGACAACTGGCCATAGGTGCTGATAAGGGGAATGACATCAGTAGGAGTGATAAAGTGGGGCACTGGGAAGTGTTGTATGTGTGAATGGCCTAAAACTGTTTCACCTACAAACAAACATACACACCCTCATTCTCACATACACAACTGTCACACACACACAGTTGCCAGTATTGAGATTAAAACCCCTACCTATCTAGCTATTTCCACTATAGTGTTACACAGTTATTGCACATGCTACAGAGCTTATAGGGGTGATCAGTGTCCAATGGTTCTTCTAAGGTGAATGAAAGCAGCAGATCTTGTGAAGTAGGGCAATGTGAAGTGTACTGAGTGGGAAGAGTCTCCTAATACTTGGACCTTTGGAGACACACACACACACAAACACACACACACACACACACACACACACACACACACACACACACACACACACACACACACAGGCAGGTGATGTGACATTATAAACTCAACCTCAGTACTGTTACACAATGGGGTTCACCTTTTATGCTTGCATGTGTGACTGCTTATAACTTGTATGCCACTGTCTACAGCAAGACATCACTGTATGCCATTCAGGGTATCCATGTGTGACTCACTCTGTCTGTGTCCCCCTGTTTCTCTCTCTCTCTCTCTCTCTCTGTATCACTGTCTGTCTCTCAGTTCCCCACATCTATGTGTGTGTGTACTTGACATATGCTATCTGTTGCCCATATATGTGTGTGTGTGTGTGTGTGTGTGTGTGTGTGTGTGTGTGTGTGTGTGTGTGTGTGTGTGTTTCAAGCAACAGATGCAGATATATCACATATGGGTCACCCACCACTAGCTGAGGTTAATCCTGTCTGATGTGTGTGTATGGGGACAGTTGAGATGTACATAGCTGTCTGTATGCATGGACATATATATGCAATACACTCATATATTCCAATGTGGGTTCCAACATGTCCTGTGATTCTCTAAGTGTAGGAGCATGCCCAGTGTGACCTTCTATAGTTAGGGTGGGACTCCATTCCAGAGATAGGTGTACTCCAGTCCAGGGTTTTGTGTGCTACAGACATAGCTCTCAAGTGCACACAGGACTTTCCTCAGGGTACTTGTTTTGTTTAGCAGACATTTTCTGAGATATCTGTAGTCTGAAACTGTAATGTATTGGCACTACCTAGTGCCAGACATCCTCAGATCATCACAGTGCTTTACCAAAGGAATAGTAGTTGTATGATGCATAGATCAATATTATGAGGGCAGCAACATAAATTGTTGCCCAAGGCCATCTGTGAGGTACAGCTACAGCCAGTGTAGTACTGACACACAGCTGTGTCAATAGTCCAGCAACCTGGTGATATAATGGCTGGGGATCTCCTGCTTGTGTGGTATCTTTCAATCCTGAGATATCATATCCTTCTGTGTGCATACCTCTGACCTGTAAATTTTTTGGCAGGTTGTCTTGGCTAGAGATTTCATTCTTTCTACATAAACTTGTGTTTTTATGGTGGGGTTAGTTACATATACTTGAAGTGTGATGTAACAAAATAATACAGACATTTTTGTTTCAGAATACATAACCTTCAGACAATTCCCGCTGCTGCAAACCCCTCACTCCACCAACTTTCTCAGTATGTAAGGATGATATTTACAACACATGCCTATCATTGTGCCTTTGTTCCAATTATCTTTCTGCCTTGTCCAGACATCTTGCTGTCACAGGTTGGGAGTTATGGGTCTGGGTACAGAGTGCATTCAACTGTGCAGGCATGTCCATTATTTGTAAAAGCAAACATAAGAAAAAGGATTATTGAGAATGACCACTGGTAACAGTACCACACAGCACTTATATTCACAAATGCCTTGGCACCTCTGCTATACATCCTTCAAGATGTCAGTAATATGTGTAGCATATTCCATATAGCACTGTGACTTCCAGGTATGTCAATGGCAGAGCAGTGAGTGTCACTGACATGCATAACAGTTGGCACTGCAGTTATCTGCAAATGGCCCTGTCAAAGGCAGCACTGTATCTAGGACAGTGCAAGACGACTGCCAGGAGAACATGCTGGCCAGATCCAGACAGCATTAACCACACATATACATAGCTCATTGACACCTGCATATTGTGGACAGGCAACATGTGTTTGTGTATTGGCACAGCCTGCCAATGTGTGCTATGCCACTATTTACATGCAAACATATATGTTACTGCATTTGTGTGGGAATATGGGGAGGCACACCTGTTCACTGTACACATTTGCATGGACTATGCTGGTATTTTCTTTACATTTTGGTTCCATTTACCATACTATTGTGCCCTGTCTTGTGGACTGGAGGCATGTTAGTAAAGAGTTGAGGTCAGATTGCATGGGCATACATTTGAGTTTCAGACTTCCTACCCTTCATAGCCTTACTGGAACTGCGGGTCTGCTGTGCTATTACTGTGTGAGCCTGTAGGGGTTAATTCAACATTCCCACCATTTCTATGCCTTTACCAGACATTTCTCTGTGGTTTTCTACAGCTGACATGCTGTGTGGGTGTGAGGGGTGGTTATGGGACTCCCTCCCTGACATCCATGCCTGTCACCTATGCCCCCACTTAGTTGTCCCCACACCTATACTGCAGTGGCATTGGCCACCTTGGGTACTACTGGATTGTGAGTGGAGGTCAGTTTTGACCAGACATTTCCTGGTGGCCAACATAGCTTTCAGCTGTGTGCTGCTATCCCAGTAGGTCGCTCCATTCCCTTGCATGCATGCAGCATTACTATAGATATTCTAGCAGAACATTCTATTCCATTAATTTATTGTTAAGAAGACTGACTTACCTTGTCAGCAGTTACGAGGACAGTGCTTGAGGGCCGCCTATGTTGGATGCACAGTACACTGCCTATACATGTTAAGTTACAGGTAATGTGATGTGTGTGTCATCCATTTTACTGTGTGCAAGTTAGAGAGAGGTGTCAGTCCCTGGGGTCCCTACAGTGTCAGTGTGTGTGCTTTGTGTTGCCTCTTTGCCAAGGCCTGAGCATATTGGGCATGCCTCCATCTGCCTATGGGAGCAGGCTCAGGGGCCTCCTCCTGTTAGCCCTGCTGTGCTTGTGGGGACTTTGGCAATGGTGGTGGGCTGTGTGGCCCTTCTCTGTGCTGTTCCTGCTGCAGCTGTTTCTGCAGGATCATAGTTTATAGCATGGCACATACTATGAACATGTGTGCACATGTGGCTGGAGAGTACTGCAAGGCTCCACCAGATATGTCAAGGTAGTGGAACCATGACTTGAGCATCCCAAACACATGCTCTATAATGATCTTGGTTTGTGTGTGTGCCTCATTATGGCGTTCTTGTGTGGGTGTGTGTGCATTTCTGATGGATGTCATCATCCACGGCTCCAGTGCACAGCCAGCATCCCACACCAGATGGCCATACGGGATGCCCCACTAGCAAATGCCTGGTACAGCTGTGAAGAATGCCAGATGTGGGAGTCAAGATAGCTTCCAGGGCTGCCAGCACACACATTCATAATAATGCCCTGAGCATTGCACATGACCTGGGAGTTAATGAGGGGAAGCCCTTGCAGTTTATGTAGACCCTACCCTGTTCACCGGGTAGAGCTTTGATGCAGATGTGCATGCAATCTATGGCACCCAGTACCTCTGGGTATTCTGCTACACTGTGGAAGAGACACATATTGCTGGTTCTCTCCTCACGGGTGTTGGGGAAGTAAATGTGCTCACCAGTATGTGGTAGCATAGCATCCAGGAACTGGTGGAGTACCCTGGATGCAGACGCCTGTGAGACCCCCATCATGCAAAAAACTCCCTTACCAGCCTCAGTAAGAAGCTGAGATCTCTCATAAAATCCTCCAAAGCTAGTTATGAAAATAAAATTGCCAAAGATTCCAAAGACAACAACAAGGCATTCTATAGCTATGTCAAGAATCTAAATGTCAATGCTTAGATCTGCTCTGAGCTACAATAGAATGGCAATAAATATACTGATCTCAAGGAATTGCCAATATCCTGGCAGATCGATTCAGTGCAAACTTCACCCCCCCAACCCCTAAAAGGCCCATCTCCATACCAAAATATTGACAAATTCTGGTAATAATGGCCACACAGGTAAAAAACACACTCTCCAAAGCTAAGAATACAGCAATCATGGGACCAGATGACATCCCAGGCTGTGTACTACATGAACTACAAAATGAACTGGCACCTCACCTAAGTGTCATGTTTAATCATAGCCTCACCTCAGACTTCGTGCCCACTGAGTGGCACACAGCTACAGTTATCCCACTCCACAAGGGGGGATCCATCTTGGATTCCGGGAACTACCGCCCCATTAATCTGACAAGCCTGATCTGCAAGGCCATGGAATGTATTATCATGGAACTTATAAACAAAGACATTGGCAACCTTCAAACACTGGACCCCAAGCAGTTTGGGTTCATGAAGGGCTGATCTTGTCTCCTGAACCTGATTGACTTCTTTGAATCAGTCTCCAGAGCCGTGGACAAGGGTATGGTGGTCCACATAGCCTATCTGGACCTAGCCAAGGCCTTCAACACCATCCCCCACTCTGGAATCATAGATAAACTTACTAAGCTGGGCATTAATCCCTACATCACTTGATAGGTTGCCAACTGGTTGACTTACAAAACCCACACTGTAAAAGTAGCCGACTCTAAATCCAGCTCTAGACAAGTGACAAGTGGAGTACCTCAGGGTTCAGTCCTGTGACCACTCTTGTTTGGCATCTACTTCTCTGAAGTACAGGCCACCACTAAGGGACTCTAGCTGACAAAGTTCGCAGATGACTGCAAACTGGGAGCCATTACTGAATCCCCAAATGATGTGGATATTCTACAAAAGGGCCTTACAGAAACAGATGCTTGATGCCAGAGCCATGGGCTCAAGCTCAATGCCAAGAAATGTATAGTTATCCCCTTTGGGAAAAAACACGCACCCGTAAATTACCATATAGGTGGCAGTACACTAAACACTGCAAGTGTGATAAGAGACTTAGGGACACAGGTTGTCAGTGGTCTCACCTTCGATAACCACATCACCACAACAGTCAGGAAATCCTTCCATGTGGCACACCTCATCACTAATGGCTTTTCATCCAGAAGAAAGGAGGTCATTGTCCCACTGTACTCATCCCTCATTAGACCCTTTATAGAATACAATGCCTTGTTTGGTATGTACCTCTCAAGACATCTGAAACAACGGGAAAAGCTGCAGAAATTCCTCACTAAAAGAATCACAGGCCTAAAGCAGATGCCCTATGCTGACCATTTAAAAAAACTCCACCTATACTCTGTTGCATATTGTCTACTCAGAGGTGATCTCTGCTTAACATACAAGGCCATGTCAAACCCAGAGCTGTTGGACATGCTACACTTATAGAAATCTCAATTCCTCAGAGACACATGCTCCAGGGATCTAAAGCTTGTCATCACAATGAACAAAACATGCTGGAGGGATAGGTTACTGACCCAGAGATTCCCCAGACTCTGGAATAGACTTCCCATACATGTCAAGCAGAGCACCTCTTTGGCCCTCTTCAAAAGGAACCTTGATGATTGGATGGGAGATAGGAAATTCACCCCAGGGATAATGTCAGTTGCCCTGCTAGACAGGGGTCCAGGGAAGTAAATACTAATGGAAGAAATAGCCAGGGAGTTTTTATGGCTAGGCTTGTATAGACCCTTGGGCTGATATCCTAGTACCAACCTATGAACCTATGAACCTATGTCCCCAGTAGGTCTTTGGAAAGTACATGTAGCTATAATTCTTAAGGCTACACATACCTTGGTATCCACTGGGATGGGTTGCCCTTGTTGGTTCTAGCTCTGAGTTGAGGCCGGCACAGCTCAGTGAGCTGCTGAATTATGTCTCTGTCCACCCTGTAGCGCTCTACTATCTCCAGATCATATAGCCCCTGGTAGGTTTCCCTGGGTCTGAACACTCTTCTCCTCTTCCTTGATCTGTGGTGGTTTTTCAGCATTATCCTCCTCTCTGTCCTCAGCCTCTAGCACATACAAATGGATCAAAGCAATGGCAGCCCCTAACATTTCTCTAGTTGAAATTCCCCCACATGTATACACTAATGGTGCAGAGTCTGTGGGAAAAACAGATTGTAAGGTGTTTCCATACCTTATACTGTTGTGGTACAGATGCTGCCTGTATGATTGGCTGACTATGATACATTCCAGCTGCCACCTATATTGCTCATGGCTTTGATTTGGCCACTGTGAGTATTAGAGGCATTACTGGTAATTTGTGCATGATTGCCTTTATTCTGCTGTTGGCCTTTTTTTAATTATTATTTACTTACATCTCCTCCCATTTTCAGCTATGCAGCCACCTGCCAGCTGTATTATTGTGTGCTTTGTCTGGCCCATTGTGAGTTGCAAGAGTCCCATATTAGTGATTTCTACTTCATTTCTCCTTTATTGTGCTGTTGCCCTTTTTTTTTTTTTTTTACATCTTCTCCCATTTTCAGCTAAGCAGCCACCTGCCACCTGCCAGGTGTATTATTGAGTACTTTCAATGGCCCATTGTGTGTTGCAGTATCCCATATTGCTGTTTGTACTGCATTTCCCTTGTTCTGCTATTTCCTTTTTCTTTTCCTATATCCTTCCTATTTAAGCCCCAGCGCACCACCCAGACCCATTTAGCTAGTGTAAACAGCAAGAAATGGCACTCCCCTGGGTGTGAACATGCTCCTCAATTCATGGAATAAGTGTATACATTTTCAGACATACCTCCTTGCTTAGCTGTGCTTAGCTAAGCACAAACCCAGCCAATGGAGCTCCAATGTGCTTACAGCAAGCATGACACACCCCCTTTTCATGTTAGTTGCTCCTCCTGTGTACACGGTGGTGTTAGAGCACCTACATGGTTAGGTGCAGTGTCACACTTAGAAGAATTTTGTGATTCAGTATAAGTCCCCTCATTAACATACCCCATTGCTTTACTCCATAGTTACTGCGCTATACAAGAGCCTTCCCCCTTAGCAACCAGTTTTCCCTGCCATTGTTTTGATTCTGCCTGCCATTGACTATAAAAGCAATATGCAGTTTCCCCCTAAAATGGACTTTTTATATTCATTTTTTTTTCCCACCATCCCGTTTGCGTGGCGCTTCCCTATGCTTAAAACAGCTAAGATCGGCTGAAAAGTAATAAACTTTTATTTTTTAAAAATTTAAACAGTTTAACATGGCATGCGTACAGGTTAGGGTCCATGCTTTTATTGAACCTGTCATGGTTCCGTTTTCATTTTTGCAGAAATTTATTCAGTTAGTAGCTGAATACATTTCTGCAGCTTACACTGTTCCTGCACAGCTACCTACCTACTTCCTGGATTGCTATTTTACCTCATTTGCATGGTTTTCAGCAGCAAATGAGGTAATTAGCATCCCACATGGGTTTCCATGCAGGAACAATGTCAGCTTGCTCGTGCATATCAATACGGCACACTCCTGGATCGCTCGGCGGCCATATTCTGTGCAGGAGCGGCTACACTGCTCCTGCATAAACATTTTAGATTTGTGAATCCGGCAAACTGTAATTACTGGGTTTAGAATTTCAATGATCATTTTTTTCCTGGACTACTGTTTTTGATTTTCTTGCATATATTTTTTGAACTGCTGTTAATGGGTGAGCCCATGTGATATAAATTTCATCATTCTCTACAGTGCTTTGTGGTTCATGTTTCCAGTGCTTCTTAACTACTTCAGTATTGTAGTGTTTGCACAATCCCCAGTGCAACAGTCCTGCCACATTATTGTGACTTTCGGTACATAGGCTGTCTGCTATGAGTGTCTCACACTCACCAAGAACATATGCTACTGCTTCCAGTTCTTTTTTTATACCATGTACATTTATCTATTTTTCCCACATGTTCAGTGGACCTTGTATTCTAATGTTTAAATAGTCCACTATCCTAGGCTGCTATTATTAACATTTTATCTTTTGATTTCAGTTCATCTCTCCTTAACCATTCTTGTATCCAATTCTGATTGACACTACATTGTTCCAGGAGAACTCTGTACTTGCCATAATATCTATGCCTTTTCCACATTTCTTTCCTTCTCATGGAATCCTTCTACCTTATATTCTTTCTTTTGTTTTTTGGCACATTCAGTTGCTGTTTAATTTTATTTTACTTCTGTTTTGATTTCATTCCTGCTTGATACTGATATGATTCTGCTACAAGTTTTCTTAGATTTCTTCTCCTCCTCATCATGTGAAGTATTGCTTACTGGGTTTTATTAGCATTTGTTCATATTTTATTATCGATCCTTCACCAATTCCCAAATATATACTAGCTTCTGCTAACATTTCTTTATATCACATTCTTGTCCTAGAGTGATATTTTCTTAGTGCTGCACCTTTCTTGGTTTAAACATTGCTTTTGCACATTTATCAAGACCAAGTAACATTCTTATATCACCTGAGAAAAGTTTAACCACTTGAAGCTGTGCTTTCAACTCTTATCTGATGTACTATTCAGTTTTAAGTCATCCACAAAAAGTAGATGAGAAGTCATTAAACAAGGTTGCTTTCTTGTAGCCAAATTACAAGCATGGACTAATCCATTAAATAAGCAGCTTAATGAGTTAAAGCAGCAGTGACAAAGAATCTCACTGGGATATTCCCCTTTGAATTTTTATCCCTAGGATAAAAATTTGTCCTTTGTCATGGCTTAGCTGCAAAGTGGTTTGCCAATGTGTCATGGATGCTATAATAATATTGATCAGTGTAGGATGTCTCTTATAAATATGTAAGCATTCCTTTATCCATGAATGTGGGATGCTGTAAAACGCTTTTTTGTAATATTTAGATTCTTTCCCCTTTTACAGTTCTCTATTATGGTTTTAGTTAGCAACAAATGATTTGTTCCATATGACCTTCTCTTGTAACTCTTTTATTATGTTGTCATAACTGAGTTTTTTTTTCCTAAATGACTATTAATTATGTCAGTATCAGTTCTAGTTTATAGTCTGCATATTGTTGGAAGGCAAGTAATTGGCCTATAATTTTTAGGATGACTTGCAGGTTTACTCTTAAAGAGGAGTGTACATTTTCCTCTTGCTAAACAGGTTGCTGTCTGCTCATTATGCACATGTAAGTAATTCTTACTCAGGGCTAAATCTAGAAGCTTGTCTTAATTTTGTTTCAGTTTCTCTGGCCATTACTTCATCCCATTTCATTTCCTCTACAATAAAGATCCTTACCATTTATTTTAATGTTTCTATAAATTCAGCATCTTTATTATGTTTGACAGGTTCTTCTTAAATGTTTTTCCAAACTGTATCTATTTTTCTTTTCATTTTTTTTTTTGCTGTTTCTATTCCCTTTACTTTGTTTCTAAATTATTTTTAAAATGTTTGGAGGTTATCAGGGAATTATTTATTTTTTTTTACTTTTCCTTTATATTTCACTACAGACAATTTTTTCTGCATGTGCTGATATTTTTATTTTATTATTTACAACAGAGTATGATAGGTCCTGGTCTGTTTTTGATACTGTGTGTTATTTTTACCAAATATCTCTTTCTAAGTATTTTTGATTATCTGTTCTCACTTCTGTATTCTTCTAATAGTGATACTTCCTTAATTATTTTATAGTTTTCTCTGTTTGATGCTTCCATGGTGGCATTTTGCTTCTTCCATTCCTTTCCCTAATTGCTCTATTTTTTTTTTTTTTTTTTGGTAAGACGTAACCTGTTATTTATTTAGCTGTACAGTACTATATCCTGTTTGATTCTGTTGTATCACAGGAATTTATCTTAATAGTCCTAATTATTGTGCTCATCTGTTTTACCAACATTCTAACATTTTGGTTCTTATTTGCTTACTGTAATCTATTTCTTTCATCAGTATTAACATTTCTATCAAGTTCTATTAAATGTACGTATTTATTTGTCTTTGTTGACCAGGAAAACCCATTTTCAGAGGAGGCCGGGGAGAAAAGCTCCACATTTACTTTACACATTATATACATTTATAATTGCAGGGTAAAATACCTATGGATGAGTTTATTTACAAGAATTTTAAATATGTTTAAATATTTATTACATGAGCATTTTTAACAAGAACTTTATTTATTAAATTATCACTTATGACATAGGTAATCATGCATTTATATAAATGAAAACAAACTATATTGACATAATCCCAGCTGCAAGCATTTTACATCACAAACCATATTTACATAATCCTAGTTGCAAACATTATACATCACTTATAATCTAAAATAAGAATGGAACCAAGATAAACACCACTAATAAATAAAACAGACCCTGGTAAAGAGGTCCAAGTACGAGAACACAGCCCAAAAAAGCAACAGTAGTTATATTGCTGTTTCTACTGGTGCTGGTACTTTTTTGTGGTGTGTTCTTGGACTTGGACCTCTTTACCAGGGTCTGTTTCGTTTATCAGTTATGATCTACCCAATCATTGTCAGTCAAACATTATGTAGCTCATTCAAGTCCTACCTTCTTTTAAGCCTCATTCCTCCCCTGTATATATTGTGCTCAGAATTCACATTTTTCCTATGTAATTTGCTCCTACCTTTTTTTTAAAGATCCCAACTTCAGCTGTTTTATCACCGTTACTATATTCCGTACTTCTAATACAGTTGGTTTAGACTTTGATTTCCATTTTCTAGTAATTGCTTTTTTGGCAGCCACTATAATTAGACTCAGCAAGGCCTTATTATGTCTAAACAATTCTGATTCTGTATCATAGTTCAGAAAAATCGTCTCCCTAGTTACACCAATTGTTTCAGTTTTTTATGTTGTGTTGATATTTGTAAGAATAGGGGAAGCATATAACAGAGAAGGAAGGAGGTATGTTGTTGTCAAAGTAATCATTGCTTGATCTATCAGGTAGGTGGGGATTTCATTCCAGTTTTCACACATAATGAGAGCAGAGAGAGTCTTTAGCAGTGTTCACCGTCATACTGATACATAGTAAAAGTTTATTGCTAGAGTGAAGGTCTCTAGTCAGTAAATAGTACACTAGAGTGTTGTGTAATGCTGGGTATTTGTCTGGAGAGTACAATAGGTTGTGAGCAATGATTAGTTGTATGTCAACTGGTTTGGGAGTTCAAGCCAGTTTAATTGTTTCAATGCAAGACTAAACTAGCATCCTGCTACTAGAAAATAACTAAATTTGCAATTAATAGTCTGTTTAATAAGGCTATTTTGTTGCAAATTTAGCTATTTTCTAGTAGCAGGAGGCTAGTTTAGTTTTATATGTAGTGCTGATATTTGTAAGAATAGGGGAAGCATATAACAGAGAAGGAAGGAGGTATATTATTGTCAAAATAATCCTTGCTTGATCTGTCAGGTTTTGTTTGGCCCTATAGAGAAAATTGTCTTGATGGAATGAAGTATGTGGTGATTAAATCTGATGTTGTCATCTGTTTAGGAGCGGCCTTAGGTCAACTGGTGCCCTAGGCAAAAGGGCTTCATGGCACCCCCCCACACACCACCTGGTGCCCCTATCCTGGTCTACCCACACCAAATAAATACTGGAAAAGTGCCCCTACTAGAGTGGTGCCCTAGACGGTCGCCTAGTTGGCCTATGCCTAAGTTTATGACTTTAAATAGTTAGTCTGCCTGTGTTATTACTTGAGGTAATATGAAATGTGAATTTCTGGTTAAGGTGTTGTTTTGGAGTAAATAGCATATATTTGTTTTATTTTGCATTAAGCAGCAAGTAAGAATTTTTTATTCATATTTCAAAGTCAGTGAAAGATTTCTGTGTGATCTCCTGTAATTTTGTTATGGATGGGACAGACCAGATAAGGGTTGAATCATCTACATATTGTACGAGAATGACAAGGACTGTAGTGGTATAAAGTTTATTTATCAAAATATTAAATAAAAGGGATGAATATTGACTCTTAGGGAACACCAACAGAGATAGCTTGAAATGCTGAAAGGTTTTGTTGCCATTTAGTGGCCTGCTGACAATTGCATAAATAACTGAGAAACCAGGAGAAGGAAGGGTAAATGAGACCTAGTGTTGCAAGTTCAGAAAGGAGCTTTTGGTGAGACATTGTGTCAAATGCTTCGGAAAGATCAAAGAAAAGTGAGGAAATAAGGTTGCCCTCATTTCTGCACTGAATTACTATGTTGTTGAAGTTGAGGACGGCAGTTGTAGTATTCTGGTTGATCCAAAAACCATGCTGGGTGTTAGAGAAGAGGTTATGTTTGGTTATATGTTTCATAAGCTGAGGGTGGATAAATTTCTCAAGGATTAAGAGAAGGGTGATAGGATGGCAATAGATATGTAGTTTGTTAGCACTGCTGAAGTACTTCCCTTCACAATGGATTTTTTTTCCAGATGGATAGCACATAGTTTTCAGTTATTCATCAATTGATCAGAATGGAGAAAGGGAAAGTTATTGCTTCGGGTCCCTATTAGATCGATGAAAAATCAAAATCTCTAACGGCTTAGAAGTTGAAAATATCATTCTTCGTAATCGCTGTTGTGAGATTGTAGTACAGTGAAGATCAGACAATTTGTCCTTTCCTCACTGCAGTGTGATCTTTGAGTTGGAATATATATTTAGTGGGAGGTGTGGGGTGCAGCCCCCCACAACAGCAATTTAGATTTCCTGCATTTCCGCTCATATGAGCTTTCGAGATTTTGAAGTTTCATTTATATAATATAGACCCATTGCTTCTGCACCTATTTTAAGGAACTCAGTGGGAAGGTTATCAACAGCTGAGACTGTTGCTTTTAATTTGACTGGTAATGTTTTTATGGTTGATGTTGGGACAGGTTGAAAACTAAAAGACAAAGTGTTGCTTTTGAGAATATATGGAAGTTGGAGCGATGAAGTGAGGTGGTCTTTGATTAGTGATAGAACTGACTGGATAAAATGAGTATTGAACTGAGTGACAATGGACTTTTGTTGGAAGCAGAAGGACAGGATGTAATGGTATGGCCAGGGTGTAATAGTTTGTTTAGAGAGGACCAAAAATGCATGGGATAAGATTGTTTTGTTGAAAACTACTGTAGTATGATTTCTTATTAGATTTAACAAAGATCTTGGTACAGATTCTGAGATATCTAAAATTTTGGTAGGCATGTTGTGTTTTATTCTTATACCATTCTTTCCATGCTTTATCTCTTTGTAACACAAGCACTTTGATCTCTTTTGTAAGCCATGGTGCTGTGTTAATTTTTATCCTTCTTGTCCTAACAGGTGCTAAATCATTTATTGTCTTTCGGAAGGTATAACTGAAGTAAATAACTGTTTTGTCTAGGGGCATTACTCATAATACATTCCAATTGTATTAGGACAGTGCTGCAATGAATGTGGCTTTGTCAAATTTAGTTAAATTGCATACTTTTTTTATAGATTATTTGTTTGGGTAAACCATGTCATTGTATGATTACATAGGTTGGGAGGTAGGCAACCACAGGATTCTATATTATGAGGTATGTTTGTCAATATCTAATCTAGTGTGGAATTCCTGTTAGTGCTTTTGTTGATTCTGTTGGTGGAGCTTATTAGTTGGGTGAAACCAAATAGGTGAGTAGATTCCCTGGGGGTGCTACTATTTATGGATTACCAGTCTATTGTTAGGTCACCCAAGATGAAGGCTTCCTGGGGGATGTTGTCAGATACCCAGTGTAGGATATTTTCAGCTGTGGTAATGTTGTTGCCTGGTAGGATGCATACTGCTGAGATACATATAGATTTATTTTGGTTTATTTTGAGATATGCAATCTGAAATTCAGCATTATTAAATTGAGGATATTTAGATGGACTGGAGTTATTTCTAAGACACTTTTTGTAAATTATATCGGTACTACCTGTTCTTTTACATTTTCTGTCCATTATGAGTATGTTAAAACCAGGAGGAATAATTTCATTGTCAGCTATTTCTCGTTTTAGTCAGATTTTAGTGGCGATTAGAATGTCTGAAGAGTAAAAATCCAGACATGCATGGGCATCATAAATTTTGTTGCAGATACTTCTTCAGTTAATGTTGAAAAGAATGAGGATAGATTCATTACCTGATGGGAAAATTATGTTGGGAACAATGGAAAGAAATGGGTTGGCTATGTTGGGTAGTTAATGTGTAGCTCTGAGGTTACAGGGAATATCTGTACTAAGTTTCAGGATGGCGGTGGGGCGAGTAGAGGTATGGAACCATTTGCATTTTACCTGACTTTAAGTACTGATGGAAAAATGCTGCTCTTAACTTAAATATATCTATAAGAGAATAGATCTGAGCATGTGTATTGGTAGATAATTAGTGAAAGACAGGGAGAGTAAGAGGATTTTGTGGTGTGTGTGTGTGTGTGTGTGTCTGTGTGTGTGTGTGTGTGTGTGTGTGTGTGTGTGTGTGTGTGTGTGTGTGTGTGTGTGTGTGTGTGTGTGTGTGTGTGTGTGTGTGTTTGTGTGTGTGTGTGTGTGTGTGTGTGTGTGTGTGTGTGTGTGTGTGTGTGTGATGGAGTTGGGATATGATGTGGAAATATTATGGTAGTTAGCTTCTTCCCTTGCTGTGTAATTTCAAAGAACTTTTTGTACTGTTTGCCTACAGACAACTCCAGACCATCACCATGTAGCAAGTTTTCAGATGACTCCTGCTCCATCTGTCACTGTACAAAACAGTAGCAATTGACTTACTCTCAATGTGAATTGAGATGGTGTGAGTTTAAGTGGTGGATAGAAGGAGGTGGATGTTTGGTAAGAAGATGGCTGTGTGGTATATTAATAAAAGGAGTGTTATGAGAAATGGAGAGAAAGAGGTGTGGTAAGGGGTGTGGGGGCATTTGCAGGGTTGTATATAGATAGTTAATATAGTGGAGAGTATTAGGTTGTGTGCAGAAAGCTGTATGGCATTATGAGTGTGTTGGCAGGAGGGAGATGAAGAACTGAGTAATGTATATATATATATATATATATATATATATATATATATATATATATATATTGGATTATATTCCATTACAAGTATGACCATCAACAAGTACTGCAGGAAGCCAGAAAACCTTCTACTAAGAAATTGTATACAGGTAAGTATAAAATATTTTCTAGTTGTTGCCAGTCAAGGGACCAGGATCATTGGCATGCCCAGGTGCCTATTATTCTTGATTATTTGTGTAAGCAACTGTCCAGTTGTTTGTTGGACTCTTTGTCAAGGTACATTTGTCAGCCATTTCTGCTTGTTTGTTCTTAGATCCCACCCTTTTTAACAATGCCCAAGTAAAACAGTTTTTGAAAGTGGTCTTAAGTATCCACCCATCAAGGAAACAGGTTGCTCCTCCTTGGGATCTCATGTTTGTGCTTGAAAATATTACTCAGTCTACATTTGAACCAGCACATGAAGCTGAATTGAGATTCTTATCATGGAAAATGATATTACTTATTCCCCTGACATCTGTAAGGTAAGTATCTGAGGTTCAAGCACTTATGGTGAGTCAGTCCTACCTCATTCTTTACAAAGACAGAACAAATGCTACCTTTATGCCTGAAGCCATCTCAGAGTTCACTTATAGCCAGACTTCATCTCCAAGTTTTCTTTCCTGAATTACGGAATAAGAGAGAGAGGATTTTTCACTGTTTGCATGTTTACAGGCAATTCAGATACTACCTAGGAGAAACCTGACCTTTTAGGAAAAGAACCTAGCTGTTCATCTCCTATGAAGTTAAGAGAAAAGGACAAGTGGTGTTAAAGTTGACTATTTCTAGTTGGTTGTCTCATGTCAGTATGTTCCTTTGTTTTGAACTGCATTTCTTCTTACTTTTTGTCTATGGCCAGTTTTAGTCAGCTTTAGTCAGTCTCTTTCCCTCTATGTATCTTAGTTTAAAGTTAGTTAGTTATTTTAAAGGACACATACCATTTCTGCAAAGATTTAAAGACCATTGCTCCTTCTCTGCCAAGGCAGAGACTAATATTTATGTACAATCGGTTTCTTTACTAGGCCAGCCAGTTATTGTGCTCATTAATTATGTCTTCCCTCAATGTGCTGTTTTACATACCTCAGAGTCCAGGAAAACAATAGTTACACCTCTTAGTAGAGGCTTTATCAGTGATTTAAAACAGCATCTTACTCAGAATTTAATTTAAATAATTGAAACGTTTAATCATATAACTGTTCAAATTAATCAAAACAATCATGTTAAAAATATTTATTCTGCATAAATGTGTGGCTTGTGGTCATACTATATACTAAATGGGAATATTCTCACAGATTTAAAAACCAAATGCTGTATCAAAAAAGTCTACCAAATAATTCACACCGTTGAGAAGAAAAAAAAACTTTATATAACACGCAAAGCTTTCAGATTACACACCCTTCCTCAATGCTTAATAAAATTTATTAAGCATTGAGGAAGGGTGTGTAACCTGAAAGCTTTGCGTGTTATATAAAGGTTTTTTTCTTCTCAACGGTGTGAATTTTTTAATATTCTCACAGAAGCCATTGCCTATAATTATACTGATCAATCTTGTCATCAAATGGTCATGCCACAGAACAGCACAAATAACACAGTCATGATAAAATTGGTAGTGAGCACAAAGCTGTTGCACAACTGAACCTGAAGTAAGCAACAAATATAATGCACAAACAATTATTGACTATTGGCTTAACAATATCCAAAATGTCTGTTGGATCAGTTGTGCACTGGCCTACTATAAAACATAAAGTAACCAAAATTAAAATAAGTCATTTAAATAAGGGGCAAATCAACAATCCAGAGCTGTTCACTGTGATATAACTGTTCATATAAGGTATATGAACTCTAATCATTTTGGAAGCATCTGTGTCTGCAAAAATACAAACTGCAATGGGATGCTTCAATATATGCTGTTGTAAAGCATTGGTAATTTTACATTTTTTTATTTATTTATTTAGTTAGTTTTTGCAATGCATGTTATAGAGAAGTTAATTATAATTTTATTTATTTTATTTAGCTTGTTTGCCAGGGTAGTAAACTGACAAAACAGACCATATACAGGCACAGCCTTGGTGAAGAAATTCACTAAGAAATAAAACAGATCAAATGCAGAAACGTGGATTAATTATATGCTGCAGAGTCACACAGACAATTGAAACAAGAGGCAAACATTATTAACAGAGTGGAAAACCAAATGTGAATTAATTTTAGAAGTAAGTACAAGAGGTAAGCAACAGGTCAGAAAAGAGGGTAGAAGTAGAAATTATGTAGGTGAGGGGGCAGGTAGGTAATGTGTCTAGCAGAAAAGTACTTCCAATAAGATTTTTGATGAAGGTATATTTTGAGCTGTGCTCTAAAAGAGGCAAAGGAGGAAATTTCTTCTGGTGAGGGATAATGGATTGTCAGGGCTTGGGTGCAACAATGGGGAAAGAGTAGTCAGTACAATGCAGTTGTATTGTTCTGTTCTTGATAGGTAGCTTGCTAAATGTCACCCAACACAAACCAAAAGAATATTTCTCTGAGATGAAACTGTCTTCCAGAGTTATTTGAGTGTTTTCATTCCTTATGAACTTCATCATAATGACAAATGGAAATTGCACCTTTTAGATATACAGACATGAAACTTGATTGGCTACTTCTTCTGCCTGTAACTTCTTTCTTTCAAAACACGTAAAATGAATGCATGCTCACTAAGACCAGGACACACATCAGCCCCTAAATTAATCTGTTATCTAATTTTTAACTAAAAGCAATTCATTTTCCCAGTCCCCCTTTGGAGATTTTTTTAAGTTTCTCAAGAATAAAAAAGCAGATTGTTTTTTAAAATGTTTACATTCACAAGAGTGTTAGAAAAGTGAATTGAGCTTATCTTGTTTTTTTTCATAATGCTTCTCAGATAGACATAAATTCTTTTTGTTGAACGTCTTTGTTTTACCCACATAAAATGCATGACATATATCAACCCACGTTTTGCAATTAAATTTGCCACCATAGTCCATGGGATGAGGGTGATTGTAAACATTTATAGAAACACCTTCCTTAACTCATTACAGCCTAATGACATCTCCAGGCATTTTCCCAGTTATATTCTACTGATGCCTCTAGGTTTAACTTTTGTTTATTCATATTTGCATTAATAATTCCAAAAGTGTGCTACATACAGAATACTAGAAGATCTTAAAGTTTACACAATGATAACTGTTTTGCTCTTTGACCTCTTTCAAGTGCAAATTTAAAGATATTAAATATTGTTTGTATGTTATTTTGTATTTCAATCATTTTATATTTCCCTAAATATCTCAACAACCAAATAACACAGATAGAACTGCTTAGTCTTATATGACAACTCACAGCTGCATGAAGAAAATGTTGCTGGTAGTACCGATGTTGCTTGAATGGCTACTGAGAAATTGTAAGTTGTTTATGCAATGTTACATTACTGATATCGACTGTGGCTATTGTGGCTTACAAGATTCATTTTAAGACCTAGAGTTGAATGAAAGCAGACATTGTTGTCACTTACAATTTTCTAGCAACACTAGTGGTTCTAGTGGCTGAACCAGGTATGAAAATAAGGTACATAAGGGCAGCTGGTGGTGGAATGTAGAAGTCCAGGAAGTCATCAAAAGAAAGGAGGAGTGCAGGAAAAAGTGAGAGATAGAAAATGCGGACTAGACTAGGAAGGAATACTGGCTGGCTAACAAAGAGGCTAAGAACGGAGTTGCAATAGCAAAGAACAGGGCATTGGAGGTTCTCTACCAACTTCTGGAAAGTGACTAAGTAGGCGGCACAAAGAAATATATCAGGTTGCAAGACAAAGACTAGGGTTGCCACCCATCTGAAATTCTTTCAGACTGTACAGAAGTAAGGGACACTGTCCAGAAAATGGAGACTGATTTTTCCAGACAGTGTATTGTCCAGAAAAAATAAAATCTTCACTTGATGAGGGACCGTCACATTTACTTTTTAATTAAAAAAAAAATATACTGTTTTTGTTTTTAAGGGAGTTCTTCTTCAAGAACAATCTGGTCGTGCACACCTGCCACATCACGTCTGTGTGTGCATTGTCGCACAGACATCCTGTTCTTCCTTTCCACCCGCTCCCTTCTTGTGTTGCTGCTGCCATATTAAAACTATATATATATATATATATATATATATATATATATATATATATATATATATATATATATATACAGTTAAATAGGAGGGCACTGGTAAGAAGCATTGCAATAGTGTAAGACTGCCTACATATTAAGCAGCTGGGTACCCACATTATTAAGTTTGATTGTGATGCAATAGATGCCAGTTTTAAGGCTGTTTTATCAGGTACAATCATAGAAAAGAACTCTGTGAATGAGGGCAGATATTTTTCTAGATGATATCACTGTCTCTCTAATAGATGCTCCTCTAAAATTTAAAGTTTATCTTAAATATGGACATACACGTTATTGCAAATTGTGCAAAAATGTTTGACTATAAAGGTACCCATTGCTGTTTTTTTTGTTTAATTATGTCATATTGTTGACATGCTTTTAGCACCATAGAGACCTTCATTTAAATGTGACACTGTTTTAAATAGTGCCATGGTGTAATATATACATGCACTCAGAAGCCTTTGCATTTTTTAATAATTTCCAGCTATTCTTACTCATACATACATATACACTAAGTTCCAAACACAACCAACTAGATAATGCTACTGTATGACACTTTTCTTGCTTAGACTTAAGGTTGCACACTACTTTTACACTATAGTATTGTAACAGGTATGTAATATCACATTGCATTGATATTTATATTTCATAGTTTGTTATATAGTTAGCACACACCTGTTGCATCTAAATATGGCATTTATATTAAGCTCTCTTTCCTGAAAGTACAGAATAGTAAATACTAAACTGGCATAACAGCAATAAAGGTAAATGAAAAATGTAGTGAGGGAGGGAAAAAGGCTACGGCAGGCATAGATACAGAGGTTCCCACTGGTGTACAACAGGGGCATAGCCAGGAGTCCATCAGCTATTGTATGAGTTGTGATTTAAAGAATTTATTGTTGTTAATTTGTCTGAGAGCTAGTGTTAAGAAGTTTGATAATCCGTGGAAAGAAGAGGAGTACAAGTCCCCTGCAGAGCTGTTTGATTACGTTTTAGGAGAGGAGAAGCAGTTTGTTGTTGCAGCAGAATGATCTGCTTGAGGAGTAAAGATAGAGAATTTTGCTTCAGGCGGGGCAATGTTATAAATAAGTTTGTGAGTCATGGCTAGTTATGAAAAGGAGAACTATTTGATATTACACATAGCTGATTATATTCACCTTAAATCAGTATGACTTATTGCCTAGTAGAGCTATGGAAACTATCAATCATTTATTTTACCCTATCATATTTACTCACCACCTATGAATGTCCCCTACATCCTAAACTTCACTACCCTAACAAGGAAACTAATGCTCTATTGCTACCACTGCTTCTTAGCCATGCTAATATAACATCTTCACCCAACTACCTATTTGCAAAGTATCACAGAATATCACATATCAAATATAACATACTAAATTCCAGAAAAAATCAATTTTTATATAACAAAGTCAATAACCCTAGTTATATAGGACTGCTACTCTCATTAAAAGATGGAGATATCCATCCTAACCCAGGTCCAAATAAAACATCTCCCACTCTCCCCAACCAAAATTACTACCCTATTAATTCCCCTAATAAATGATCTAACTCCCTCAAACTAGCCCATCTCAATATACGTAGCATAAACAACAAAGTATCCCAACTCCAAGCCCTAGTAGAACTATATGCCTTTGATATCCTCTGTCTTACCGAAACTTGGCTAAAACCTGCTACCAAAGACAACGAAATCCTTCCACCTGGATATAACATACTAAGACTTGACCGAGCAGCTAAGAAGGGTGGAGGAGTAGCTATTCAATTTAAATCAGGCCTACATCTATCCACCTATAGCTGTCAGTTACCGCTAGATACTAATGCTGAAATTCTCATCGCCAAACTTCATATTAACAATGCTAAATCTATTAGTATCATCTGTATGTATCTTCCTCCTGGCAATAACATTGCCACTATGGAACATATTCTTTGTTGGCTATCCTAACACTTACCCCAAGAAACCATAATCCTGGGAGATATGAACATTGACTGGAATTGCTACTGTAGCAGCCTCGCTACAACCCATATTAACCTATATGGCTTTTCACAAACCATTACATACCCCACCAGGACCAATAAAGTTAGCCAAAAATCAAGTATATTAGACTGGATTCTTATCAACAATCACCCCAATAACTATGACTCAGGAACCCTCCCTGATAATATAAGTGACCACTCACTCACCTATATTATTAGGCACAAAACCTTCACTCCCAACTCAACATCTGTTAAAAATATCAGAACCAAAAAGAACTTTAACTCTGAGCTCTTTGAAAAAGGACTAAGAACTTGTAATTGGTCTCCTTCAAAACATCTCCCTTTAGAAGAAGCCATTAATTACTTTAACTCTAACTTCCTAGCCATTCTTAACCAACATGCACCAACCAGATCTATTAGAGTTAAAACCAAGTCTGCCCCATGGCTTTCTAAATTAACTAAACACAAAATGCACCTTAGAAATAAATATTAGGCAAAATGGAGAATGACTAAAAACCCAGCCGACCACCTATCCTTTAGGCAACTAAGAAATGACACTAAGAAAGCTATACTCTCAGATAAACAAAATTACTACCTACAATTCCAACAACCACATCAAAACAACCCTCATAAATTCTGGACTAGCATTAACCAATTACTTCATCCAGGAAAATTGTCCACTCCTAACCCTCAAAATACTGACCATAATAACCCCATCAATACAGCCAACATATTTAATACCTGTTTTACTAATACAATCCAAACTCTAGCTTCTCAGCTATCACCCAATATCTTTAATCTCCCTTCCTATAACTCTACCCCACCTCCTCCTTTTCATTTGTAACCCATCCCAACTTCATATATTCTGACCCTTTTACAAAAACTTAAACCATGCTCTCCTTCAGCAGACCAACTACCTGCTGACTTTCTACGACTATCAGCCAAAGCTATAGCTTATCCCATTTCTATTCTGATCAATAGGAGTCTCACTGAAGGTCAAATACCCAGCCTATGGAAAGTATTTCATATCATACCTCTTCATAAAGGCGGACAATCCAATGAACTCTCTAATTACCATCCTATTGCCCTTCTTTCATCTCTGGCAAAGATCATGGAGAAATGTGTCCATAAGCAACTACTTGAACACTTAACCCAAAATAACTTACATTCTAGCTGTCAACATGGTTTTAGACCCTCACATAGCACTACCACTGCCCTCCTGTCCTTTACAGATTGTATAAATAAAAAACCGCAACCTTAATTAACTTTCCTCTGCACTCTTCAACGACCTGTCTAAAGCTTTTGACATGGTCAATCACCAGATTCTGGTCAACATACTCAAATCCCTCTGTTTAGATACACCTTCCATAAAATAGTTCCAGTCCTACCTCGATAAAAGACAACAAGCAGTAATCTGGGATAAGACACTTTCTACCCTTCAACCAGTTACCATATGTGTCCCTCAGGGGTCCATACTAGGACCTCTCCTCTTTTCAATTTTCATTAATGACCTTCATCTAGCCATCCCCCACGCCACTTGCATACAATATGCTGACGATTCCACACTTTTATGTTCAGCTAAATCCAAATATGAGCTTCTCTCTCTTACCCAGAACACATTTAACATAGTTGAACAATGGTTTACACAGTGTTGCCTTCTTTTGAACCCTAATAAAACTAAACTCCTCCTCTTTACTCCAACTCATAATTCCGCTCCATTGGGTTTCTCAATTACATCCACCAATGGTACCATTATATCACCAGACCCAACCACCAAACTTCTGGGCATTATCATAGATAACAACCTGAATTTTGACACCCATATCAATAATACAATAAAAAACTGTCAACAAAAACTAGGCTCCCTATATAGGATTATACCTTTACTCTCCCCCACTGCTAGAACAACTATAGCGCACACTCATCTAATCTCTACTCTCCTCTATGCATCACCAATTTTTACTAACCTTTCAAAAAGAACCTTAGCAAACTGGAAACTTCCTATAACAATATTGCTAGGTTTCCTACAGGTAACCCCTACAGAACCCACCATTGCATAAATATAAAACAGCTTGGATGGCTGGAACTATAAAACTTGATTAAACTCCACCAACTAACCATTGCCCATAAAACCCTTTATAAACCGTCCTCTACTCCTAATCTATCCACCCTCATCACACCATATATAAATCTGAAATCCCTATTTTCCTCTCACAAAAACCTTGTACATACCTCTAAACCCAATAACAAGGCTGGAGAATCTCTCTTTTCTAATGCTATTGGAAAAACTTGGAATCTTCTCCTCAGTGATCTTTCCTCTCTCCCCTCTCCCTCACTTTTCAAAAACAAACTGAAACTTTACCTAACAACACACTGGCTGTGCCCCTGTTCTAAACCAGACTAGGCATCTAGCCAACAGATTTACCTAAGTTTCTGCCATTATTGACTACATATGCCCCGGGATTCATGAAGCTTGGCGCAAGGCCGGCAGTAGGCTTGCGCCGACAGTGCAGCATGAAGATGGCGCAGTAGCGCCAAATGCATATTAATGAAGGCGCGCCGCTGCCACAGCCACGTGCATAGGAAAGGAGCGCGAGTGCATATGGTGTGTTGAAGTGCCGCACGGAGGCGTAAAAATGCCAGCTGTCAACGTGCAACCTAAAATGCTTGCATATAACAACTTGCAAGATAGTAATCACATCTGTCAGTGTCCATGGATACTGAAACATATGCAAAGCATGCAAGATAGTTCCTGAGAACACAAAATGAAGAAGCAAACACAAATGCATGGTAAGGAATAACGGGTCCCTATCCCGTGAACAAATGATATGGAAAACCGTGTGCCTGTAGTTCAATGCAGTGTAGATAGCTATACCAAGTGGAAGTGAAACGCATCATATGTTAGCATGCCGCCAATAGGTACGTCCAGCCCAATGGTTAGGGTCACCAGCTGACCCATAGTATGAGGGAGGGTACACAGCTGGGCAGATGTGTCCATAACAAAATACACGATAAATGTACATATCTAGCGACCATATGACCGAATCATATCCCACAAGGCATGTAATAGTCACATATAAAAGGTACGTCCGTATTTCACATACCAAATGTGACAGGAAATAGAATAAGCATGTAAACGAAACAGAAGGAGCATATAAACTGCTACAACAATAAGGCAACATGTAGGCTGAAAGGAACAGTATTATCCGTACCGTTGACTGTGGGTACGTGTTGTCCAGTACATTCGGATATGTGTCCAGAATATATCCCATCCTGGACATAGGAAAAGGTGGCATCCTACCAATGATTTATTACAGTCTGCCAAAATCTGCACATCAGAGGTACAAGCCGAACTTGTCAGGATGTGTCACAGTTGAACGGGTATTACCCGGGTATACCAACCATGTAATGAAAGTTAAGTATGGGTGTGTACCTATGTGCGTGAGGTATAGCATGTGGAAAGCAAACATGGCAGGGTAGTCCACACAACCATACAGGCACCTGACATATGTAGGGTATGCAATGTGTTACTCTGGCCGTGTCATGGGCCAACAAACAAAGCAGTGATGTATGGAGTGTCAGGAATATATGTATGGGGGGGATGGGTAATGGTACAATCCTCCAAGGCGATACTGTGTCTTATGCAGAATAGGTGAACCGGAGGTGTATGAGGGAGCAGCGGGTGAAGCAGAAAGAAATACAAAAGCATGTATAAACATGTGCAATACAACCAGATAGACCATACTGTAGAACACAATCTCACAAACATATGAATATTAAAATGTGCGATACAAATGTATAGACATGTCACCGGCACATACCCACAGATTGGGCCTGATGGAACTGGCCATATCAAATGCAACACACCTGGTGCATAATGGACTACCCAGCATCCCCTCCACAGCACACAACCCACTCCCATACCTGAACGTCCACCAAATCCAGCCATACTTGGCCTACTGGTATGGTGCAGCCACATCTACACATAGTGACCACTGCGCATATGTAGTAGGTAGTGTCACCCTAGACAGTTTCAGGATTGCAAACTATGTTTCCCTTGCATGTAAACCCCCCAGCATATTTTCATAATGCCAGAAGAATGGTCAGTATTTGTCTTGTTCAATTTTTGGGATATCCCTCATGGGATAAGTAACCTGTGTAAATATTAGAATGGAAGACACAAAGTCCAGTCCTGTAGATATCTGGACACAAGTTTGAATGTGCAGTAGTGGTGCATGAGACTGTCCAGCCTTAGATGGTCATGCATAACCTACTACCCAGGATCAAACACCTGCCCATGACGCACGTGTCCTGACACGAATACGAGAGAGAATATAATGCACACATTCGCATAGTGGCACATGGTATAAGGGTGATGAAGACACTGAAGTAAACAGGATACCCCCTGATCCACTGTGTGAGGGACAATTAATGTGTGTGTAGGTGTGACCTGACCAACAATGATACAATGCCAAATGTCCTGTGATCGTAGGAAATAACTATGTACCATAGTGCATGTAACAGCTGCCTAAAGTAGTCACGTCAGGATAGAATAAACGTAATTCGTACAAGAAACAGGCAAATAACAAAAGTGCCAAAGGTATAAGGCTCACAGCTAAGAAACAAATGAATGTTCTAAACCTGCACTCACCGTGGCTATGTGTTGGCCCAAACAATCTGGTGTCTGCAGTAGGGTTACCATCTGTCCTGCTTTGCGAGGGACAGTCCCTCTTTGGACAGTTGTGTCCAGACAAAATACATTACAAATGGCAAATGTCCTGGGATTGTAGGACATAATTATGTCCGATATGTTATGTAATAGTTGCAGACAATAATTATTGCAGTATCCACAATACCTAAATGTTACAAGAAACAGAATAAGCAACTAAACTGCTACAACAATAGGCTTTTATGTAGGCAAGTAAGTAAAGTCCTAGCCGTTGTACTGACTGTGGGTATGTGTCGGCTTGTAAAATCTGACATGTGTTCCGAAAATGTCCCATCTTGGCCATTTGAAAAGGTGGCAGCCCTAGTCCCCAGAATACATCCCAACCTGTACATATGACAATGTCAACAATACCAATGGTCAGAGCATTCGCAGAATAACTGGCCAGCCCCTTAACTACTCACAAAGCCAGTGACCTTTGGGGGAAAGGTGTTGAATGAGAATGACTACTTACAACAATGAAGAGTAATAGATGCATTTAACTGCAGAAAATTAGTAGTATTATGAATCTGTCAACATGTTCCAAGTTAATAGTACTAATATGGTAGAAGTGTCCGTGATTGCCCTTGAGTTGTCATAGCCATGTCCCTGTCACTGTAGAAACGAATCCCCGAGTATCAGAGAGGTCCGTACACAGAAGTACACCAACCAACTGTCACATCTGTTGACAGGACTATTGCATACCTGTAGTGAATTTATAACAGATGTCCAGAATAATATTCATTGTCAGAGGTGCCCAAACACCTGTGTCTGTAAACACAGGTCAAATGTTAAACTCTGGACTAACTCTGTCATTGTGCTACGTCTGATCTTTGAACAGTGCCAAGGCAGTTCTAGTCACCAGTCAGCCAAGCCTAAACCCAGACCAGCACATGAACACCCTGACAATCAAACATGCGTATGTGTGAGGACTATAAGCATAGGAGTTATGAATATCCTTGGAGTGAGTAGACTTGCAGCATGGGTCCAGAGCAGTAGGAAACAGGGAATGTCCTAACTGTAGAACTGCAGTTTTCCCAGCAGGAGAATGGATGCCTGCTGTGTAAGGGAAGCGGTGAGGCGTATGTCAGAGTAGCTATGAACCATGGGTATACATATAAATGAGCCAGAACACCAATAATGTAATGGTTATAGCATCCGCCCAACGTAAAGGCATTCCGGTTCAAGTATGACTATAGCACATATTAATTGTGTAATGAATGCCTCTGTGCTGTAAAGCCAACATTTATACATGTAAAGTTGACCACGTTCGCATGGGTCCGTTAACTGGATTCTATCAAAGTGGTACTGTCATAAGGAATAAGGCACATGTAATCCCAAAGAAGTGCCTGTAAACATATGTAACTCAGAATAAGTAGATGCAAGTGGGCCTGCGTGGGTGTATGCAGCTATTAGCATAGCAAATGTATGTTGTCTTGTACAGCTGTAACTTTTATATATATAGATAGATGTGTGTATAGATAAATATCCACAGACATAACAGAAATATGCAATTATATATCTACATATTTATCTATATATACACACATATATATATATATATATATATATATATATATATATATATATATGCAAGGAACACTGAAAGAAGAAAGCAAACATAAGGGTTGTGAAGGGAATCCAGAGCAAGTAAGGAATTATGAAGTGCTCGCAGCGTATGTCAAATAAAGCTGCACAATTGTGAGTAGAGCATCGCTCTTCACACCAGAGGCAGGGCTATACCAGTGGCCATAACATCGTTGAAGTGCTACGTCAACATTGTAAACTGATGGAACGTAGTACATGTTGCGACCGCCTACACTTGTAACCCGCAAATTTACATACACACATATATTCATATGGATTATATATATATATATATATATATATATATATATATATATATATATATATATATATATATATATATATATATATATATATATATATATATATATATATATATACTGTCTGTTTATTTTACTGTGGAGCTTTTTCTCCCCGGGCCTCCGCTGAAAATGGACCTACGTCCAGTCGGACACTCCCGGTCAACAAATTTAAATAAATAAATAAAGGATATACTACGGATATATATAGATAGATATATATACACAAACAACAGGTAGTGATATATACACATACACACAAAACGAAATATATTTGTCAGTGTAGATATACACATGTACATAAATAGGTTACTTCACAGCAATTAGGAGTAACATATTTACAGCCCGGGCATATGTGACTGGGAGGTCCAATAAATAAATGTTGTACCCCCCACATCGCCCAGCTAGGCCAGACAGACATACAGACAGGCAATACAGATCAATACATTGCCGCTGTCCAAAACACCGGTAGGAAAGGACCAGTGGGAGAGTTCCGCAAGGTCTACACTTTAAACATGGATAATGGTGTCCCTTGCGGGACCCCAAAAATTCAGGGTACATGTGAATCTGCTGACATTATTATGAGCAGGATGTAGGAGTACATGGAACAGTAGGTTGTGCAAGTGTGATAATACATGGGTTGACAAAACGTACGACATGTGTCCCGAGATGGGGGGAGTGGGCAATGTGTAGGGGTGTGCTCATACCCCAGCTGCACTCAGAGTAAGTATTTGTCATGACTGCTGTAGAGGGGTGCCAGGTAGGTGGACCATGGGTATGCATTAATGGGCTTAAGTGTGCAGGTGCTGGTTGGCAGAGATGTAGTAGGCCCGCCCAGTGGAAGTCATTAATATTCCTATGTGGGCATAGCATACGCCTACACTTCCCAAACCTGAAGAGCACATCTACCGGATAGTCTGTAAACCATTGGGGGAATACATAGAGACCTAAACAGTGCCATACACCCGATTAGCATGGACTTCCATAGTTATGTATCAGAATGTAACAAAGTCCAACTAAACACTGCCAGAACTAGTGATATTAGGTGAACAGGTGGCGGAATACAGGTAATGACAGATGACAACATGTATGAGTCATAAGCAGCATGCACCTCGACAAACATGAATGAATACATATGCTCTGTGACTGTGAATGTGTCTGGTTAATAGAACCAATCATCTAAATGTGTCCCACATGGTGTTATGCATTGTTCCTGATACAGTGTTCATTCACACCCATTGGTATGTGAGTTCTGCTACTGACGGAAAGTGCATAATTTGCTGACCACCTCGGGTAGATGATAGCATAATAGAAGAGGTTAACACCCATATGCCTGCGAGGGACACACCCGTCTGGGCAGTTGTGTCCTGCAAAATGACAGATATGGCACATGGCCTGTGAGTTCGGGAATGGAGGCTATATATTGTGTGTAGTGGTGTCAGACATCAATTTGTTGTATCAGTAACAGCTACATGTAATAGGAAACAGTACTATCAATTATAATGCTACATGAATAACCTTAACATATGCAAACTGTGGAAGTCGTCCGTTTACTACTGGCTGTGGGTATGTGCTGCCTTGACACATGTGATAGCTCTACATATAGGGTCTATAGGGCCGCCACCAGCCTGAATGGTCAAAGTGGAACCTGCTCTGTAGAACTGTCAGATGTACCAGGGCAGAACATACCTACAGCCATGCATAGTACAGAAATATACATATCGGAACAAATCAAAGCGGAGTCTAACAGCAGTATAGTTGCTTATGCTACTACATATGACATGTCGACATGTCAGGTATACAAGACCTGTAACAAGCAACCAGTACAGACACCTACAACATGAGAAGGTCCCCTAATCAGGACAGTTGCAATGGCTAGAGTATTATACATACCACTCAACTGTCCCTGAATGTCAGGTACGTCCCTGAGTTTGACTGAAAGTCTAACTCTGTCCTTCTTAATCCCTCCTAAAATTAGTGGCTGTTGAAGGAAAGGTGGTGAATTACACTTACTGACTAATGACAATAAGTAAGAGTTATAAACAACTGTTACTTCAGAATATGAGTATTAAGTCATATGCTCTGATTTTGTCAATGTGTTAAGTTAATAGCACTACTTTTGTAAAAGTGTCCCTGATTTTTCTTGACCTGTCCCTGATTCTGCAGACATGTGTCCCTGATTGGTGGAGAGTTCTGGTATTGTCACATGAGATATGTGATGAGGGACTGTCCCATGCAAAGTGGGAAACGTGTCACTCCTACAGTCTCCCGTCGTGCAATCTGAAAGGTGGTCAACGTGCAGTAGGTATGCGGTAGCATGACTCGGCAGACAGCTGCGTCAACAAACTCAAGTCACATGTCAGCATTGCAGAGTATCGGTTCCCATGTATCAGGCAGATGGGAGCAGATCATATGAGGAACATGCATATAATATGATTACGTCACTGGACAGGCCACTGAGTCCATACAGTCGAATGCCTGCCGCCGCAAAATGGTTACACATACCCGATACTGTAGTCATGTAGTCCAATGTAATACACATCACAAGGGATCACACACACCCAGCGTGAGTGACAAATGTAAGCGGAAATGTCGGACAGCGAGCAGCTGTAAGCGTGTTTGTCTACCAGTATGCCAGTAGTGCACTGTCAAAGAAATGTGGAGTCTAAATGTGTATAAGGTGCTGTGACCAGAGATCAGCAGTGCTTAACACTGTGCAAACCCATGCACAACAGCTCCCACCTGCTGGACTGTGCCTTACCCGGTCTGTATCCAAAGGAGTCAGCCTGTCCGCAAACAAAGAACCGCCCTATACACGTGATGGTATAAGTACCCCGCGCACATAGCTCATGTGAATTAACAACAGACCATGGCATATGTACAGACAATAGACCACACACACACACACACACACACACACACACACACCATGCAGCGCAGACATCCAACAGTATAGCAATGTACTGGCAGATATGTCCAGACCACTGGTGTATGCATGCCTGACCGTCTTGTGTTTCAGTGTGTGAGCATGCCCAATATGACTGTTACGCATGTTGTGACCAACAATATCGTCATACCGTCATTTGTGTGAGCATGCAAAGTATGGTCAACTGTATTGCATGTGTCACATGTCCAGATAGTTAGTACTGTGTCGCTGACCCCTCCATTCTACACAGACAGGTGTCATGCTGTGTCTGCAGGGTAGCTAATGGTCATGTGGCATTGACAGTTGCTACATGTCTGCATAGTGTGGGGGGACATGCAACCACAACCACAGTCCTACACAGCACTGTGGGTGGTGCATATGACTCTCATATGTGTAGGTGTGACGAGGGGCACAGCCAACAGTTGTACACATCTGCTGCTACTGTACTGGTATGCCGGGTATTCCATGTCAGTGTGTGGCCCTACCTAAATTGCTGGTTGGAGGGATACCAGGGTACGTCAGTTCCCAGCTTTAATTACCAGCACAGTGGTGTTGGACGTCCTAGCTTATACAGCCTACATCAAACTGCCTGGCCTGCTGTCATCTGTGTGTGTCTTAGGGGGTTGGGGTCATTCATTGGGCATGTCCATAGGCCATCGTATATCATTCATCTGTATTGGTCCACATCTGTCCAGTTGCATGGAACGTGTGTGTGCTGTACGGACACACATGATGGTCAGCCCATAATCTGCAGTGGGTAGAACACCCTGTGTACTGCAGGCTACCATTGTGACCCCCATATGTTCTACAGAGGTCACAGTGCCACTATGGATGTGTACTGTCTGCTGCAATAACATTTGGCTACCACAGTCACTTGTATGCTCACATACATACCATAGCAATGGTAACTACACGTTCTAATACCACTGCCACTTGTTAGGTCAATAGACATACCCTGGGTGTGTTCCTGACTTCAGGATGGTGCTGGAGTGCTGCCTATGTCAGATGCACACCGTGCACCTCCTATGCATGGCCGAGCACAGGTACTGTCATGTTTGGCATCCATTGTACTGTGTGCGGGTCAGAGAGGGGAAATCTGTGGGTACCTACTGTGTCAGTGCATATGCCTTGTGTTGCCTCTTTGCCAAGGGCAGGTCATACTGTGCACGGGCTTTTGCCGACTGTGCCCTACTCAGGTAGTTCCTTCACCAAGTCACACTGTGCCTGTACAGGCCTTGGCAGTGGTGTTGGGCTGTGTGGCCCTGTCACATGCTGTTCCTGCTGCAACTGTTACTGCAGGATAACATTGTGTAGCATAGCAAATACCATAACAACTTGTATGCATGTTGCTTGTGAATACTGCAGAGCTCCAACGGATGTGTCCGGATACCAGAACTGTGAACCGAGCATCCCAAACACATGCACAAGTATATGTCTTGCCTGTGCATCTGCCTCAGTATGGTGTGAGTGCTCAGGTGTGTGTGTGCATTGCTGATGGGTGTCATCAGCCACTACACCAGTGTTTACCCAGCATCCCCCACTAGGAGACTGTAGGGGATGTCCATATAGGCATTGGTGTGCTACAGCTGTGTCAGAAGCCATATATCGGACACATCATAGCTTCCAGGGCAGACAGCACACCTCATGCCCTGGCCATCGCATATGGCCTAGCTGTTGGAGGGTACGCCCCTGCAGTGACTGTAGGCCCTACCCCACTCCCTGGGTGGTGCTACGTGTGCAGGCTATAGCACCCAGTACCCCAGGGTAGTCATCCATGTGGCTGAACAGATGCATATTGCTGGCCCACTAATCACGTGTGTTGAGGACATGTACGTGCTCACTAGCATGTGTTGACATGGCATCTGTGAACTGGTGCAATACTCTGGAAGCAGATGCCTGTGGGATACCCATGATATCCCCAGTTGTGCTGTGTGAGGTACCTGTGGCTAGTACACCTAGGCCAACACATCCTATGGTATCTACTGTGATGCATTTCCCTCGGCCTGTTTGATGTGTCAGGTGTGGCAGGCACAGGTCAACAAGCTGCTGTAGGAGGTCTCTGTCCACCCCATAGTGCTCCAACATCCCCAGCCCATGTAGCCCCTGGTAAGTCACCCTCAGTCTATAAAGTCTTATGTCACCCCAGTAAGGGTTGTTCGGCAGCATACACATCCTCACTGCCCCAGCCTCCTGCACATGTTGGTATATGTTGCCTGCTGCAGCCCGTGTCATTTGGTTGGACTGTGTCGTGAAATGTCCCTGCAGGTATATACCGGTGGTGTCGAGTGTGGACGAAACCTGTGTGCATGCTGCTTGCTCGCATTAAAGTACTGTTCATGTGCGGGCTTGCCATGTCATCTGTGGATTGTGCTGACCAACACCTGTTTGTGCAACCTGTACACCCTGACTACCACACCACTGTTGTCATCCCTCCCAATGTTACCAGGCAGGTATAGACACACCCCTATCTTAGGTGTGCTAAGGCAGGAGCACTCCCGAGGCACAGTTCTGCAATGTACGTACAGTATGCCTGACCCCCCTCCCATGCTGTCAACTATATTCAAGACCTGCACCTGGCTGACTACACACATACACTCCAGGGACCAGCAGCACACCCTGGTGATAAATGTGATACACCATAGTCAACCTCATCTGCATAGTATAGTCTTCTAATGAATAGTTATATGACCCATACCGAACCTCCAAATTATTAACCACCTCTCAGTGTCACTCAGATCCATACACAACTGGCAACAGGTGCCTTACCATCACCATATTTGATGTCCCATGGTTTTCCCAGCAACAAAATAACCGGTGTCTAGACAACTACAACCCGTGGCCCTGCACACTACAGACGATGTGCATTACCACCACACCATGGCAGATATACATAGATCCCAGGTTATCACATACAGATTATCCGGCACAAACATTCAATAGTGCTGATGTCCCCAGACATATGTTCACATCTATGTCCACCTCTACATCTACATATATCATATATATTATTTGTAAACAAATATACATGGACATACACATATATATATATATATATATATATATATATATATATATATATATATATATATATATATATATATATATATATATATATATATATATATATATATATATATATATATATATATATATATATATATATATATATATATATATATATATATATATATATATATATATATATACATGTACACACATATGTAGATATGGCATTTATATCACAACAGCAGACCACATGACAGCAATGCATTAGACAGGAATGAAAAGGAAACTACATGTGCCACCTGCATTATGTAGTGTTGTTACTATCAAGGCACGTGTGTTATGTTGCGTCACATGAGTCAGACCATATCAAGGGTAAGAGTAGGGCTGCTGACAGTTACTCACCAGACCTATTGGCGAATGTATGTGTTGACAACCGAGTGTCTTGGCAGAATATGTGGGCTGTGGACACTATATAGGTCAACAACAAAACAGACTAAACACATCCCGCAGCTAGCCACCCACAGATACCAACACATATGGTATAACTGCCAAACACACACACCTGCCATGCCTTGGAATTAAGAACCTACCTGTCTAGTCTACCACACTACAGCATTATGCAGTAACAGAACACGCTATTGAGATTACTGGTACACAGCACTCCCAGGGGCATACTTCTAGGTGGATGACATCATCCGCAAAGGCAAAGATGCCGATAGGGAATGTATGTGGAGTGAGCCATCTAAAAGCATTACTCTGTCCCCAGGCAGCTGGAAACACACACACACACACACACTTGGCAGGGCTGGGAGTCAAACATACACCTAACTACCTTATCACACTACAGCATTACGCAGTTACAGAACGTGCTACCAAAATTACTGGAACACAGCACTCCCAGAGACATACTTCTAGGTGGATGACATCATCCGCAACGGCAAAGACGCCGATAGGGAATGTATGTGGAGTGAGCCATCTAAAAGCATTACTCTGTCCCCAGGCAGCTGGAAACACACACACACACACACACACACACACACACACACGGCTGGGAGTTGAACATACACCTAACTACCTTATCATACTATAGCATTACGCGGTTACAGAACGCGCTACCGAGATTACTGGAACACAACACTCCTAGAGGCATACTTCTAGGTGGATGACATCATCCGCAAAGGCAAAGACGCCGATAGGGAATGTATGTGGAGTGAGCCGTCTAAAAGCATTACTCTGTCCCCAGGCAGCTGGAAACACACACACACTTGGCAGGGCTGGGAGTCGAACATACACCTAACTACCTTATCACACTACAGCATTACACGGTTACAGAACGTGCTACCGAGATTACCGGAACAAAGCACTCCCAGAGGCATACTTCTAGGTGGATGACATCATCCGCAATGGCAAAGACGCCGATAGGGAATGTATGTAGAGTGAGTCATCTAAAAGCATTACTCTGTCCCCAGGCAGCTGGAAATGCACACACACACACACACACACACACACACACACACACACACACACACACACACACACACACACTTGGCAGGGCTGCGAGCTGAACATACAACCTAACTACCTTATCATACTACAGCATTACATGGTTACAGAACACGCTACTGAGATTACTGGAGCACAGCACTCCCAGAGGCATACTTCTAGGTGGATGACATCATCCGCAAAGGCAAAGACGCCGATAGGGAATGTATGTAGAGTGAGCCGTCTAAAAGCATTACTCTGTCCCCAGACAGCTGGAAACACACACACACAGGGACACACTTGGCAGGGCTGGGAGTCGAACATACACCTAACTACCTTATCACACTACAGCATTACACGGTTACAGAACGTGCTACCGAGATTACCGGAACAAAGCACTCCCAGAGGCATACTTCTAGGTGGATGACATCATCCGCAACGGCAAAGACGCCGATAGGGAATGTATGTAGAGTGAGTCATCTAAAAGCATTACTCTGTCCCCAGGCAGCTGGAAACGCACACACACACACACACACACACACACACACACACACACACACACACACACACACACACACACACACACACTTGGCAGGGCTGCGAGCTGAACATACAACCTAACTACCTTATCATACTACAGCATTACGTGGTTACAGAACACGCTACTGAGATTACTGGAGGACAGCACTCCCAGAGGCATACTTCTAGGTGGATGACATCATCCGCAAAGGCAAAGACGCCGATAGGGAATGTATGTAGAGTGAGCCGTCTAAAAGCATTACTCTGTCCCCAGACAGCTGGAAACACACACAGGGACACACTTGGCAGGGCTGGGAGTCGAACATACACCTAACTACCTAATCACACTACAGCATTACACGGTTACAGAATGCGCTACCGAGATTACTGGAACACAGCACTCCCAGAGGCATACTTCTAGGTGGATGACATCATCTGCAAAGGCAAAGACGCCGATAGGGTATGTATAGAGAGTGAGCAGTCTAAAAGCATATTACTGTCCCAAGGTAGACGTAGACAAACACACAGCAGTGGTGTGAGCAGGACAACTGCCCATCTATGGAGCACTATTACAACACTATATAGATACAAGATGCGCCACAGACAGTACACCCTTCAGGACAGTCAACCAGTGTGTTCAATGTAGGCATCCATCCTGATGTGGAAAATGGACATCTGTTGCCTGGATGACCACCATCACTATGCAGGATGTCATTGGCCATGCCCAGACACAGAGGCACATCACCGACACAAGGTGTCACTGGGCATGCTCACACACTTAGTATCACACGTCTGTTTGGAATGTACTGTGTGTCCATCTACACAATGGCATACTGGGCATGCTCACACACTTAGCAGTTGCAAAGGGCCGTCTTGCATGCACACGGATTTCTAAACACGGAAGGCCACAGTTTGGAATGTACTGTGTGTCCCTCTACACAACGGCATACTGGTCATGCTCACACACTTAGCAGTTGCAAAGGATCGTCTTGCATGCACATGGATTCTAAATACGGAAGGGCACAGTTTGGAATGTACTGTGTGTCCATCTACACAACGACATACTGGGCATGCTCACACACTTAGCAGTTGCAAAGGGCTGTCTTGCATGCACACAAATTCTAAACACGGAAGGGCATGGTTTGGAATGTACTGTGTGTCCATCTACACAACGGCGTACTGGGCATGCTCACACACTTAGCAGTAGCAAAGGGCTGTCTTGCATGCACATGGATTCTAAACACGGAAGGGCACAGTATGGTGTTACTGTCCCCACGTACATGAAGGCCACTCACATGTACTGACCGGTACACACTCAAGAGCCATCACAGATGTCTCAGGTGCAGATCACAGAGGTAAACGCCTCAGTCTACTATGTAGCCCTCAGGCATCACCATGTCGTTGGACCAGCAACACACAGCCATACATTACCACAACACCGTGTGACTCAGTGGACTGTACATAGGTCTACAGCAACTGTGCAGACTACACATGTACTGACAGGGTTCCATCATGTGTTATGTAATGCAATGATACCACTGTACATGACCAGGTCAGCTCTACACATAACAGGGGCCCTGGGTCTTACACAGCTGTGACAGATGACTGTCACTGTACACAAAAGAACACACATGTTTGGATATGACATACATGTAATTGCAGTGGATATGTGCATGGACCACACACACACACACACACACACACACACACACACACACACACACACACACACACACACACACACACACACACACACAAAACACATATGTACATAGCATAGCTTTTGCTGTCCTCCGTGCAGACAAGTGGCTACAGCAATCACACGCATGCAAATGGAAGGTAGGTCCATGGCTGTTGAATGCTAACAGTACATGAGGTAGCAATGTTGACCGAGGACACATTCCCTCTGTACTAGTTACCCATGACACCCATCATATCATACAACAGTCCATGTGTTATGTATGTCATCACACATGTCCACCAATTGCAATGCATACAAACATGGCTACATGACAGGCATGTAGGACCAACACACATGTACATGTAGTGGTGTACATGCAGCTACCATGCATGTGCAGTAGCTGATGTATGTAATTCATCTGTGCCTAACTACAACACGCAGTTGCAATGCAGCCCCATCATTGACACCTGTATATGGTGAAATACTGACAGTATGGTAGGATGTACATCAGGTATGGATGGATGTGTGTACATAAAGTGGTGATCCACCTTTGCAGATGGATGTTTGCCGGGGACGGCTCACAGGTGTGTCACATGCCATCCTACCATTACATGTGCAAACAGTACTCTATGTTACTGTTACTTGACGGTGAAGACATAAAACCTACACAGCGGTTGGGTGTTACTGACTGTAAGTCACTTGACACCTGTAACACTTACATCCTCCCATGTGCATATAGCAGTACAATTGCTGGAGGTAGTGTTGGTACACATAATGTGGCCAATACTGTCGCATGTCTGTCAGACGTATCATCATATAGCAGGTGTATCATTCACAGTACTGCCATGTGTGTTTGCTTGTGTGACCATATATGCCAAATATGGTGGGGAATACATCCCAATTGTTACACACCCCTGTACACTGTTGTAGAGATCTGTACATACTGCAGTGTGGAAAGCATGACGTAGGCAGGGGTGGTGTGTGTATCACACACATGTCAGCTATCCATATGTGAATGACATTTGTGGACTCCACAGTGTGTGTGTGTGTATGTATGTATGGCTGTCTGGTGCATGGAGTGAGGGTGTATGCTACCATACAGAACAGACAGGATCCCTAACCCCTCATGGTGATGCAGTCTACTACCCTGTTGATGCCATCGGTCTCAGCCTTACTGGCTACCTGTACATGTTCATCCTCTGTGTCGCGTCATGTGGGTGCACAGTACTGTGTGGGTGATTACCACATAGGCAGGGGTCCTCACCTCAATACTATGGAGTGTGCATTATAGTGTTGTTGACCCCAGGAGTGTGGGCATGTTCCTGTATTGTGACAGGGTATTACTGCTACACAGTGAGGCCTCATGCTATTAAGTGGCCTCTAACGTTATCATTGGCTGGACCGTTGTGTACACGCCCCGCACCATGTCAACATACCTGTGATGTGACCTGGTATGGATGTCACGTCTCTAGCCATTGTAGCCTATTAAACAGCCCACATGCTTCTGGATAAGTAGACGTGTGGACATCTTTGGTATGTTAGCCTTTCCAGCAGTCAGGTTGAGGCTATGTATAGCATGCTGATATTGCCATACATGCCTGTGAGTACTCCACATTTACACATGGGAAACTGCAAACACTGCTACTTGTTGGCACATGCAAGTAGACCATAAGGAGGGAACCAGGGCATCATTACCAACATGCTGTTACTGTTGTTACCAAGACACATACTGTGAACATATAACAATGCATGATAAACCTGTACTACATGGTATGTCTGGTGCGTGTTAACAGTACACAACTAATGTAATATACACTTCTCTCACTATTCTGTTCACCCTGTGCATCAGACCATTTGAGCATGTCCCTGCACCGATGGTGTAGATGACAGGGATGCGGCACAGGCTTCATCATATGCACAGGGTGATAATGTTTGCCAGGGGCATAGGCTGCACCAATGGATGACATCATGTGTGTGGGTAAGGGCTGGTGATCTGATTGGACATGTGCGGTCATTATGCATGTGGGTGTTGCAATGCCCTACAGATGTTTTTACCATGTGCTTGTATGTGTGCACACAGTTCTGCCTTTTGTGAGGCCTACACTGGGGTATTATTGACAGCTCCAGATTGTACAGACCAGGATGTACAGCTCACTGCATCCGGCCAAGGCCATGTGACCTGTGCCTACCAAAGGTTGCAGGGGCACTACCAGGCGGAGGTACAGATTGGCTACTGTCCGACAACACATGTCCACTGGAACCGTGTCCCCACTGGGAATGTCCAGGGCCATGTCCACGAGGCCTGCTGTGTCCTGGTGTGGACAGCGCAGCACCAGCTGCACTGCTACTGCTACCGACACTATTGGAGCGGGCATGTGAGGTGGCACGCACACGTTGGCCTGCACTAGGTGGTGTAGCTGGCCTACGTTCACATGGCCTACTCCTCACTCCTACCAGATGTTCCAGCACAGACAGCTCACGCTCACGGATTGCAATGCCACGGTCAAGGATTCTGACCATGTCACCCAATCACCTCTCCAGAACATCAGCAATCTGCTGTTGAGCATTTGACAGTGCCTGGATGTTGTTGTTTAGAGTACGGATAGCAGCTCTCTGCATCCTCTGCCCTTCTCTGTTCTGCCATTCAGCATGTGCCTGTGCCGCCATTACAGTCTGGAACATTTGTCTGGTGACACCAGCTGCTGCGCTCTGTCCTGCAGGTGCATGTCTGCCAGAGGTCCTCCTATGAGCAGCACTGGCCACATATAATAACACACGCACTCCAGTTCCTAAGGGAACGATGCGCCCAGCACAAACAGCACAAGTTCAAAACTCAGTCGTCAGGTTAAAACTGAAGAATTTATTCTTAAAACACAAAATAGACGTTAAGCGCTTTCATCACTCCATGACTTCATCAGAACACTAATAATTACACTCAAATCACATTTATATGCACTTCACATCACGTGACACTCACTTAATAAACACCTGACATAATTATCTAATTTAAAAATTAAAAGTGCTGAACACTCACTTTAAACCTACATTCAAACTTCCCCAATAATATACAACACATTTAAATAACAACATACTAAATATGCACTTTAAAAAAACATACAAAACTCCTTTCATATTACACATATTACTAGTTCACATATCCACAATACATATCCTATTAATAGTCATACATTGTCATAACAGACTCTTATACATTATATACATACTACATATACCCTTAGTTACCCAGAGTTGTCTAATATTGGTTTGATGGAAATGTGGTCATTTATTCCCGGGTACACAGAGGCATTAAGTCTGATTTGCCAACTGACTTCCTTATCACTAGCTACCTTTTTTATATCACCCCCTCTCACATTATCCTTGACCAGTTCCAAGATACCAAATTTAAATGTCGAGCATTCCTTACTGTTTTTCAAATGTTTCCAAAGGGCATTATTCTCATCATTTTTCCTGATGCTGTAATAATGATCATAAATTCTATTACACAGACATCTGATAGTTTTGCCTACATAGTAGCATGGACAGTTGGTACACATAGCCAGATATACTAGATTTTTAGTCCTACAGTTCCCTTTACAAAAAATAATTTTGGCTTTATTATAATTTTGTAAAGTGGCAGTTGTACCTTCATAGATGTATTGACATTGCTGACATGTTCCACATTTTTTAGTTCCCACACAAACACTACCCTTGTTCATATCATACTTCCTTTCCAACAATAATTTCATGTTAGAACCATTATTATAAACAAAGTTAGGCTCTTTCCCCACAATTCTCAATACATCACTATCAGCCTTCAAAACTGTCCAATTCCTCTGCACAATATCTTTTATGTCTCTACTATGTGTTGAATGCTGTATAATACATGCCCTCTTAAATTTACTACAATCAGCATCAGTGTCAGTTATAATAACATCAGGTCCTATCTCTAAGCCAAGCCTGGTTCCTAATAAGGGCTTGTACTTGACTCCCCATTCCTTCCTCACATACTCACTTACATCATCTATCATGTCCATAGGGTAACCCCTCTGCCTAAACAATTTTTTTACCTTCCTCAATTCCTCCTCCACATCATTGGCATTGGATGTCATCCGTGCCACCCGGATGCATTGCCCTTTTATGATGTTCCTTTTCTGGGCCCAAGGATGGTTACTGAAAAAATGCAAATAGGAATTACTAAAAGTATTCTTCCTATATATATTTGACTTAAATTTCCCATCCTGTATTGTAATTCTCGCATCCAAATAGGGAATAGTAACCCTATCCATATTGAAGGTAAATTTAAGTTCTCACTACAAGAGTTTAAATACACACAAAATTTGTCTAACTCGTCACTATTACCCTTCCAGAGTAAAAATATATCGTCCAAAAAATGAAGGTAACATGTAACATACTTATACCATTCAGATTTAAAAATATGCTCCTTTTCCCAATCGAATACCACCAAATTAGCATATATGGGGGCACAAGCAGCCCCCATTGCTACTCCCTTAATCTGCTGGTGGTATTCCTCTTCGTAATAAATGTAGTTGTGTGCCAAAACAGTCTCCATAAACTCCAAAATCAATAAATTTTTATCTCCAGATGTCACCCCAAGGCTATGAATACTCTCATGAAATCTGACCAAACCTTCCTCTTTGGGTATATTTGAAAAAGGATCAATGACATCAATGGTCACTAACCATTCAACCCCTTTAGCCAACTCAGGTTGCAATCTGCCAAGGAAGTCCCACGAATCACACACCAAATGTGGAATTTTCCTTAATGTAGGTTTGAGCCATTTATCTATAACCCTGCCAAAGGGAAAGGTCTTAGCCTGACTTCCTGAAATGATAGGCCTGAACGGTGGATCATATATGTCCTTATGGACTTTTGGAATGCCTACAATGGTCCCTAAAATGGGGTTTTCAACTTTCAGAAACTTATATAAATCATTTCCAATCCTTTCTTCCAATAATAAATCCTCTAACATCATGTCCACTTTGTGGTACCCAATGTGTACTTCATTCCTTGAGGAAATCTTATATTTGCCAGAGTTGAGCAACAGTCCCATGATTTTATTTTTGTAGTCACTTGCATAATATAGTACCACCCCGCCCCCCTTATCCGGTTTCATAATCCGGATCTTATTCTCCCTCTGTAACTCTTTCAATATATCATATTAATCCTTAGTTAAATTAAATCTCATACTGTTCTTACTATGTTTGCTGTACTTACATAAATCACTTATTACAAGTTTCTCAAAAGTATCCAGCAAACTATTCAGGGGTGGCGTGTAAGTACTATTAGTGCCAAACTCTTTATGTATATATTTAGTACCATCATATTTTACACTTAAATTTAATTTTCTTACATACTTCTTAATGTCAACTATGCTGTCTACCAAATTGAATGTCCCTTGAGGTATGAACTTCATCCCCTTAGAAAATAGGGTGAAATGTTCTTTTTTAAGTGTCACATCAGAGTAATTATATATATAAAAATTATCATATGAACTAATGATTTCATTAACCTTAACAATCTCTGGGGATATGTTCAAGGGGACAGGCCCGGGTGTATGATTTATTCTCTCCCCGTCCTCCCCACATAACCTTCCCTTCCTTGTCGATACCTCCTTTGTTCCCCTTCCCAGTCTTGTTCTCTCTCTAAAAAATCTTGACCATGTGGTTGTTTCTCATAGTTGTTAAACTCATTATAATTACCCCTGTATTGATTATACACCCTAGATCTCTGGTTGTTGCTTGTATCTCCCCCAAATTTTCCATTCCTTTTAGATACCTTAAACTTATCATATTGATAATTGTTATTACTCTTCTCCCACCTATACACATTACCCTTTTTGTATTGCTCCAAATCATGGTTCAATTTGTTGCATTTACGTTCAAATTGTTTATCTATAACCCCTGCTACCCAATTGAACTGTGATTCATAGTACATTTCATATTCTTCATATAATAAATCATGTACAATACTGTCATTCAACTCATCCAATTCAGTTAACAGCATACATATTCTTTTGTCATTACACTCCATAATAAATTTAATAAAAGAAAACCCGAAACCATCAAATAGTTTACAACATTCTTTTTTACTCTTTTCATCCAGTACAACCCCCATAGGGATCTTAAAAAACCGGAGTCCCATAGGTACAACACTTTTGTCAAGACATTTCTTTAAATGCCTGTGTGGCACATCTGCAATCATTACACTGACACCATGGTGTGGAGACACACCTTCTGTAGCCACCACACGTTCCTGTTCCACGCTAACAGATGCTGACTGTCCTTCCTCTATGGCCACTGGTGATGCGGTATGTGTTGGCAGCAGAACTGTGTGTGGGGAAGAGGGGGACATAGCTGGGATGGCAACCGTTGGCACAGATTCAGCTCCTGACAACCCTGCCTGTACCTCATGCATATGTTCATCACTGCTAGTATCTGTGGGGACACTAAAATCAGATGGACTGCAGGAGGGTAACGCACCTACATCACCTGTGAATGCAAAGAAAGACTTTAAATTACAATAGACACACACACACACACACACACACACACACACACACACACACACACACACACACACACACACAGACACACACACAGACACACACACAGACATGCAGACACACACACACACACACACACACACACACACACACAGACTCACACACAGGGCACACATGCACACAGACACAGCCCGTGACACACACACACACACACACACACACACACACACACACACACACACACACACACACACCCAGATACACACACACACACACAGACACAGACACACACACACAGACACACACACACACACACACATACAGACACACACACACAGACACACACACACAGACACACACACACACACAGACACACACACAGACACATACAGACACACACACACACACACACAGACACACACACACACACACCCCCACACACCCACAAACAGACACACACAGACTACACACACAGCCACACACACAAAGACACATACACAGACAGACACAAACAGACAGACACACACACACAGACACACACACACACACACACACACACACACACACACACACACACACACACACACCATGCATGTGATTTGACAGATGGCATGCAGCATGCATGTGATACAGCAAACAGCATGCAGCTTAGACATTAATAGTGTTAGTTAGCATACCTCCCTGGGTTGCACACAACAGCAAGCAGGTGTCATATCAGTAGCCATGCAGTTCACACACTCATGGTAGTAAGCATGCATCCCTGTGATACACCATATGGACCAGAACAGGTTAACAGTACACATGGCTGAAGTGACCTTGACATGTAATCTGCTGACGTGTGCATTAACATGCATACATGCCTGACACAATGGTGTCCTGACACATGTACAGCATTGTAATGGGCATCACATTGCAGTGTTGTCTGTATGCCCTACAGATAGAATGCATGTTTAGCAAATGTGCATGAGCATGGAAGGGTAGTGTGAGCCATCTACATTGCTATACAGTGTGAAGTACAGACACTGTGCCATTGCATGGCATCATGAGGCATCTATATTGCTATACAGTGCATAATATGCACACATTGCAAACCCGTAACTGCACACATACCCATGACATAACTGTGGATTGTGACCCACGATGCTGAGGTGTATACACACCAAACCATGCTGTGTCATGTGACAGGTCACTGGAAGACCTACAGATGACACCCCTGCACAACTACTACAGAGTCTAGCTGCCTGGCAACCATGTCCACACATGGCAGACTTGTCAATTCACCATGTCCCACATGACATTGATGTACCACACACACGAAGTGCACAGTCAACAGTGATGTCATACAGCAGCAAGGGAAATGTACAGTATCTGTGGCCTGATGTAGTGTCAATGTCTGTGGAAGCTGTACAGGTGACTACTGTCATGCTATGACACAGTCGTGATGTTCAACACATCTTATATGGTAGACTTAAGTGACACCTCCACTAGCTGTGCACAGGCTTTTATGATGTCCAGTGCACCACATCAACTGTATAATCAGTCAACTAAGGCTATAATTGGACCATGTGTGGACAATGTGCAACAGGGTGTATACACATCACATCTACTGTGTGGCTACATGTCTCTGGCCATCCCCCATGGCCATGTGTGAACATGTGTTGGCCAAATGTTTGTGATGGCCGTCTTACTCACATGTCTGTGTAGTCCCATATGACATACACCCATAGATGTCAGATATGTTGCCATCCACAGGGCTATGCAGACAACAGGTTGTATGTTTGGTATGTGGGGTATATGTTATGGGATAGTGTGACAATATTGCAGCCAGAACACTACGTGTCTGGGACATGTCAGATGGCACATCACAATGTGTGAACCCATTGCAGGGGCATATAACACAATGGTGACTCCTGTGGGCTGCCCATATCCCAGCTCAATGTGTGGTACTGTTTGCATACCACACAGGTGTTGTTCCAATGTATAGTACATATGCCTACATTGTACAACACCTCCACCGTTGTATGCACAGCTGTCCACACATGTAGCAATGACAGATACTGTGGTTTCATGTCAGTGTATCATTTTGTTTGCATATATTGCACATGGATAGCCAGTGTGAATGATGGAGATGTGACCTGTATATCGTGACTGGACCAAACATCAAGTGTACTAGTGGTAACTGGCCACATGGCGAATAGGTCTATGCTTTAACATGCCTGATACTGATGACAGTCTCACCTGCAATGGACTGATGTCTGTGCGGCATGCCAGAGATACCTGTATAGGGGTGAAACAGCAGTTTGAACATTATCCATGACTGTATGACAGCCACAGGGTGCACTGTGCATGTTAACACATTCACTTGTACAATAGCATATAGTATGCACATGTGTGCATACACAGGGTAGCATACTGTAGTATGCAACATGTGTGTAAACATACCTTGCATATGATGTTACATTGCATAATGTAGAGTGACACATGCAACTAAATGGGATATAATAGTCATATGTGCAGTAGTGATGCACCAGGCAACTCCAGGCTCATTGGTTGGGAGACACACACCTCCATGATGGCAGCTAGTGTTTGTGGATGCTGTTCTGAGGGTGTCCCGAGACTGGCCAGTAGCTCCTCGGTGGGTGTAAGTGGGGGCTGGGTTGCTGGCCCATCACCTGTTACATCTTGTTCCCTGGCGATTACAGTGGCATGCTGCATCATTAACCCTCCTGCAAAGGTCCTGCCACAGGTCGTCACGCTGCTGGGCATGCTGTGGCACATGGCTGAACAACACCTCGTAGTTCTCATGGAGGTATGGGATGAGGACATCATCCTCCTGGTGGCTGTACACTGGCAGGCGTGAATGAGGCATTATCTGTAAGACATAATGATGGTAACAGGTCACAGTATCACAGAGATGTACAGAGATACTGTTGCACATACATTTATATTAAATCTATTACATCTGCACAGTTATCTTTGCAAATCATCATGACACTGACATGACTGACATGTTTGTGTCACACACATGTAACACCCGTTATGCATTGGATATCACCATATATGTGTGTCACCTCATTACATTGTTCATACTCCATGTGAATGCTGTCTTGATGTGTGCATGTCTGTTTGCCTGCACTGGTGTTCTTACCTATCAGCACATGCCTGGATTTGTCCACAGTAATGCTGTTGACAGTGATGCTGTGTATATGTCACATATCAACACATACACTGCCTTAATGGACTTGAGCAGTGACAATGCACACATACGCATGGAAACCTTTACATGCATGTGTTTTGCCATATACATCTACACGGCACTGTACAGCAGTTCAATATTTTGCCATGGATCGCCTGTGTTGCACATGTGATAGACATGGGACAATAGCTACCCGGACGTCATTCGTAGGGATGGTTATCAACTATAGCATGTACGGGCAAGGTTTCCTAGCTGTATCCAACAGCCATTTTGCCACCGCGAGGTGCATCAGTGCCACATTACTGATACAGACAGTTGATAATGCGTCTACCATGCGGTCATCACACCATGTATGACATAGATGACATGTGCAGCTTTGATGGACAGGGTTGCATGGTATGGCGGGAGTATGTCACATGTATGGCACAGGGATCTGTCCAGCATGTGGTGATCCCAGTAGTAGGACGGTGGCTGTCCATGATGTATGTCTTTCAGATCAGGATATGTACGTGTAGCATCATAGTGTAGCACATGTCTTTATGCAATCTAGCCAGCATGCTGCATAGTGGAGGTAAGGATTGTGAAGGCTGGTATCACCCATCCACGCATGGCCAATACCCCTTAAAGGTGATATGTGATCCAGTATTGGTCACCCAAGTGCTGAGTATGCCTGTCCAATGATCTCCATGCTCATGGATGGCATCCTGTCATGACATGGGTGCCTCATATGACTACCTAATAAGCCTGGAGATGTCACCAACTCAGGGAGGTGAACTGCACACCACCATCCCTTACACAGTGTCCATAATGTTGACCGCAGCCTAGGTGGTAGTTAATGGGTACAGGGATATTCACCTAGCGGTGACAATGCTAATATCATCTGTCAGATTGTGCACATATATCACACACCTCACCCACAAAGCCCATTCTGTATGTTGTTCACAACACTGAGACAGCTATTGCTCATAGGTCATGTCCATTCACATCCTTACATACACAGATGCCTCACATTTGTCTATGTGTTATGGGCTACAATGAGGGGGGAGTACAACACATTAACCCTGTTTTACTGTAGCTGCCACTGGCGTGATATGCACATGTCACTCTGACACCTTTTGTAGTGTTGATTCTGTCAAGAGGCCACTGGAAGAACACTCCTGTGACATACGAAGGTACATGTACTCAAACATCCATACTGTCATCTACGTCTGTACTGCTAACATCTACTTTGATAAAGATTCATGAACTTGCAGACCATACTCAGCAGGGTAATAGTGCAGTGCCTCCAATTATGACTGTCGTCGCCACTTGTGGGTTGATATTATCCAACACCCTATCTGTATTGCATTTTTATGCTCAGCACTTGTTCAGAACTTGTAGCACTTCATGAGCTACTAATTAATATAGCACCCATTCCAAACCATTTCTCACAAGTACACTGTCTGTCCTTACATTCCAGCTTGCTTACAGTACAACAGCTGTTGTACACACGTAACTCACATATCTTGTGAGACATGGTTGAATATACAGGCATGTCCAACTGTCATGTACCTGTGCTATTGCCTGTCTATATGATGAATATGGTGTACATGTGGCAAAAGGGCAATTTTCTCATGTACACAGTCAATGCTCACCTCTCAACATACAACACTATAGCCTGTGGGAGATGCACATATGTAGCCATGCTGGGGGTAATGCTCTCACCAATCCAGACTGAACCTGACAGTCACATGGGGACGTGTAACATTTGCAACACACCCCACTCATCACATAGTCTCACAAGATCTCCACCACCACAGGCCACACATAGTATGAGTACAACTTTTGCAGAACCTCTCCATACTCTGTGTAGGCACCAAAGGCAGCCCCCAACACCAAACACAACAACAATAACTTATAGCCCACAGACTCATGTGTGCCCATCACATACAGCCAGTAGGGTGTTATAACATACACAATACACCAGTCACAGGTGATTCTGTAGGCAGTCACACTGATGTCCCACTCAGCAGGCTACACAAGTCGATAGTCGCTTACATCTAGCTGTTGGGTAACTGGTTCAGCAACATAACCTATGCACCCATGCCACACCTCACCAGGTACAGTTTGACAGTCATTCTCCATGTTAGTGTGACTGCCCTGAGATGCAACTTCACAGACTACATGTGCAGGGACATGCAATAGCTCACCGGTCTTGTAGCCCTGAAGGTATCTGCCAAGCCCTTGGGAGCATTATGCATTCATCTGTACTTGATACCACTGTACAACGACTGACTGTTTCACTTCAACAGTTGCCTATGCTTCTGCTGTCATTCCACAGGCATCCAGTATCTGTCCGCTTTGACGGACATGGTCAACAAAACATGATGCTTTGGCACAGATGACCTGCACCTGTTAGCCCTGGGAGTACAGATAACATGTTAGGCTCTTGCTGCTCCTATACTGCCTGTCTTGCACAGTTTCCAATAACATTCACCACCAGAACGGGAACAGGCAAGCAAAACATGGGGTCATGTGACTCAATGCTTGACATCTTCATCTCTGACGCACGCAGGCAAGGCACTCCTTATAATGGACCACTTCAGTATCTCTGCAGTGACTGGGACCTGCCTCTAGGCTCTGCAGAGCACACCTGCACTGACAGGTTGTATGCAGACCACACCTTTCAGTCATGTATACGCAGACCACACCTTTCAGTCATGTAACCTGGACCAGAACACCCACGGCCGAGGTGTTCCCATATTTCACTATGTTGTACACACCTCCTGGCTAGTTACTTAGCACAATGCATCAGAGGAGATCCACGTGCAACTAACTGTGGCCAGAACTGCTATACACATTGTAACATGCTACGGATTCAATAACATACCCCACGGTTACCAGCCCTCATTTCTTGGTGTACTGGACAGTTGGGTTCAGACAGGTACTACTGATGTGAGACTGACACTACCCCACACTTAACTGAGATAGCCACTCATGTACCGACACATTAGGCCAACGCTGTCCTGGATTCATAACCTCCACTCGGCTAGATCAACCCATACACACCACCTCTAAGACCAACAATATCCTAGACATGGACACTACCAACATGTGACTGGTGGTCCACACCTGGGGTTATCCCCTCGTTGGTGGTTTCCAAACATATGCTAATCACCCTTGTTATCCACATCCCGGCACCACACCCTTCACGGCATACACAGTACAAGATTACTACAATGCCTACTACAGACGTCTTATGACAGCAGTAGTAAATGTCATGACACCCATGCAGATGGACAATGCACATACAAACGCTGAAACATACCCCAGTGCACTTCATTAGCACTTACACAACTGCATGGATCATGCTATTCCAAACAGAGCCATGATGGTACCCACCAGATAACGGACGCCACTCTGGTGGTCCAGTTCCATGGACATAATGTACAACAAAAGGTGCAGGCTGTTGCAAAGTGGAGCACAATCCCATAGGTGGGATAGCTCACTGGTCAGCCGCAGTAGGACTACGGGATCCCTTATCACATACTCCGAACCTAGCTACGTAAACATTACTGTGACACATTCCAGGGTGTACCACAAAGCATTATGGAGGTATGTCAGTAGTCAATGGCAATACCCACATCTGCTCTGACATACGACAGTTACTCATGAACATTACAGAACCAAGTGATGTTGTCAACATCCTGGCGGATGGGTTCAATGCTAACATTACACCCTCTCACTCCCTACAGGGCCACAATCCATGCAGGAACATTGCGGTGTCCCTGCGGTCACAACTACACAGTACTAACCTGCACTCTATAAGGCCTGGAACACTGACTCCATGTGACCATCCAACATCCCAGGCTGTGATTTATACAAACCTCTGAACGACATGTCTCCCCACTTGGCCACCAGATTCAGTAATAGCCTTGTATCAGACATTGTGGCCCCTGAATGGCACACAGCAACAGTTAACACACTCCACACAGGTGGCACCACAATGAACCAGAGGGACTATTGCCCTATACGCCCGACTGGACTGTTCTGCAAGGCTATAGGGCACATCATCATGGAAGTCATTCACAGAGACATTGGTGGGCTCCAGTCCTTTGATGCCACCCAGATTGGACTTGTTAGGGCCAGAGCATGGCTCCTACACCTGGTGGACCCCTTTGATACAGTTACCAGGGTAGTTGATGACAGTAAGGGGGTCCACACAGCCTACATTGTCATCTCACTGGCTTTCAGCACCGTTCTCCATTCTGGTATTGACAACATACACATCCACCTGCACATCGACTCCTATGTCTCAGGATGTTATGCAAAGTGGCTCACAGACAGGACCCACACAATGAGGGTAGCATACCATAGTACCTACTGTATTTCAGTTACACTTGGCGTACCACAGTCCTCAGTCATAGGGACCCTCATGTTCGGTATATGCTTCCCTGAGGTACAGGCTAGCACAGAGGGACTTTCCCTGACTAGCTTTACAGACAACTGCATACAAAGTGCCATGATTGATCCACCAGCTGATACTAACTCCCTCCATAAGGGTGTCACTGTGACGGATGCCTGATATCAATATCATGACCTCAAGCTGCATGACACAAGGTGCATGAACATCTCCTTTGCATTACACCAATCACCCACTGACTATCACATAGGTGGTAGTCCCCTACATACATGTCACATTGTACGTGATCATAATACACACGTATGTAGCACCCACTCCTTTGATAACCATATTGCCAATGTGCCGTGGATATCCTTCTATGTGGCCACCCTTATCTGTACTGGATTTGTAGCTGGAACATAGGCAACCATCGTACCTCTGAACTCCTGATGTATACACACATTCAAGGGTACAACACCCTGTTTAGGGTGTACCTTACAGAACAGCTACGCCTTTACATACCACAACATTAACACCCCATGAGGATCATTGAGCTCAGAAGGTTGACGTATGCGGCAGAACTATGGACTGTACACATTTGCATACTGCATACTCAGGGGTGACCTCTGCTGAACATACAGGGCCCATGTCCACAACAATATTCATGGATATACTCCACATAAGCGACATAAGCAAAAGCCACTGAGAGCAACATGCTCATGGATATGTGCACACACGCAATGATGAGTGGGATGTGCTTGAGGGTTACATTCCCAATCCAGACACTCACCATGCTTTGGAACATGATTCCTATGTACATCACGCAGGGACACTCAGTAGCACTGTTCATGTGATACCTCACTTGGTGGATGGGAGACACACATGTATGCCAGGGATCACTGCAGTGGCTGTACTGTGCAGAGGTGCAGGTAACACATGGCTCTGCTGTTCACAGACAGGACACTACCCTAGAGAGGTGCCGCTGGTGTAAACACTGTAGTTGGGCTTACACATAGACTTAATAGACAACACAAAAAGCCAGCAAGTATGGGCCACAGTCGCATCCAAATTTCTTTATTAAATAAGGTGAAAGAAATTTCACCTTATAAGTCCATGGTGGTAAAAACCACAAATATCACAAATACACATAGACTTGCCAGTCAGCATAGTACCCCACTATGAACCTGTGAAGCTATTACATGTCCTTTGTGCATGGTTAATTGAGTAGCTCTTCCATTTCGATTAGCTATCATGCTGTTACAGTGTCCCGTGACTACAAGCCTTATGTATCCTGTTATTGTATATTGTACATGCCAATAGATGATACCTTTGGTATGCATGATATGACTGTTATGCTGTGTAGAATATCTAACATATCTACCTACAATACTGTACATTACACATATTTTACATATTATCCCATAATGCAAAGCATGCTTGCACAGCAGGACCACCTTAGGCATGTCATTGTCGTTATATGCCCATACACATACCTACTGTGACAGTATATCAACATATACTATTCCCTGCTATGGCACGTACTTGTTGGACATACCTTACCACTGACGGCGGGTGGTATGGAATTGTTCTGTTTGAAACCCTCATGTAGCATCCCTTGTGGTGTCTGTGATGTTTACCTTGTGGCCCATTGCAGGACACACAATTTCTGCAAGCGTTACTATGCTTAGCAAGACATCACTACATAATACTTTTTCCCACTTTATGCATTGCAGACACTTTTAATTAAATGCAAAACAGGTTATACATACAATAACATACTAAGTGTTCTACATACCTTGTTAGCATTCTGAACTTTCGTAACTATCTCTCTTACACTGTTTAAACAGTTCTATGGTATGAGCATACAGTTTGAATGTCTGGCAAGTCATCCTGATATACATCGATACATGTAACATGTGGTTTCCTTCCGCCAATTGGTGTTCCAGAGTAAATTATTACATGCACATCAGCTGTGCAGCTACTCCATTCGCCAATTATGTGGCAACAGTGGGGTATAATTGAATTCTCCACTTGGGCGTTGCCCATTTGCCCTACCTTCGGGGAGACGGCCTGTATGTGTTTTTTTGTGTGTAATTGCAACTGCTATGCGTAGAGACACATGGATATTTTGGATTCATGTCCCCCCGTGGAATGTGTGTGATGGCTAGAGTATGTGGTTCTACATGTGAGTGTAGCTGTCATCTCAACCATCTGATAAGGGACTGTTGTAAACAAATCCTGTAACATCACCATCTGTTCCATTATACAACGGCTACGATTTCACATGGCGCCTTTAAAAATGTGTCTCTCACAAGGTATGTTAACGCTTCTGTAGATGTAATTGAGTGAGTGGATGTTTGTGCTGTTATTACAGTCTGTATTGCTATAGTTTCATGTGTGGGGGATGTAGGTGGGTGCACGTAGCATATACAGGTTTGTGGGGCTTGCATTTCTACATATTCCATATATGTGTGTGGGCTCCTTCCCTAATTAAAGACCTATCAGTTAGTAGACTTTTGTTATGGGCATATACATTGGGCCATTGTTAATTGGTTTCTATATACTATGCAGGTGAGGTTGATACTTCCATACCTCCAGAAATACAGCGATATGTAAAGGAATGTAACTAAATGACAGCTGCCCCGTGTATTTCTGTCCCAGATATTTGCACTCATTGCAGTTGTGTTGGTAACTGAACCTCTTTGGCATGGGTTGCCACCTTTTCAAATGGCCATAGTGGGACATTTGCGGGACACACATCGGTGTTTACAGGCCGACACATACCCACGGTCAGTACACAGGATAGCACATACTTTTATCCTGAATACATACTTATTCTTGTAGGACTTTGGCTACTTATCATATTTCATGTATCATTTATGTTTCTTACATACAGGCATAACTATTAATGCAACTATTACATAATATATGGGACATAATTATGTCCTACAATCTCGGACATTTGCCCTTTTTCATGTTTTATGTCAGGTCACAACTGCCCAGGGAGGGGCTGTCCCTCCTAATGTGGGACAGGTGGTAACCGTATGCCTACGGCTAGCTATAACCACACTTACCGTAATGATCTACCTCCGAGTTAGCACTAACAGACACATGATGCAGACACACACACACATTACAGTCACACGGAAATGCACACTGCACCCTTAACACACACATACACAGACTACGGCAATCGCAAATACAGTTGAACACAGTACCTACGTGGACCGCAACACCGGCAGTGGTAACTAAATGTCCCTTCATATCATGATAATATTACTCGCGGTTCTAGTGTTCCGGTACTGTGTTCTTTCAGGCTTTCAACCTCATGGTTACACGTATCGGTATGTGACATATTCCATAGTTGGCAGTATCCTATTTATTTGTACCTCCATGGTTGTGTACATGTAGTTGACCTATCTATATATTTGCAGATATCGGTGACTTCGTATATATCAACATATATCTCTCTATCACCCTTTCTATCTGTATTATATATATATATATATATATATATATATATATATATATATATATATATATATATATCTGACAGAGAGAGTGACAGGCAGAATACACTTTTCATTGTGTACTTGTCGGTGTATACTGTTTCCTGGACTCCGCACGTTTGTGTTTGAACCTGTCACATTACACACCTGCCATAGGTACATCTTGGCTACCATAGTGTTAGGTGATTGTGCATATGATTACGTCTTCTACTCCTGGCAGTGGTCGTTTTACCCTTCAGAGCAGGCACTATTAGTACAGGGGTGAATAATGCTGGTTTCACCTGTTCTGGACATCATTGACCGTGATCTGCACGATATTCAGAGAAGCTTAGCCCTGTTTCACACATATCCATATAGTCATATTTAAACTACGCTTACAAGCACTGGGCAATGCATATTCCTGCTAACGTGTGCTAAACATGATCTGCTGACCTGCATCCAACATGCATTATTTGTGCCTTCGGGATTACGTTACATCCCTTGCAGGATGTGGGACCGGGAACATGCATGACGGTCACTGCATTTACCACTTGGGCATCCGGGATTTGTATACATGTTATGGCATTTTGTATGTGGACTATACTACGGCTGTTACTCCATACTGCAATCACATGGTTAACTCAGTTAGTTTACATATGGATGAGTCCTATTAATGGTATGTCCATGTGATGTGTAATGGATGTGATCCAGCAATGGGTATGTATATCACAGTGAGCCACACACTATAATGTGCTACACCTTCAAATGACCGTAGGTGGAGCATGCTGGTGTGACAGATACCTGTCATGGGTGAACCCCATGCCTTGATACGACATCCATGATTACATTATGTGGAGCCCCTCATTAACACACCAGGGAATCCATGCAGAGTGTGTGGGGAACAGTGATTGCGCACATGGGATCCCGCAATTGCCTCTGCTCCACTGAGCGACAGTTGGTTACTCAATGTTGTGGCAACAGCAGACACTGTTTGCCTTGATTGATGTATGGCCTCTGACAATCGGGCGTGTACCTACCGATGTACCTGGGAACCTATACACACAGTACCAACATATGCTGATAGGTGCGTGTACTGTTCGGGTGTTGACATTCCTTGTTCCAATAGCTGTTGTGTGTACAATGGTTGAGGGCTGCCTAGGTAGGATTCACACAGTAGCCCACCTATACATTACAATTTACAGGTGGTCGTGTGTGTGTGCCATCCATTTTACTGTGTGTGCAGGTGGAGAGGTGTGTCAGTCCGTAGGGGCCTACACTGTCAGAGTATTTGCCATACGTTCCCTCTTTGCCAAGACATAGGCATATTGGGCATGCCTCCGTCTGCCTACTTGGGCTGGCACAGGGTGTTCGTGGTCTGAATCCCTCTCTGCCTGTGATGGCCTTGGAAATTGCAGTGGGCTATGAGGGCCTTCACCATTTTGTCACTGCTGCAACTGTTTCTGCAGGATCATATTATGTAGCATGGCACATACTATGAAGATGTGGGCACACGTGCCTGGAGAGTACTGCAAGGCTCCACTAGATATGTCCAAGCAATGGAACCGTGATTTCAGCATCCCGAACACACGCTCTATGATGATTCTGGTTTGTGCGTGTGCCTCATTATGGTGTTCCTGCATGGGTGTGTGTGCATTTCTGATGGGAGTCATCATCCACGGCTCCAGTGCATAGCCAGCATCCCCCACAAGGTGGCCATGTGGGATATCCCCCCTGACAAATACCTGATACAAATGTGAGGCATGCCAGATATGGGAGTCATTATAGCTTCCAGGGCTGCCAGCACACTCATCCATGATAATGCCCTGGGCATTGCACACAACCTGGCAGTTGATGGAGTGGAATCCCTTGTGGTTTATGTAGCACCTACCATACTCACCCAGTGGTGACTTGATATGTATGTGCATACAGTCTATCGCACCCAGTACCTCCGGGTAGTGTGCCACATGGTGGAAGTGACGCATATTGCTGGCCAATTCCTCCTGCATTCAGGGGAAGTATATATGCTCATTGGCATGTGGTAACATGGCATCCAGGAACTGGTGTAGTACCCTGGATGCTGATGCCTGTGAGATCCCCATTATATCTCCAGTTGGCCTTTGAAAGGTACTTGTGGCTAGTATTCGCAAGCTTACACATACCTTCATGTCCACTGGGATGGGTTCCCCTCTGTTGTTTCTGGATCTCAGGCATGGCCGGCAAAGCTCAACTATTTGCTGTAAGATGTCCCTGTCCACCCTGTAATGCTCTACTATCTCCAGATCATGTAGCCCCTGGTAGGTTACCCTTGGTCTGAACACTCTTCTCCTCCTCCGGGGCCTGCAGTGGTTGTCAGCATCATCCTCCACAACACCGTCAGTCTCTAACACATGGTGATGAATCACAGCTATGGCAGCTCCCAACATGTACATTTTAAAAGTTCCCTGTATGTTTACACCTATGGTGCAGTGTTTGGGAATACACAGGTGTGTGGGGGGTGCTTTCACACTTTATACTATTGTGCTGTGAACACCGATGATGTCATAGGGTGTGTATGTACGATCGTAGCTACAGGGCATCTTATGTGTTTTACGACAGGAACTACTATTGTGGTGCCTTTGGTGTTGAATTACATTTAGCTGCCGTGGATTACCTCTTGCCCTTCCCTTTACATTTCTTCACGTTTCACCTACCATTTTTTGGCATGCATCCAGCAGCCTGCTTTCATTTGTACTTTTCTAGACCTGGCATATCTTGTGTAATGTGTTCTATTGCCGGTCTACTGCAGGTTTGCTTTGCTCTGCTATGACAGTTCTCCTTTCTTTGCAATCCGACACCTCCCCTATCCTGTTTTGCAGGTTTCTGCGAGCAGACTTGTCAGCTGCCGTCGATTGCCCACTGTGAGTTAATAGGTGTTAATTGCTCAGCTGTACTCCAATTACCCTACTGTGGCATTTCCTTATTTTCTTCCCCTGACCTTCCTGTTTGTGCTATGGTGCGCGGCGCGTGCATCCGCTTACCGGGTTTCGGGCACGTTTTCATCCCTGTACACATGCTCTTTCGGGCACCATATGTGCTCTCAGCTAAACGATGCTATACCTACCTCCCCACCCCTGTCCTATGGCTTTGCTTAGCAATGGTAGGCCAGATTTGCATTGCTCCAATGTGCTTACAGCTACGGTGGCACATCCCACTACTGATGTCATGTATACCTCTGAGCTACTCCTCGGTGTTGTAGCGCTGCGCCGTATGGTCCATCCTTAATCTGGACATTTGCGATTCAGTATTACCTGCCTCATTTGCATGGCATTGACTACTAATTCATAGTTACTGTGCCGAACACTGTCACAGACCCTTAGCAAGCCTTGCAGCTTGGTTGTGGTGTACCATGCATACCATTGAATATTATGGTGAAATCCTGATTTGTATTACATTGCGATTTTATGACATTTTTATATATTTTCTTTGTGTTCCCATTTGCGCACACATGCCCTGTGGTTGTAATTTGCGTTGCTGTGGACATGACATTAAATGTTGTTTTTTAGGTGTTCTGCATCTTTTCTTATGCCATTGGCTGTATATTTAGCCATTGGCATATGTTAACTTTGTAATACATGAGAGTCCACTTTCATAGCTCCGATGTTCTGTTTGGAAAAATGTAAACTGTGTTTTTTGGTTTACATTTCTGTGGGCTTATGCTACGCCTGCACCACTTCATGTATCGCTATGTACCTTCATTTGCATGGTGCGGCACTGCACATGGGGTGATTAGCATACCTAAGCTGAGGGCTGCGCAGATCTGGTGTACGCCGGTAGTGCACATGGAATTGGATCATACCTGAATCACTCTGCGGCCATATTTGGCATTATACCACCTACGCTATGCCTGTGCCTGGCGCAAGCTTCATGAATCCCGGGGATGTACTATTTTATATTCTTAACTTATAAATACCACCTTTTATACTACTCAAGAACAAAGACATTTTCTTTTCTAGTAAACAAAGTTCTTTACTATTACACAAAGTTTCTCTCTCTAGCCATACTATCCTCTGTCTCTCTAAATTCTCTTTACAGAAGATTTTCTTTCTTCTATACTCTAGTTGCATATTTTACAAAATTACTCTTTCATCACTTGTCCTTCTTTATTGTATAATTACCTGCATTTCACACTGTTTTGTTATAATATTCTAGCACTAAAGCTCTTTGCTTTGTCCTCTCTGATTATTACATTATAACCTGCTAGAAGCATAGTACATAATGTATGCAGCTACATAGTTATCTTATTACTTTTTATCCTTCCAAGGTTTTATTTTGTAATTTGCAATGTATATCTTAATATGTTTTATTCTTCTTCTAGTCCTATGTTAAAATGATTTTTAAGTTTTTCACTTAGTTTATCTTGGAGCTTTTCTCCCCGGGCCTCTACTGAAAATGGACACATATCCAGCTAGACTAGCCCGGTCAACAAATGTAAAATAAAAAATAAAAAAATAAATAAATATAGGCTATTATTTTCTTTTATTGATTAAAATGTCATTAGTTAGTAGCACAACAGGTAGTATACTTGCTTTTGATGGAGAAGGCTGTAGGTTCTACTCCCACAGCAAGTAGTTAGACTGCTGATACTGTTCTTTACTTTAAGGGGGTTGGGGTGCTGCAGTCCTACGTATGTCCTCCTTTGGATGAGATGCTTGGAAACTATGAATCTGTTGTCAGTTTGTCATCCATTCCCTATTGCAATATTACCAGCTTACCATTTTTAATGTACCATAGGCAATTTATTCTTCAAGGGCAACATGCACTTTATTTGTAGATGAAACACTGAAATATAAAGTTATTTGCTAGCAGCAACCTCTTCATTGTTACAGATCTCTTTAATGTAGAATTATTTAGATGACTTTTATTTCTGCAATGATTGTGCATATTTACTGATATTGGTGGATTGTAATGATAGAAGTTTGAATAGACTTTTATGGTTGAAATGTTCTGAACTGGGCAGTTTTGGTTCATACATTTTGTTTCGTTGCTTACTGGAAAAATGTTCAAAACTATAAATTTAAAACATGCTCTAACAAGTGGTGCTGTATTATTTAAGGAATATAATTTAATTCAATCAGGAAGGTGAATCAAAGAACACATCCATGTATGCATGGTCCTAAATATGTGTGGAAGTGGCCTATGCTTTGACAACATCCCAAAGGTAAACTTCATCCACCACTGGACAGATTCATTTTCTTTGAATGTGAGTTTTAAGGGCAGAGAAGATTTAATGCTAAGTCTGTTTTCATTGTGAGACTTCTTCTTCTTCATTCGGCTTTTCCCGGTTAGGGGTCGTCACAGCAAATCACCTGTCTGCTCATGATTGGCAGTAGAGTTTTAAGGTGTCAAGTTGCCAGCCTGGCGCCCAACCTTCCATGGAAATCACACACACACACACACACACACACACACACACACACACACACACACACACACGCACACGCACACCCACACACACACACACACACACACACACACACACACACACACACACACGCACTCACTCCTAGGGCCAATTTAGAGTGTCCAATCTACCTACAGCATGTCTTTGGGACTATGTTGTTTTATTTAGCAAATATCTATCAGTGTTTGTGCTATAAAATTTAAAATAAAAGTTTTAAATTAAATCCAAATATTTATTATAGAACTAAAGCTGAAAACAGTATGCACATTACAGTGTTTATGGTAACTGGCGAGAAATAGCCAAGTAATGGGACACTGGAATGTTTGTAGGGGAAGGCTGTGTATGGGAGGGCCCCGACCCATTACCCTACCTAGGGACCCATTTGACCATGATCCAGCTCTGCTTCCAACCACAAACTCACAGGGCACACTTCCACTGTAGCATACATCTAACATTTCCTGATATGACAAGCAGTATGCCCAACCATTTACACTTCATTCATACCACCTGTGATGTCAGCCACATTTAGAGCCAGAATTTGCTTCAGCCAGGAACTCAAACATGAAGCTACCTGGCTCACAACCTACCACAACATTACAATGCTTTGTATTTCATCTCAGTTGTGTTCAGAATTTTTGACATGAAAATTTGGCAACCCTAACAAAGACAAAAAGATAAAGAAAATAGTCAGACATCCTTCCAAAGGGGTGCTAGCAGCAACCTGCTCACCAGTCTGCAGGGCATCAAAGGCAGATGGAAGGAGTTCTTCCAACAGCCTCTGAATTTAGAAACCCCACAGAAACTGTACTGTCCCAGACACAGCCTACAATGACAGAAGAATAGGACCCCACCTTAGAAGACGTAAGAGTAGTTCTAAGGAAAATGAAGTCAGGGAAAGCAGCAGGCTCAGATAAGGTCACAGCAGATATGATAAAGATGCTTTGTGAGATAGGGGAGAAATGGCTCCTGAGGGTACTCAAAGCAGTGTGGAGTGGAAGGCATATCCCAGATGACTGGAGAATAAGGATCCTCATGTCAGTGTAGAAGAACAAAGGGGACATCCGTAACTGTGGGCAGTACAGCAGCATCAAACTCTTTTCACACTGCATGAAAGTTCTGGAGATGGTGATAGATAAATGGATATACAGATTAGTACAAATTAAGATGGGAGATAACCAGTTTGAATTATGATCAGAACACAGCACAACTGACACAATGTTTACAATGAGACAGATAGCTGAGAAGAAGCTGGAGATGGAGAAAGAGTTCAACTGGGCATTTCTACACTTGGTGAAAGCATATGACAAGGTCCTAAGAAAGCTGATTTGGGCAGTACTGCGGTTGTTTGAATTCCAAGAAACATTGGCAGAATTAGTGAATGGTATGTACAAAGACCCAATGACTCAGATACAAACAGTGTTCATTCTCATAGAAGGGTTCCCAGTTGGAATGGGCATGCACCAGGGTTCAGCTCTGAGCTCACTGCTGTTCATACTGGTGATGGACTATATTAGCAAACTGATCAGAGGGGGCAGATCAGCAAAGTTTTTGTATGAAGTCACATTACAGGTAGACTCTGAGTAACAACTTCAGCAAAGGATAAGGGAATGGAATACAAAACTGAAGGCACATGGGATTAAACTAAGTACAGATAAGACAGTGGTAATGGCAGTAAATTAGGGAACTCAGAAGAAGGTAAGAATTAAGATATAAGGGAAGATATTGGAACAGGTTAACAGTTTCATGCATCTGGGAGGGATGGCTGAAGAGAAAGGAAGTCTGAACAAGGAGGTCAAAGCTAGGTTTAAAGGGGCTGCAACCAACTGGCATAGAGTGTCAGGTTTAGTGTATGACAGAAGAATGTCAAAAGAGCTGAAAAGTAAGGTGTACAAAACAGTGGCATGACCAGTATTACTCCTCGATGTCACAGAAACCTGGGCAGTAAAGGCAGAGCAGAGGAGAAAGCTATAGGTGATGGAAATTAAGTTCCGGAGAAGGGTGGTGGGATTAAGTTCCGGAAAAGGGTGGTGGGATGCACACTCTGGGACAGACAAATAAAATAGGACATAATGGCAGAGTAGCTTCACTTGCAGAAAAGATCAAATATAACAGATTGTAGTGGTTTGGGCACATGAGCAGAAAAGCAGAAGATAATCTGGTGAAGAAGATTTGGGAAAGACAGGAAGAAGATAACAGGAAATGAGGGCATCTAGCAATGAGGTGGATGGATTGTGTGAAAGAAGATCTGCAACAGTCAGGCATGCGTGTTGAAGAAGGCAGGATTGTTGTATTGAATCATGAGCAATGTTGTCAGTTAACATGACACCCTGACCCCATGTAGAAAATGGGAAGAAGGGGGTTGATGATGATGATGATGACGACGACGATGAGTTGTAATTCTATAGACATAAACTTTTGTTTGAGCTCTGAGGAAATAACTTCATTTTTAAAAGACTCAGGCCATGCCCACTGGGAGTTAAAAATAGAAATTCTTATTGGAGGGAAAGAGTTAATGCACCCACAATAATGGAACCAACCAGATTTCTTCATGATGTCTTGCCTGAACTCTTTGTGATCTTCATTCTCTAGCAAGTGTTTAATGTTGGGGTTGGTTTTATACACACATTTTGGAACGGATCCCAGTTTACCAAAATCAGGTACTCCCTTAACAAGTCCCAGTTTTACTCTGTAACACTGACATGAAAGCAGTCAATGGAATGATGTAAAATGATCAAATGAGAAAAATTTTTACTGGGTCTCCTGACTCCTCCTGCTATGGGTTTTCAGAAAATGGGTGCACATTGGCTACCTCTGTTAGCCAGAACTAATTTTAATGACTCATTAATGAGCTTAATTGTATAATTTCTAGAGATAAACAATTTAGTCA